>NC_138773.1:246101602-246696411 GCF_965119305.1 Pelophylax lessonae | reverse complement strand
ACTGGGGGACCTTATATTAGACAGGTGTGTGCCTTTCCAAATTATGTACAATCAACTGAATTTACCACAGGTGGATTCCAATCAAGTTGTAGAAATATCTCAAAGGATGATCAGTGGAAACAGGACGCACCTGAGCTCAATTTTGAGTGTCACGGCAAAGGCTGTGAATACTTATGTACATGTCATTTTTTTCATTTTTTATTTTTTAATAAATTTGTAAAGATTTCAAACAAACTTCTTTCATGTTATCATTATATTGCGGAAAATAATGAATTTAATCAATTTTGGAATAAGGCTGTAACATAAAAAAATTTCCAAAAAAGTGAACCTCTGTGAATACTTTCCGGATGCACTGTAGGTGACCGTTTTTATACATGGTCCACATTATTTAGTAAGAGGCTATTATTTCACCTATTTAGGCATGGAATTCTACTTCTGTTGGTACTGGATGGTGATCTATACACTACTGAAGATTCTTTCTGGGAATTCTTACTATATTTTTTTTTGTTATAAAATTAGAATTTTTTTCACTATTGATTAAGGACTTTATGAATTATTGCACTTAGCACTTTTCTGAAGTTATCATTGTATGGTTGTTTTTATTATGGAATATTGTCAAAATCAATTATTTATTTACAGATTTATTTTGTTGAGAGGGATCTAGAGCTGCACTGTGTATTTGTAATGAAACGAGCATCGCTGCAAAGAAGCACTCTGCATCCAATCAAATCTGCAAAAACCAACTGCAAACATGACGTTTTGCCAGAAAATGACTTACTAAAGTGATTTTCTATTTAGCCGTGAAAAAGAAAATAAATCCTTGCTACAGACCCTACTTTCTAAAAACAAAGTTCCTTTTGTCTCATTACCTTAAATGCAACTGAGGACAAATAACCGACACATTATTTGCACGCCAAAGATGGACTTGGGTTTAATGTAGACAAGTTGCAAAGTGAGCTCTTGGCACAATTTAGTATTTCATCGAGTTGGTAAGTTCAATACTGATGATCTCAAATCGCAAATCATTTGCTTCCTTCCCATTACACTGCTTAAAAAAGCACTCTTAGAACCTGGGCCTGCATGCAGCCTTCTCCATCCTAAACAGCAGCCAAGAGTCATGGCAATATCAGGTGTACTTACACAGACGGAGCTGATCAAGCTTGAACGAATATCGCTTTTAGCCCAGAGCTGTGAGGATTTGGCATTGCTGTTCCCAGTACAGGACAAGGTGAGTATTAAGAACAAAGAGTTAGTATAACGTATGGACTTAGCTTAGGGGTTGTTTGGCTGATGTTGGAGTCAGGGATTAGGGAGTATAATGTTAATGTTCGGGTTAAAGGGTAAGTTTACTTTTAAAAAAAATATAAATGCACATATTTTTGTAGGAAAAAAATCTGCATTTATTATTATTATTATTATTAATATTTTTTACACAGGAGCCTGCAAAGCATTTCACCTGCGATCAGTGAATTGCTGGTGCAATGCCAGGCTTGTGCAGACTCTTCTCCAGCTCCCTGCCCATAAAGGTATGGGGTGGATTTTGGGTAATAACATGTTACGTGGTACACTATATAATATGAGTATAACATGTAACATGCTGAAAAGGTGGCATTAGCTTTTAAAGAAGAACTCTAATGTGCATTTACAAAATTAAACATAGGTCCATACATTAATGCCTAAATCCCCTGTATTATTTTCAATGAAACAGCATTGAAATGTGAGAAAAATTGGATACTTGACTTACTTGTAAAATCCCTATCTTGAAGTGCATTACCGGACACAGGAGAGTCAATTCTTACACCATTGGGTTATGCTGCACTTCCACATGACTGGATGCTGGCAAATAGCAAAGCTTGACTAAGCCCCCCTGCATAACCCCTCCCATTCCCAGCATTGCCTCAGTTTTGTCAGCAAGCAGTATCAGAGTGAAAACCTGTGTCCTGTGATGTACTCCAAGAAAGGGTCAAAAATCTTGTTTTCCTGAATGTACATCACAGGATACAGAAGAATTAATTCTTAGACCATAGGGACATTCAAAAGCAGTCATATGAGGAGCAGGCAACAGCAAAAAACAGTTAACAAGTCCACTGAGAAAACAAGGCTGGCGTCCGCCAAGACTTGAATATCCACCTGGTGAAACTTAGCAAATGTCAACGTAGAAGACCAGGTGGCAGCCTTACAGGCTTGGAAAACAAGGGCCTGATGCTGAAAAGCCCACGAAGCACGAACACTTCTGGAGGAGTGAGCTTTTACAAGAAAGGTGAACCTTTCCCTTCAGGTCGCATGCCTGAGCCATAATCTGCCAAATCCACCTTGCAACTGTGGATCGAGAGGAATTCTGTCCCTCTTGGGAGCCGCAATGCAATAAAAACAGCGTCAGATTGACAAATCGAGGACATTTGCATGGGACGAACTCACACAGTCCTAACCACATACAGACAGTAAAGAGCAATCTCCTTAAGATGCTTAGGAGCCAGACAAAAGGATGGCAACATTATGTCCAAATTAAAATGAAATGCAGAGACCACCATGGGCAGAAAGGAGGTATGAGGTCTCAAAAGAACCCTGTCCTTGTGAGGTGCAAGAAACAGTTTCTGAAGTGCAAGTGCAGACACCCTGAAAATTGAGGCGACAGCACCAAGAAAGGGAACATTGTGGGAAAGAGGGAGAGAAATGTCCTGAATTGGTTTAAATATTGACCTGTGATGGGCCGACAACACCATGGGGTCCCTTAGGGTCAGTAGAGATGTACTGGTGGCACAATGATGTGAGCCACCCCCTGGACAAAAGGTCTGACCAAGGAATGGGAAGTTTGCTCTATCTGTAAAAATTATTCCAAGGCAGAAACCTGACCTTTAACAAGGACAGGGAATTATCCAAGCCCAACTGAAGATCACAGACTCTGGGAGTCCCCTGTCCTTCTAAATTAGGCGTCCATAACCAAGTTATAAAAAGCCAGCAAGGGAACATAGGTCCCTGAGAAAGAAGGCCTGGACAATCCGGTAGGGCCTACAGACAATCTGCTAGGATTTGGACTATGTACAAGTAATTGAGTACAAAATGTAGGTCACCACAGTTGGCAGTTCCACATCCGGAGAGGACGATCGTGGATACCTGTTTGGAGTTTACACAAAGCACCTACTCTATGGGTCTATATGGGAGACTCTCAGTCAGAGCTCTCTATCAGTACTGGCTCTGCTGATGTCAGCCAGGCATATACTATTCCTTGGCGGTTACATGTCCAAAGTTTTTCTACCTACCAACTCTATCAGGCTCCGATAAACCCACGACATCCTCTCCGTTACCTACAAAAATTGTTGAGACAGTTGTCTCGTTCTATAAAACCAGAGTATTTTATTAACACGCTCCAGATGAAGCTTTTAAAAAGGCGAAACATGTTGAGCAATTGAATATATGCATAAGATCTATTGAATGCGGCACCAGCTGGTCTGGCTGAGCGGCTATTGTTCCATCTGCAATCCGTCGGCAAGACTTCCCTGGTGTCAAGTATCCTTACCCCTTTAAGGATTTGTATGAATTTTTTTCTACCTCTGTATGGAATCGTTACCCTAATAACTGCTACATAGCTGTAAAAAGTTTTTGGCCTGTTCTCAAGTCATATTTTTATATCCAATACCTCTCTTTCCTTGTTTTTATATGAATTTAAATAAAAAGTATTTTATTAACCTGAATTGCCAATAAAATCCTTGTCTCCCAATCCTTCATGTTCTAATCAGGTCACCAGAGTTAACGTGAAAGAGCATCCCTCTAACCAGGGTGGGGGCAGTAGCTGCAATTTACATTTATTATACAAACATTACAATATAAAAATCATACAATAAAGACCTACAGTAAAGCACAACATGTAAGGATAGCTGTATTTAACTACTCCTTTCTCAGTTATAAAAACAGCTGCCCCCACATATTCACGCTTTCAAATAATTTGTTGATAGTTGTCTTCATGTGTCATATGCCAATATAAGTACTGTATGTATTGCATTGTAACATAAGCTGCTCTGGACAATATTAACAGCATGAGCGCATCACAAGCGTCACAAAACTTCTCTTTTCTCTTTGCGGCACATGACCCTGCTATACAGATGTAAAAAGAGAAATTAACAGCAACGCCATGTTCATTTGCTATGAAGGTAAAATGTCAAAATATGACTCTCGTAACACTGTGGTTGACTCCATCCATGTTGAAACATTCTGGGTGCAGGATCTGAAGCAGGAGTCCACTTTATAATTACAGAAAACTCCTAACACAACATACAGTATTATTCAATTATGCCAACTTTGAGTGGTTTTCCAATTTTAACAGTAGGAAACCCCTTTGTTTTAGGAAATCTTGTCAAAAGGCAGAGTCGTGACCCTTGGACCTCCACTACTTCAGCTGTTTAATAGGGGTTTTGAGCAACAAAGTGAATTTAGGGGCTTCCACACTGAAAGCTGCCATAAAGAGGAAAAAAAACCTGAGCAGGTATAAAACTTTCCAGTCCCTACAAAGTTGTTTTACCCCTGTTAAAGTCCAAGGGTGGTCACTCTTGCCTTTTGGAACGTCCTCCAACAATGAGCTTTCATCCTTACGAGATGCAATGTAAAACCCCTTTAAGAAAGAAAATTTCTTAGGCTGGAGAAGCTCTTCAAGTATACTTATATGCAAAAATAATTCTTTAAATTTTGAATACGTAGAAAAGAAAGTAATGGTATTATGAGATGAACACAAGGGAAATGAAAATGTATACAATGAATAGTTCACTACACATATCTACACATCAACACTACTAGGAAAATCCACACACATGCAGACTTACTGGGACTGAAGCAGGTATGTGTACATTGGAATTGGTGATTGAGGCAGGAATAGCAACAGGCATGGTTTGTCCATTAGGTAGATGTAACAAGAGAGGAAAAGGACCTGGAACTGGTCTGAGGATAGAAAAAAAAGCAGGGTTCTCACCTTAAAAACAAGCTAACCACAGGCATGAAAAATAAGGGAAAATAGAAACACATATGTTGTGGCTATTTATGCAAAAAAAAAATTGGATTTTTGTCTTACCATAAAATAATTTTCTTTGATGTTCACTAACAGACACAGCTCCAGAATCTTCTTGACCATTGGGTTATGCTGCCCCCTACAGGAGTAGGACACTAGGCAGGAAAAAGCTTTACCACGCCTATGGGGCAGTCCCAGGGGGTATACTCACACTTCCTGCTATAGGCATTCAGTTTTGTTGCAAGCAGTGCCAGAGGAAAAAATAACCCAACTCAATAGAGGGGTGGGTGCTGTGTCCATCAATGACCATCAGAGAAAAGGATTTTACAGTAAGACAAATATCCAATTTTCTCTTTCATTCATTGACGGACACAGATCCTGAATCTTCTTGACCATTGGGATGTTCCAAAGCAGTGCCAAACATGAGGGGTGGGAAACACCACAGCAGAAAAAATTCCCAAAGGCTAAACCTAGCCAATCAGGTAACATGGAGCTCAACCAGGAACAACTGGAGCACACCTGAAAACAATACACCCCCAAGGAGAACAAAGTCCTCTCAAACAGCAGCCTGCAAAACTTTGCGGCAAAAAGCAGCATCCTCAAAAGCCAACACATCTACTTTGTAAAATTTTGTGAAAGTGTGCACAGATGACCAGGTGGCCACTTTGCAAACCTGCATTACTAACGCCTGATGGCGGAAGGCCCAGGAGGCACTAAGCGCGCATGGAGAATGCGCCTTAACAGGGAAAGGAGGAACCTGACCCTTGATTGAATAGGCCTGTATTATCGTCTGTCTGATCCTTCTGGAAAGGAGAGCAGACACGGCCAATCCCTTGGGAGGTCCATCCATAAGGACAAAAAGGGAGTTTGATTTCCTAAATGACTTGGCTGCCACCAGATACACCCTGACTGCCCAAACCACATCCAGAGAATGCAAGGCAATCCCCTTAGGATGCTTAGGCTTGGGACACAAGAAAGGCAACACAATGTCTTCATTCATATGGAAACCAGAGACAACCTTAAGAAGGAACGACTGACAAGGGCGAAGCACCACTTCATCTCTGTGAACTACCAAATAAGGTGAACAACAAAACAAAACTGCCAGCTCGGACACCGTGTGTGCAGAAGTTTTCACCACCAAGAAGGCTACCTTCTGGGACATTGTAAGCAGAGGAATCTTGCAAATATTTTCAGTACCAAACTGAGGTCCCATGGAGGCAACGTAGACCGCACAGGCGGAGCCAAGTGGCGAATTCCCTGAACAAAGATGCGAACCAAGGAATGTGTAGCCAAAGGAGGTTGAAAGAAAAATCGCCAAGGCCTAAACCTGGCCCTTGATGGTACCCAAAGTCAGGCATTGTTCCACACGTCTTTGGAACAATGACAAAATTCGAGCCACCAAAAAGGAATGAGGAGAAACCCCCAGAGACTCCCAACATGGTGGACGGAACCAGAACAGACTTCTGAAAATTCAGAGTCCACCCCAACAGACTACGCGTTCGCCCCCCTGACCCCATTGCCCACTCGACAACCCCCAAAACACACCTGGACAAGTATGGTCGCCCTCCGAGGGGGAACAGGAAGGGGGAGCTAGGTGTGGGTAGATGGGGGGGTGGTCCTCAGGGGACGCTGTGTGGGAAGGAGGGGAACCTGGGGGTCCGACCGCCCCAGGGAGGGGCTGACATCCACACTGAAAAGCCACCAGGGGATGGGGGGACACTACTTACCATACCACCATAGAACCGGGTGGGCACCGCTACAGGCAGACCACCTCTCTATCGGAATGGGGGTGCTGTGGGCCAGGAAGCACGTTGCGACTTAGGTCTGGACCAGGTCGTATGCGTCCTCACGAGGCGTTTAACTCACAAGCCAGCCCCTCCAGTGGGGCTATGTCATGGCCGACCTAGCACGGAGCTGAGGTCTGCACACGCTCGCTGGCCGGACTGGGGAGACCGTAAGGATCTACAATATCCAGTCCGTCGCCCAGTCCAGCCGTTGATTGTAGTTTTCATCAGGAACAGAAAATAATAAAAAGAGGAAAAAAATCAGTTTAAAAAAGAAAAAATGCTAGAACCATAGATCCCAGCAAGGAACTAGGTCCTTACTCCTGACTAGGCAGAAAAAAAACTGAGTACCTATAGCAGGAAGTGGGAGAATACACCCTGGGGCTGCCCCATAGGCGTGGTAAAGCTTTTTCCTGCCTAGTGTCCTACTCCTGTAGGGGGCAGCAAAACCCAATAGTCAAGAAGATTCTCGAGCTGTGTCCGTCAATGAACAAAAGAGAAAAGGGGTGTTAATCAAAGGGTAGCTAATAGATATATTTTTTTCAAGTGTAAAGCTGATAATAAAACAGAACTTCCCCCCACATTTTAAATTCTTTTCTTTCATAAAAGAGACAAATTAGAATGCTATGTACATAACTCACCTGTAATATGTGTGAGTTTTACATTACCAACTCAAAGAAAGCTATTCTTTTTTTTGCCAATACAAATACGCTTTTTTTTTTATATAATATAATCATTTATAGAATATATAATTTAGACTATATAATCGTTTTGCATAGCAAGCTGTGACTATAAAATGCAAGTAGTTACACAAGATTCATTTAAAAAAAGTCATAAATGTTGCTCCCATTCAGAAATGCTTCTTTGCAATACAAAATTAGTTTTTGCATGAAAATGTCTGTTTAAGGCCTCTTTCACTTTGCAGCTTGAAAAAGGTCAGTACAGCTTTTTTTTTTTTTCACTGAGCTAAAATTCAGCCCATTAATTGTAATGTGCCTACGCACATAGGCGCGAAAACCAGCACCATGCATTCTTCAGGAAAAAAAAAAAAGAATTTGAAAAATCTGCTTTTTTTGGTCAGTAATTTACGTCTCATGCGTGCATATATGCGCGAATGCGCACAAATGCCCATTTACATATTGTGCAGAACAAGAATGCAAGATTTTTTTTGTGGGAATGTGAAATTGTGCGCAATTACGCGCAAATACATAAAAAAAGGAAACGACTGAAAAATTAGATGCTCAAATAGGAGTATCATGTGCAAGAGGCCTTAAAGTGAAAACAGGAATTGGCGAGTCAAGATAGCTATGGTTTGCTCTGACAAAATTCTAACAGAAGTTGTATATGGACTATGCCCTCACTTTGCTACACCAGGACTAATGTAGGGAGAGACCCTGCTCAGCACACTGGACATTTCATAGGGGGTACGGATTTGCAATGCTGTGATTCCACACTCCTTTTACCAAAATGACATAGCAGCTGCAAAACACGACCCTGCCAGGGTATACATAAGGGTTATCGGAGGTGTTCCTACCTTCTGTTGATGGAAAGTGCTGTTGATAAACCTTTTTAACTGTGAAGCCAGATACTAAAAAAAGCTTCAAGAAGTGGACATTGTACATCCTAAAAGTGGACCTAACCTCAGGGCTTTGTTTTTGTTACGTGGATACATGCTAAGTAATGTATCTCTTACTTAGCATATATCTACATAACCAAAACTGCAGGTTTTTATTACATCTCTAAGGCTAGCCATACACACATAGATTTCTCTCTCTAATAAATGTGTCCATCCACGCTATACAGCATGGATGGAATAGCCTCCCCTGCCAACACTTCTGCCTAGCAGCACTTGGATCACCGGTTTGAATCCTATCCATGGCACTACCTGCCTAGCGTTTTTACATTCTCCCTGTGGCTGCGTGGGTTTCCTCTGGGTACTCTGGTTTCCTCCCACACTCCAAAGACATGCTGGTTGGTTAAGTGGATCCTGTCTAAATTGACCCTAGTATATATGAATGTTAGTCAGGGACCTTAGATTGTGCTCCTTACCATTAAGACCAGTTATAGGTGGAGGTGGTGACCACTTTTTGTATTATTGTTGATATTTACTTTGAACCAGGCAACGCACTGACACCTTTGCTGCCATTGTGCGATGTGCTGGGTGTTCAGTGTGACCCTGTGCCTTTAAGGAGGGGTGGGCTCCCTCTAGTCACCTGTCCTCCATCTATCCCATTAGAATGCATGAGCTCTCATTGTGGAGACTCTTTAAATTGTAGAGTTAGGGACTGCAGATCACAGGGTGCCTTGCCGGGGCCTGCAGCTTACGCATGTATGTGCAAATGTGTGCAACCAAACCCCTGTTTTTAAACGCATACTGTTAGACAGGTCAATTCAGTTGGTCGCTGGCTGGTTGGTAAGTTGTGACTGGAAATCTCTTTGTTTTTCTTGACCTTAGATTGTAAGCTCCACGAGGGCAGGGACTGATGTGAATGTATAATAGAATATGTAAAGTGCTGCGTAAATTGACAGTGCTATACAAGTACCTGTGATAAATAAACTATTGTATTTAAACTAGGGATCGACCGATTATCGGCAACACCGATATATCTGGGGCCGATGTGCACTTTCCCCAAAATATTGGAATCGGCCCCTGAGGTTACCGATATTGCCAATATTTCAGGAAAGTGCATGTACTGGAGTGATGCCTGCAGCTAGAGGCATCACCCCAGTACCAGCGTCCATAGCCGACGGCTGGCTGTCTTGTATTGACAACAGATGTGGCTAAAAAGCCACTCGGCTGTCATTACAAGGAGCAGGAGGGGACGTTCTCCACCCCCCCACTCCTGCCACCTTCTGCGGCTTGCTCGGGTCTCCTGTCCCACTGGGAGACCCAGGCATCCTACCTGCACGGTCGCCGAAGAGAAGACCCGTCATGACATCATTTCCGGGTACTCGGCGCCAAATTCAAAAAAATGACAGCATTCAAAACAGCCAAACTTGGCATTTTGAATGCTTTTAAGTGCAGAGGAGGGGTTTGGGGTCTTTTAGACCCCCTGATCCCTCCACAACATTAGCTGTTAAAAAAATAAAAAAATAAATTTTTTTAAATGTCCAAAAATATCGCCCAATATCCGCCGATACCGATATCCGATGACCAAAATATGGATATCAGCATTAAAAAAAAAAGATATTGGTCGATCACCAATTTAAACAGCTGTCTAAATACCCAGAAAAGTGACTTCGTGTGATAGGGTGCAGTCACTGTTCAGCAGACAACCCAGGTAGTGCAGACGGGGCCATCCATAAATCGAATTTCGGCTGATTCAGCAGGAATCAGTTGAAATGGATGCTGGCTATGGCTAGCATTTGTCACTGAAGTACACCTGACAATGCCTATATCTTCCTTTCCACCCAGAAGGATGGAACCATCTCTGTTTAGGCATCATACGAGGTAAGCATCTACCAACTTGTAAACCCTGGTACCACCTTCTTTATGTTCTCTGCTGTGAGTACACAGTTTGTCTCACACAGATTAGCAATTATAGCCACCTCTCACCTTGTGAGCTGCCAGAAAGTATGTTAGAACAGTCCTACTGAGTAATCCCTTGGGAAGAAGAGATAAAGTGCTTGCTGATATCATTCTCCCAGGATACTCCTAGACAGCCTAAGCACAATCACTTATCTGATGCTCAGGGACAGCTTTTTCATTTCAAAACATTCCTTTTTTTTTTTTTAACGTCTGTTTAGTGTGGTTGATTTATTAAAGGAGTATAGGCTGTTTACCTAGCATGGTGAATGAGGTGAAGTGGTACTGTCTTTAATCATCCAATCATGTAAGAGCAAAAACCCTGTTTTTACCTTTCTTAAATGTGATTCGGTAATCTTTAGTAGAGTTAAGGCTCGTACACACTTGACGGAAATCGGACGAAATATCCTCCGATTTTTCTCTCTCTTGCTCAGCGTTCATAACCGTTTTTAGTTGACAGTGCATAAATGTTCACGAAATTTCTCGTCCGTTTTTTTTTTTTTGGGACATTTGTTCCTAGACTTCCGGGTCGTCAGCAACTTCAGATCATGCACGGTCTTTCATATCCGATTTTTCGCGGTCGTACTGCATACACATTAAACGAAAATTGGTCGTCTGGGGACGGACGATAAAAATTTTGGTGTTTGTCCCTCCGTTTGATGAAAATGTCGCCATCGGCTGCTGAAAGTTGTGTACACACTAGCCGAAAATCGTACGATTTTACCTCAGACGGGAATTTTCGTCAGATTTTCTACTAGTGTGTACCCCACTTTAATTTTCACTTGGCTTCACCCCATTCACTGACCTAAGTGAAAATTCATGCAAAGTGGATATGCTCTATGTGCCTTTAGTAAATCAACCTCAAAGTCTTCTCTCTGAAATCACTACTTTTACCTTTAGGATGTACAATCTCCACTATCTACAGAATGCTGCATTATTTTTTAATGCTAGTGGCCAGAACAATAATTTTCAGTGTGGAGGTGTCAATGCCAAATGCAGGAAAAAACACAAATGCTAAAAGGTTGATTTACATCTGGTGTGTGTTATTACATGCACTTTAACCACTTGCCGACCGCGTCAAGTCAGCTCCCCGGTGCAAAAACACATACCTGTATGCCATTTCGTGCAGGGGCTCGAGGGAGCGCGCATACGCTGCTGGAGGTGCAATCTTGCGCAGATTGGCTAGAGGGGGAGCCAATCAGCGGGTCCGGCCGACCCAATGTCCGCCGGCCACCCACAATCATCCTCGAAAGACATAGAACGGCGGTCTGCCTATGTAAACAAGGCAGATCGCCGTTCTGACAGGGTGGAAGACATTTTGTATTCCTGCTAAGCAGAGCAACCCCCAAACAGTAAGAAAGCACTTTAGGGGAAACACATTTAACCCTTTGATCGCCCCTGATGTTAACCCTTTCCCTGCCAGTGTCATTAGTACAGTGACAGTGCATATTTTAAGCACTGATCGGTATATTCGTGTCACTGGTCCCCAAAAAAGTGTCAAAACTGTCAGGTGTTGGATTTGTCTGCCACAATGTTGCAGTCCCACTATAAGTCGCTGATCACCGCCATTACTAGTAAAAGAAAAAAAAAAACGTGATAAAAATATCGCATCGTTTGTAGATGCTATAACTTTTGCGCAAACCAATCAATATACGCTTATTGGGATTTTTTTTAACAAAAAAATGTAGCAGAATACAAATTGGCTTAAATTTATGAATAAATTTGATTTTTTTACATTTTTTATTGGATATGTTTTATAGCAGAAAATAAAAAGGTTTGTGTTTTTTTTTTTTTGTTTATAGCGCAAAAAATAAAAACCGCAGAAGTGATCAAACACCACCAAAAGAAAGCTCTATTTTTGGGGGGAAAAAAGGACAAAAAGGACAAACTTTATTTAGGTACAACATCGCAATTGTCAGTTAAATTATCCGCGCAATTGTCAATTAAATTATCGCAGTGCCGTATCACAAAAAATGGCCTGGTTATTAAGGGGGTAAAACCTTCCGGAGCTGAAGTGGTTAATGAGCATTATTCCCAACATTAAGGCAAGTAAATAAAAGATGATCTTTATAGGCAACCCCAGCAGTTTTCTAGGTTGCCCCCAATGCAGTCACAATCTGTTTGGTTGGACAGCTTATCCTTCATTAAAATGAAAAAAATATAGTGTAAATAAAAGGCATGCGAAAGAAAAAAAAAAAAAGAATTAAATGCTAAAAACTGTAATTTCACCAATATGTTCTTACTTTTCCTTCACTCCCTGACTGCTTTATTGGCCACCGGGGCTGAGGAGAGATATTCAGGTATGGGGGGCACATACCAGTGTTGTTCCATGGGTACTGGAAGAGCGTTCTAAGCCCTGTGTAAGCTCTAACGGGACTGAACTAAAGCTTACACAGGCTTATTATCTTTGCTACTACGGGCAATCAGAGGGGCAGGGGAGTGAAGGGAAGTTTAGTATTATTCCCAAGTGAGGTAAGCTCTTAGGCTCCATTCACACCTGGGCGTTTTTGAGCGCTCAAAAAAAAACGTTCCAAAACGCCCAACAAGTAAAACCCCATTCATTTAAATGGCCCCTGTTCACATCTGAGCATTTTAACGCCTGAAGCAAAACGCCTGTAGCTGAAAAAAAGTACATGAGCTTCTTTTTGGGCTGATTACCAGCGTTTTTGATAGATGTCAATGCCTGCCTCCAAAAACGCCTTAAGAAAACAGCCTGAAAATCGCGGTAAAAATCGCGGGAAAACGCTACGCTCAAGTGTGAATGCAGCCTAAAGGTAATCTATTGTTTTACCTTGCAAGGACAAAGTACAAGTTCACTTTAACCCTTGACACTAAACTAACATACCTAACTCTTACTCCATAACACTGAATTGCTATGTAGGTAGAGATAATAGACAAAGGATGTAAAGTTTACCTGAAAGTAATTTTTTCATGTGACTTTCACATTTTTACTTTCCTGCTTTTTCATATTTTCATGATGGTATTTCATATGCAGAGTTGTAGATTCTCCCTCTAGTGGCTATTTGTATATCAGGCAGTGAAATAATCATCTTTGCTGGGTGACTGCTGAGACAAAATCAGTTACATGATAAGCTATCTAGATTGTATTGTGTTCAGCAAGCCATCAGAGGTCTGAGCAGACCCACTTTAAGATACAAATTGCATTTACTATGTTGGGTTACTAAGTGGGTACATCACACAGTATATATGTAACAAGCAAATATGGCTGCCCTCGTGTATAATTAAAAGCTCACTGATTTTGTTATTTAGGCCTCATTCACACAAGAGCTGAAACCCATACAACAGCCTTTCTCAACCTATCCAGTACAAAGGAACCCTTGAGATACAGTTCCAATCTCAGGGAACCTCTGCTAAAAATGACCATACCTACAGTTCATGATACATTAGTGTGATGGTCAGTGGAAAGAAGGTTTGCTACACTTGTCATTGGGAAGAATTACCCCTTACAGATCGCTAAAAATATCAATGGTTTTAGGAGAATTTATCTGAGAGGCAGAAATTGCTCATTGCTCAAGGATCCCCTAACGACCTCTAGAGGAACCCTAGGGATCCATGGAACCCGGACTGAGAAATCCTTCCTTACAACATAAATGAAGCATTTGCTTGTGCGGCTGGAGCTGTGTGCAGGTAGCCTATGTAAGTGAATGCAGATGCAGTGGCTTTAGTGATACAGCTGTTGTGCTAATTTGACAGCTGTACACGGGTGGGTGAGCAGCCCTGAATGCAGATGGTGTGCATTCAGAGCCATGCACCGGCCCCTGCATTTCTGTCAAATAAGGATGTGCGGATGTGTCTGTACAGCTGCTGTATCTGCATTCACTTACATTCATCGCCTCCTCCCATGCTTGCCTCAAGGACTTTTCCAGAGCCTTTCCCAGCCTATGGAACTCCCTACACCAATCTGTCTGACTATCTCCTAGTTTGTTTGTTTTTAGATGATCCCTGAAAACCCTTTTCTTCAGAAAAGCCTATTCCGCCGTCGCCACCTAACAACTGTACTTTAATTTTCTTCATTAGCTCATCCTCCACAGTTATTACCTTTTGTATCACTTGACCCTCCCCCCTAGATTGTAAGCCCTAACGACCAGAGCCCTTGTTTTCCTCCTATATTGATTGTATTGTAACTGTACTGTCTGCCCTCATGTTGTAAAGCTGTTGGTGCTATATAAATCCTGTATAATAATAATAATAATAATAATAATAGGCTGCCTGTACACAGCTCCAGGCACATAAACACCTCATACTTACTATACGGGTCTTAAGCTGGGTACAGATGGGCTGATCTGGAGACATTTGCCAGTAAAAAAAAAAATGGTTGACGTTCATGCTGTGCATATGTCGGTCTGTCAAAACCAGCAGATGACCGACTCTTGATCAGAGCTTTGAGCCAATGGCAGAGAGCGCTGATTGGAGTGTTCTGGCGGGGGGGCATTCCCCTCAGCGGGGGAGATCGCTATACAAACTTTGCATAGTTCGTATAGCAGCTCCAACCGGAGCCGACAGGTTTTTTTCGTTCAACCCAGCGAATAACTAATTGTGAGTACCAGGCTTTAGTGCCCGTGTGCATGAAGCCTAGCAATCAAATAAAATTTCAGGCAAAATTAATTTAAAGTTCATAAATGTATGGTTACTGGTTTACATGTCAAAGGATCTGAAATGCTCTACAGCCAGTCTTGTAATTCCCATGCATTTTCCACACTGCACAGCCAAACGGGTGACACGGAGCTCTAAATTAAGTAATTCAGCTTTCTGGTTTAGCAGACTTTTTTTAAAGGAGACCTCTAGTCTTTTTAGTAGATAAGGTATTAATATAATTGGATTAAAGTGAATATTGGCTAAAACACTTTTTTTTTTTTAACTTTGGATAATGTATGTAAGGGTTAAAATTTCTGTCATGCTTTTATTATTGTGTCCCTTTCTGAAAGATTCCCTTATAGAATTAAAGGAAAATCTACCCGGAAGGGCAAACTGAATAAAAACCCGGCAGTGGATCCCACTCTTCCCCATTTAATTAAAAGCTAGGTTATCTATCTGTGTCCATAATGGAGAGACCCTTACTTACTGTCTCTGTGAACACATAGGATGTGAGGGAACACAATAATACCCTTTCCTCAAAGTTTTGTCTTGTGTACCCCTGTAATGTAAGTAATCTGTCTTAATGCTAAAAAAAAATAGTTCTATATATATATATATATAAAAATATATATATATATAGGCATTTTATGAACATGACGGCAGCCACACCTAAGGGTCATATACTCTGGCTGTTATTACTACATAGCAGGGCTTCTCCTCTTTCTCTCTCTCAATGCAAGCCTATGGAGAGATTTCGTAAAACGGGTGTACATAGAATCTGGTGCAGCTGTGCATAGTAACCAATCAGCTTCAAACTTGTTTGTTCAGTTAAGCTTTGACAATAAGCCCCCGTTCACATTGGCGCGATCTGACATGCGATTTGACAGGTCAAATCACATGACAAATTGCAGCCTATTGCCAGCAATGGCACTGTCCGCACCGATTTCCAAAAGTAGTTCCTGCACTACTTTTGGCGACAAATTCAATAGACATCTATGCATGAACCCGCACAGATGTCTTTCAAGTCGCCCCTGAAGTCAGACTGAAATGCGGCTTTGAAATCTTACAAATTCAGATGAAGTTTCGTGATTTCAAAGCACGTTCAATGTGATCGAGGGCTTCAGCCTAGAAGCTGATTGGTTACTGTGCACAGCTGCAGCAGATTCTGTGTGCACCAGTTTTAGTAAATCTCCCCCTAGGAGTCTGCTTGGATTAGCTAATAATCACCCAACTCACCAGACCTTCAGCAAGGACACAGACAGCCAATGGAAGGAGAACTGAAAAATCTGTGTATAAAATACCACCATGAATAAACTAAACAGCAAGTAGTTACAAATGTGAAAGTCACCTCAAGAATTACTTTCAGGTAAACAAGTCAAAATGTGATATATTCAAAGCAGCTACCCCTTGAAAAGAGGAACGTCTTTTAGTGAAGAAGTTGGACCTCCTTTTGGCTATGACATATCGAGAGGCAACCCACCAATCATCAGAATGTATAATGTTTGGATTCCGTGATTCCTCAGAAATGCACAGTACTAAAGAAACTCAGGCATAAACTTCTGTGTAACACTTAATTTATGCCAGACCAATACAGCTGCACATACAGTAACGTTAGGGGTTGTATAACCTTTTTTTTTTTCTCATATACACGAAGAATTCACTGTAGCAATGAATAGTAATTCAGTGATAGGCTCTCTTTCAGCTGAATATGGTAATGGAGCCATCTATGAATCCAGACATTGCTGACGATACTCTGAAAAGTCACTTGTGCTTGGCCTGGCCAGAGAATGGCAGTCATACTGGATTTATGCACCAAGCTCTGCTCTATGGCTGGACCAAGGGCATTCATGACATTTCAGAAGACAGCAGGATGGGGTAATAACAAGGTACCATTTGCCCAGATTAGTAGTCATCACTACAAAAATATTTCTGGCCCCTTTTGCTTTTTGAAGTGGACTGTATATTTGGGCCCTGTCCCATCAGGCATTTGAAAAGGCAAATAGCCCATAGAGGTGAGGCCAGTGTATAAAGGTAAGAGTTTAGTGTTAACTGGAGCTGAAATCCATCAGCGTCTGGGTGTTTTTAATTGCCTTACATAAATGATAAGGATAGATTTTGTCCAAAACCATGATTATTCTTTAGTCTAATGACACAAAACATTACTAATAAAATTGGAATTTTCACTCAATTTACCTTCACAAGTGCAGAAGAAACTTTTGTTTTGTTTTAAATTTGAATGAAAGAACCAATGCCAACTTTTTAATGTTGTCTGTGTCTCTATATGGGAGTTCTCTCCCTACTTCTCCTCAATATGACAAGAACTGGAAGTAAAGGAAAAATCGGGTGTCAGAATGGGAAGTATTGGTAATTTCCCCCAATGGGGGACACAGACAGCAAAACTGATGCATGATTCTTGGGCACTCCGCTCCAATTTGCCAAGGCATGCCTTTACAAAGTAGACCTGTGTGCCCTCGAAACATGAGCTGGTAATTACTGATTGCAGTAAAAGAGCTAGATCTTACATGGGGTGAGGGCTTTTTCCCCCTAAAGGGACACAGACAGCATTTAAAGACAGAAGTTTTAACCCTTTCTCTGGCAGATTGGTTCATTATTCTTCTGGGGAATCCTCTTATCCCAGGATTCTCTTCCGTGTTAGCCCCTTCTCAGGCTGTTTCTCTGCATTTTTGAAAGGCACATTTTCATTCAAATTCCCTTTCCTAACAATTAAGACAACATGCTGCTGCAGATTACTCACACTATGGGCCGGTTAGAAGGTGGTGCTTGGGTAATTACGGAGCTGGATGTTGGGGAAGGTACCGCTGGTTGAATAATAACACTTGACTCTGAATTTGTAAGCAGCACATTTGGAACCTGAAGAGATGGAGGTCGAACGATGGTAGATGTGGGCTGTGCGGTTGGCAATGGCACTTCCTAGCAATAAAATACAAAAGAAAATTTATGAACACAAACATCGACCATGGTACAATAAGAGAAATCTCATTCCTTCTCAGATTCACTTTAATAAAACCTAAGCATACAATAAAAAGAACACATAAGCAGAGGTTATTTTCAGGGAAAACTTTTATTAGGCAGATACAGAGATACAGGTTACTGAAACTATAGGCAAATTTTAGCTTCTCCTAAAACCTAAGCTTGACCTCTTCTTCCTACCGGTTAATAAAGGCATGTCTCAGGGGGTGAGAATCCCCAACTCCCATAGGATTCTTCAAATTAATATATGTACAGCTTATACTGAGGTGAATAGCCAAGCCAAGCAATGCCATGGGTACAGGGAAGGTCTGCTCTGTGGGGTCCATGAGAGATTTAAAGTGCAATTTCAGGCAACAAGTGAAACAAATCAGTAAGCTACTAATAATAAATAGCAAAAAAAACAAAACTGTGGTAAAATCAAAAAGTTTTCTCAGTTTACCTTAAAGCAGAACTAAAGGCCAAACTTTTTTTCTATTTGGATAAAGTAAGGGAGGGTTATAATCCCTGTCAGTGTATTTTTTGCCATCTGTGTCTCATTGGGGAGATTTCCCTTCATTTCCTGTCCCATAGCCAAACAGGAAGTAAGAAGAAATCCCTGCAAATTAAGGGAATCCCTTGGGGACCCCCAGATCACCAAAACTAGTGTCCCCATTGGAAGATTTCCCCTCTATTACTTTTCTGGGGAAAACCCAAAATTTGGAATTTTCTTTTACTTACACTTTCAATGATATTGGTAAGCAGGACAAATAGAGGGAGTGAATCTCCCGAAAGGGGCAGATGTAGCAATAAAAACTGACAGATGTTCTAATCCATCTCCACTCTATCCAAAACTATAAAAAAAAGTTTTGCCTTTAGTTGTACTTTAACCTTAGTTCTGTATATCCCATTCCAGCAAGGATCCAAAGGACACCTCACAGGGCCACTCAAAATATACTTTATGAAGCCTGCACTCTATACCTTTCCTTTTCTCCAAATACTGTATCACCAATCACATTCAGCCTTCCAAGGTAGGTGAAAACATAAAGGGAGCGGTGTCAAACTACATAACAAAGATCCTATCTGTACTTCTGTGAGAGGCAGTGTTAATTTAGTCGACTAAAATATTTTCGCCGACTAAAGACCAAGAAGGTTTGGGAGCTCACAAGGACATTTACATAGATTACATGGCCATTAGGCAGTAGATCTGTATGAATTATTTTAATAGAATAATGATATATTGTTTAGTATCACCTTAATGATGAAGAGTTTGAAGGGAAAGTAGGAAACACAGGCTGTGTATTATAAGAGTATCATACCTATCCAATCTACTCATGTTAACTGCTATATCAGCTGAGCGTATAATTCATTTGAGATTGCTCTATCACATCAGCATTATGGACAATGATCCTAACAACAAATACATATGTGTAATCTAGGCTGAGCTGTCATTGCATTCACCAGCTCTAAAAAGTGAAAAATACAATGAATTTCTCAATTTAAAAACTACATTATCCTCAGGATTACCTTAGGATGAGGGTCTTCTGTTTTTGATATTCCATTTCCATGGTTCCTTCTAGTATCCTTAAATAAGGAATAAACCTTTTATTTTTTGCATTTATGATGTATTACATGTAATCACCTTCTGTTTTAAAGGGGAACTCTCCTAACTGTCCTAGATGTAATAATGCCACATGTACTCTTATTCATATGCTGTGGTGATGCCCCAAACTCCACCATTTTTTGGTCATCCATTTTCAATATACTTAAAAGTATTTTCTCTACGCGGATACAGGTAGAACCAAAGTTAGCTATCTAGGGCATTATTCCGTAGGACACACTTCCTGCAGAGATCAATTTGTTCTGGACTAGGGCTTTATTTTTAGACTGTAAATTAATACTTTAGAAACGCCCCCTACTGTCTCTAAGTTCTGGGATGCAGTTAATTTGAACCTACATAGGAAAGACCTGATCTATAAACATAAGGGTTGTTCCAAGAAGTATCAGAAGATGTGGTCCCCGTGGCTGTCCTCTGCTGAATTAACCCACACCTCTCAGCTTGTAGCTGTTGATTTAGAGGCATAGAAAGTCACTCTGCCTGTGCTATAGGAAATATGGACCTTACATTAGTACCGGTGCCTAAATATTGATATTTGGTGCCCCAAGAGTGCATCAGTTCTTTAGTGGTGGGTCTTGGAATCGATCTCAATTTGATGTGTTTATCTGCCTAAATACTTTGTACTACTCTTAAATGCACAATATCCTCTCTTAGTCTGGGTTCACACTGGGGCGGCTTCAAAGTCGCCCGACTCTGAAGCCGCCCCGTGCAGCGTGACTTCAGCTGGGCTTGCATACGACTTCTCTAATAGAAGTCAATGCAAGTCGTCCCCCAAAGTAGTGCAGGAACCTTTTTCTAAGTCGGGGCGACTTGAGTTGCTCCGATTAGAACGGTTTCATTGCACTGAATGGAGCGCGACTTGTCAGGCGGCTGAGTCACCTGACAAGTTGCCCCAGTGTGAACCGGGACTTACACACTGGATGTATAACCCTTGTTATTTATCTTGTTTGTTTCTCTTGACTTTTATTTACATAGTTACATAGTAGGTGAGGTTGAATAAAGACAATAGTCCATCCAGTTCAACCTGTGTAGGTGTGTGTGACTGTAATCATCTAACATAGCCCTCAATCTCCTGATCCTTGAGATGTAAGTCTAAGAGTCTTTTGAAAGTCACCATACTACCCGCAGAAACCACCTCTTGTGGTAGAGAATTCCACAATCTTGTAGCCCTAACAGTAAAGAACCCCCCACGTTGCCTGAGGTTAAAACGCTTCTCCTCTAATCGCATTGTATGTCCTCGAGTCCTCATGCAATTCCTTCGAATGAACAGCTTTTCTTCTAAGCTGAGATCCCCATTAAGATATTTATAAATTGCTATCATGTCCCCTCTCAGACGTCTTTTCTCCAGGGAAAATAAATCGAGCGATTGCAGCCGCTCTTCATAGGTAAGGTCCTCCAACCCCCTAATCAGTTTAGTTGCCCTTCTCTGGACTTTCTCCAGCTCCAACACATCCCTCCTGAGGACTGGCGACCAGAACTGGACAGAATACTCCAGATGCGGTCGGACCAGAGTTTTATAAAGTGGAAGGATTATAGTCTTATCTCTGGAATACATCCCTTTCTTTATGCATGCTAATATTCTGTTGGCTTTGGAAGCTGCCGCTTGGCATTGCATGCTGTTGCCTAATCTATCATCAACTAAGACTCCCAGATCTTTCTCCATTTTTGATTCCCCCAAGGGTTCCCCTCCTAACGTGTATTGTGTTTTTATGTTTTTGGTCCCCAAGTGCAAAACCTTACACTTCTCCACATTAAACCTCATTTGCCATGTCGTTGCCCACTCCGTAATTTTGTCCAGGTCATTCTGTAGGATATCTGCTTCATGCTGTGCAGTTATTGCCCTGGCCAATTTTGTGTCATCTGCAAAAACTGATAACGAACTACTGATCCCTTCCTCAATGCTGTTTATGAATAAATTGAACATTTGTTTTTGGGAAACATTGTGCTTTTTTTGTGTGTAAACGAAGGAAAAAGCTTTTTAATAAAGAATACCAGAAAAAAATAAAAACGCAGTCCTAAAGCCTTGGTATTTTCTGTACCTTAATGCATTCCCTGCATGAAGGTAAAAAAACATCCTCCAACTATTTCCCTCCCCCCCCTTTTCCAAACACTTACCTGAGCCTCTCAGTGATTGAGCACTGTCCCCGGCTTCAGTTTTTCTCCTCCACTTCTTACAGGGACTCAGGCAGCAGCAGGAGCCATTGGCTTCTGCTGCTGTCAATCAAATACTGTGAGGAGGGAGCAGGGGTGGGGCAGAGTTGTGCTGTGTGCGTCAATGGACACAAACACAGAGGCTCAAGAGCAAGCCTGCAGCTGTGCCCCCATAGCAAGCGGCTTGCTATGGGCAAACACAAAGAACAGGAGGAGCCCGGAGTGGCGTGGGGGACCCCAAAAGAGGAGGTTTTTGGGCCAACTGTGCAAAACTATTGCTCAGAGGAGGTATTACATGTTTATTTTAGCAAAAAAAATCCAGCCTTTACAATCATTTGAAAAACGCTGTAGGAGTGGAATAATAGAAAGCTTTTTGGTTCACTATAACCTGTCTGGGTATAATTTTTCAATGTAACTAACAATCTATCACACACCAAGAAGAAAACGTTAACGCGTTTAACAATCCTACTGACCTTTTCGTCACTTGTGGTAGACTCAGGATGAGGTAATGGACTGTCTTGATGTGTTGTTTCAACTATAGCTGGCTCTTCGATTTTGCTTCTTATAACAGGAGTTACAAGAGGAGAGAGATCCAGAGGCATCTAATTTAGAAAATGTGATATTATTAAGCAGACCCGAGAGAACACTTAAATAGTGGAGTAAAGGAACATGTTAGGGGAGGTAAACATTGGAACTGTTTTCTAATAATGAAGGCTTTTGTATATTTTGGAAGCATTATATTTAAAGAGCTGCTCTACACTTATGTGCCCCCATAGAAAAGCTTAAGGACAGTTATACATGGCAGGATAAGCTATTCTTATTCAAAGTATCACTAATGATGCCTAACCCTATAGGTTTGCCAGGAAACCATGCATATATGAAGGGATTGCAGTAAATTGGTTCATGAGCCTAAACATGATAAAAAAACAAACACCTTCATAACCGTAATTTTAAAGAAAGGCGTGCAACTGTCTTAATTCAAACAAATCATTTGATACATTTGTAAAACAGGGAAAAAAAGACCGGCAAACCGTGCAAATACTAATTATTATCTGTTAATGGCATTTTGCTGTGATGTAGAACTTCTATCTTATCTTTATACAGACCCTATTGATCTAACCCTTTATTTTCCAGCCGGATTCAATTTTACTCCTTTGCCTAATGAGCTTTTTACCTTCTTGATGTCATCATCGGATGCCTTCTTAAAATCATTTTCAAACGGACTTGCAAGTTCATTAAAAAGACCCACTTCTTCACAGTTCTTTAAGAATCGAGTTGGTGTCGGCGTTTGATCTGAAATTATGGACAGAAAAAGAAAAGGCAAATATGTGAAGCAAAATCTGACCTTATGTTAAGAGCCGAAGCTCAGAACACATTCTGATACTATTAAAGGGGTAAATACACAATGCTTTAGGCTACGTTCACATGTTAGCGTAGCTAATCACCGCGATTCTGCCCGCGATCCGGAAATCATTGCAAATCGCGGGATGCCTGTGCGTTGCCCGTTGATTTGCAATGGCACCCCAAACGCTGTGCGATGTTGCCGCGATTTCCGCCTGCCGAATCCCGGTAACATCGCGCAAACAAAATCGCGGGTCGCATGACGCCCAAAAAAGGTACAAGAGCTTCTTTAGGGCGTCATGCGACCCACGATTTTGTTTGCGCAATTCGGCAGGTGGAAATCGCGGTGGCATCGCACAGCGTTTGGGGTGCCATTGCAAATCAATGCCAACGCACAGGCGTCCCACGATTCGCAATGATTACCAGATCGCATGCAGAATCGCAGTGATTCCGCCGCGGTCCGCTACGCTAACATGTGAACGTAGCCTAATAGTGACTTTATTAAACATGTTTAGCGTATTGAAAGTAAACATAGGAGGTCTCAAAAAGAATGAAGAAAAAAAAAAACATGCAATCTGATTGTAAGCTCCAACGAGCAGGCCTCTGATTCCTCCTGTATTCAATTGTATTGTAACTGT
The DNA here is from genome assembly GCF_965119305.1 of Pelophylax lessonae. NCBI lineage: Eukaryota > Metazoa > Chordata > Amphibia > Anura > Ranidae > Pelophylax > Pelophylax lessonae. The sequence continues at coordinate 246,672,794 of NC_138773.1, read as the reverse complement.
ACTGTCTGCTGTAAAGCGCTACGCAAACTGTTGGCGCTATATAAATCCTGTATAATAATAGTCATCATTTAATTGCTTGTTCTGTAATTTTGAAGACAAGTCTGCACTCATTCAAGTAACTTTCTCAGCTTCAACTTGATAAGAAAACCTATATTTTCGATCTCATAATACCAGGTGAAGTCTGCGTCTGTGCACTACTGATCATCCAGTTTGATAATGACTCCTTCACACTGGCAGTGTCAATTCTGCATTTATATTCGTTTAGAAGACAAGTCTAAACACATACAAATGCAGGTAATGATATTTTAATGGTTCCATTCACACTGTTCATTTACCCGTGTTTAGGTGTAGTCAGTTTAGCTGTGTCTAGATAAAACAGAAATCTGTGCCTACAGTATGTGATTAGACACGTGATTAAATACATGTAAATGAAGGAATGTCTAAATGCAAACTGCTTGCATTCTGGGCATTTGTCCCAAGGCGCATACTGCACTAATCATTACTACCACCCCAACCCCATCCAGCAATGACAGCTTTAAGCCTCTCAGAGGTTTACAGGCTGTCAGAAAGGGAGCTGGACAGTGCCCCTGTGCCTTCCTCCAGCACCAAAATGCCAGGACCTCATGCACCAGGCATAAATGCCCAGTGGGCATGGGGCCTAATACTGAGCGCTGTCCCTCTTCTCTCCTATAATGAGTTGCAATGCTTCACTACGAACAGCAAAGATGGTTGAATAAGAGCCCTGTGATTTACGTGCTTTCATTATAAACATTGATATGTAAAGTAACTATATATGGGGCGGCACAGTGGTGTAGTGGTTAGCACTTTTACCTAGCAGCAAGAGGGTCACTGGTTCAAATCCCAACCACGACACTACCTGCCTGGAGTCTGCATGTTCTCCCTGTGCCTGCGTGGGTTTCCTCCGGGTACTCTGGTTTCCTCCCACACTCCAAAGACATGCTGGTAGGTTAATTGGATCCTGTATAAAAAAAAAAAAAAATTGGCCCTACTGTGTATGTATTGGCACTTTTCCACTGCAAGTACCGGCTCGGCTCTACTCGGCCCTGCTTGGCCCTGTTTGCTTTTCCACTGCTGGGGTGTTGGAACGGTTCGGTACGGTACGGTTTGCTTTTCCACTAAAGTAGTACTAAAGTTAAGTGGGTGGGATGTGGGTGGGATAACAACGATTCTCTGACCAATCAGTGGCTAGTAGTGACTGCATGCAAAGGATTGTGGGATATGGTACCTCATGGAACCACAATCGAGGTGGTACTGTTTTAGAGAGCCGTACCGTTCGGTTCCATGCAGTGGAAAAGCGCCGCCATACGGTACCGTACCGAACCGTTCCTACACCGTACCATGCGGTACCAGCAGTGGAAAAGCACAAAAGCGAGCCGAACCGTTCGGTTCCATGCAGTGGAAAAGCGCCATATGTGAGTTAGGGACCTTTGATTGTAAGCTCCTTGAGGGCAGGGACTGATGTGAATATGCAATGTAGATGTAAAGCGCTGCGTAAATTGACAGCGCTATATAAGTACCTGAAAATAAATAAATAAATATATATCATAGAATAAACAGACTTTGTTAAGTCTGTTCACCTATTTTTAACAGCATAAAATGTAATGTATCCAAACCCTACTGCAAAGCTGATGAAGTCACTACAGCTATAAGACTTCAGAGTAAGTAATCAACACATCTCATGTAGGTGCGAATTAAATCAGACTCCTCTCCCTCAAGAATACCAACCTGCAACGATTACACTGTCATTGCGAGCAGGCCCAAACTTCAGTGTCATCTCATGTTTATGCTTGTGTACAGCCAGATGATCTTCATTGGTAAAACGCTGTCAAAGGAAATAAAAATTGTTCATCGAGGAAAATAGATCATAATATATTTTTATTATAGCAGCTGCAGCAAGAGAACTCAAAGCCCAGTTTGTATATGTGCTGCTAGTGACCCAAGAATTACCAGTGAAAATCTGCCCACCTACTGGGGTTGGCGCAAAACTCCAGCTAATTTCGTAGGGTACTGTAGAAAGAAGACAGGCGCCACTCTAAGTGCAGTAAGGAAAGTTTAATGAGATAGAACAATACACACCAATATACTCACAATGGAGTAGGTGAAAAAGGCAGTGTATGACCTATTAACTGGTCCGTCCGTAAGGTGGGTTTGTCCGGGTGCCACAAACAGTCAGTAGTACTCTGCTGTAGCCGATGGATATCGGCATTTCCTGGATACTGGCGACGCAGAAGTGGACTTCCGGCGACACTCCCCCGGTCGTGACGCAAGGACGTGATGACGTAGGCAGGCGATGAGTTATCGGAGCATGCGCTCCTTCCTCAGGCCTTCCATCCATCGGCTACAGCGGAGTACTACTGACTGTTTGTGGCACCCGGACGAACCCACCTCACGGACGGACCAGTTAATTTGTCATACACTGCCATTGTGAGTATATTAGTGTGTATTGTTCTATCTCATTAAACTTTCCTTACTGCACTTAGAGTGGCACCTGTCTTCTTTCTACAAGATTTCTACAGACTTGCTTCCCTACTGATAAGCAGGGACAGGAGGCAAACGCCTTTTCAGTGATACAAACACAATAAAAACAAAAGTTCTAACCTTATCTCAGCCAATCATTTTTTTTCAATATGTTTTAAATCTTGAATGTGTGAGCAAATAATACAGTATGTGTTTGGTATTGGCAACAGACATTTTCTAACATCCGGAAAATCTCTGCAACAAATGAAATGATCTGGCCACCTGAAACTGATTTTGGGCAGATGCTAATGGCTTGAAAAACTCCTAATTCACAGAAGTTAGGTTTCTGATACAGAGATCTCTGCGTGTGATTTTTTTAAAATCGACCCATTCGGTATAGCCAATTTGTTTACTCTGGAGAATGCAGCATTAGCACTAATACTCCTGCAGCAGAACGAATGGGACTTTATGGCTAGAAAGGAAAGGCCTGAAAGTCCAAATGAAAAAGCTCAATGCAGAAACCTCATTTAGAGACATAAAAAGCTATCAGCTGATTTAACCCACCAAAATCTACCCATAAATGAAAGATTAGTCAACAGTAAACAAACCCTTCAAGAATAGTTTTATTTTCCTACAGCAAAGAGTCATTTTACTATATATGCTCCAAATAGAAATATTGAATCAGGTTAATAGGAATTTGATGCAGTCACAAATATGGCCAGCTCTCTCATCTCCCCTCTTCATTCAATAAAAACATCTGTTTGTGTATGGTTTGACTGTAGAGACCATAGAAGAGAAACAAAAACCTTTACAATCACTTTAAAGTGTTACTAATCCCCAGACCCTGCATTCACAATATCTGGTCTTCTACATTGGAAAAAAAAACTCTCTAGCAATAAACACCAAACTGAGCATGTGCAGCCTGACTTCGGTAACGGTCTTATCCGAACCTGTTCTGGAGTCAGTGGAAGAGGAGGATCTGTGCATACAGGATCAAACAGCCTTTTTACACAATGCACTGCAGGACTAACCCCTTAAAGAGGTTGTAAACCCTCTTTGAACTTGCACCTATAGGTAAGCCTTTAATAAGTCTTACCTATAGGTACTGTAAATATCTCCTAAACTTGCACCGTTTAGGAGATATTTACTTTTAATTCAGCCGATGACGTCATCGGCGCATGCACTCTGAAGGAACGGCCAATTGTGCCGTTCCTTCAGAGCCCTGTGCCGTAAACGGCGGCTCCTGCGCGCATGCGCGGGAGTGAGGTCATTGCGCCTCCGGCCAATCAGATGCCCGGAGGACACAAACCAGGAAGCACGACGGCCGAACATGTCGGCCGTCCTGACGCTGAGCGGGCGGCACTGCGGGGGCTTCGTTCTAAGGTAAGTATTTCATAATGAGCTAGTATGCGATGCATACTAGCTCATTATGCATTTGCCTTACAGGGTTTTTTTTTTCTTCATTTTTTTGAGGAGGGTTTACTTCCTCTTTAAGTTCCACAGTGAGTATAACAAACATTATTTACTACATATACAGACTGATTTTACTGTCGTGGGTTTAGTAACACTTTAATGTGTATTAATGCAATGCATAGTACACCAAGGCTATGTGTGGTTAGCAGACACTAACAATCTGTAGACCTCTGTCCCTACCTTAAAATGATTGTAAAGTCTTGTTTTAAAAAAAAAATAACAAACATGTTATACTTGCGTCCTCTGTGCAGTTGGTTTTGCACAGACCAGCTCGGATCCTCCTCTTCTTGGGTCCCTCGTTGCTGCTCCTGGGCCCTCCCTCCTATTGAGTGCCCCCACAGCAAGCAGCTTGTTATAGGGGCTTCCTAGCTGAGCTGCAGCTCCGTGTGTCCATTCAGAAATAGAGCTGCCATTCGGCCCCACCCCCTCTCTCTCCTGATTGGCTCACTGACTTTGATTGACAGCCATGTGAGCCAATGGTGCCGTGGCTGTATCTTAGCCAATCAGGAGGGAGAGTCACATTACGGCCGAGTGACTGGTTGACATCGCTGGACAGAGAGGGGGCACAGGTAAGTATTAGGGGTGCTGGGAAGGCTGCTGCACACAGAAGGCTTTTTATCCTAATTCATAGAATGCATTTCGATAAAAAAACCTTCCTGACTTTACAACTCCTCTGTGTTCCAAGAACCCCAAATAGTCCTATGCAAGTTTTGACGAAGTCGAATATAGGCCTGACTTTGCTGCCGTTCTTCCCGATAGCTCACATTGGAGGCACTCTGAAGGTAGCACAGGATCTGGATAAGGGAAGTATTATGTTTTTCATAGATACAAATTTACTGCTTTGAAAATTTGCTTAGTCTCTTTACATGAGTTGAGCCTTACCTGGCCACATCCAGGGGCAGTGCATACAAATGGTTTATCATCACTCATATTCTACAGGTCCTTGTTATTACCTGCCGGGGAGATAAATACATTATCACATATCCATGCACATTATATCTGTATAACCACATACATTTGTATATATAATCATGCTCTCATTGACATGTGTATGCATTGCATTTTGTAATTTTCGCTTATAACAAAGCCCTGAAAATGGTAAAAAAAAAAAAAAGGCTTTCAATAATTTCTATAAAATCACTTCTAATTGAAAAAAATGTATATGTTTACAAGCCAACCATGTCATTAGGTAGACTACAAACTAACCATGTCATTAGGTAGACTACAAACTAACCATGTCATTAGGTAGACGCATGCTGTAAAAAATTAGCCTTTTCTAAATTTGGAAGTCTAAATGTCTTATACAATAGGGTAAAGAGCAACGTGCAACAGGCTACTGCAACCAACCATACCTTACTCATAAATGAAGATAAACAATAACCCGACTGCTTCGTTATTGCAGTTAGTACGTCATCACTGATCTAGGACTGCCCTAAAAAGTCCCAGCGAGCACAGGAAGCCCACAATGCTGTGATGGCATCTTATAGGTGTGCAAAGGAACTCTGGTCACTGCACTCTGCATATTTAGACTAGAAAGTAAAGTTCCATTTTTTTCATGATATCTGTGAGCTAACCATGAGCTAGACTATAGAAACAAACACATTTAACAGGGATGGCAATGATACTTTTGTGATAGAACTCTGTATATATAGAATTTTATGTTCAAACTAGTAGTTCCTAACATTCAAGTTTTATAATTCTACAACTGAAAGGTAAGGATCAAACTTTGCGCTTTGAACCAATAGAAAAAAAATAAAAAAGCAGGTTCTGCATGGTTTAAGAAAGTACTCGTTATTTGTTTGCAGATATTTCAGAATTTTTAAAATAAAAAGGAACAACCTCTTTACCATGCCTTTGCATATCTTACAAACTGATCATTGCAACAGATCCATAAGGGCATATGTAAATTTTTGGAGATTCATACAAGCACATGCAGAATACATTAGCATACAGTATATGGCTATCGCCTTGTAACAGCTTTCCAGGTATTCCAGCACATTAAGGCCCCTTTCACACAGGCGTTGCACCCGACAGACTCAGTTTTGTTCAGCGGGGATCAATCCGCCGATCCCCGCTGAGCAGGCGGAGACAGGTCCGTCTCCGCTTACTTTGCAGAGACGGAGCTGTCAGAGCCTCGCTCTCCTCTATGGGAGATCAGATGAAAACGGACCGCCTGTCAATTTTCATCCGATCCTATCCGATCCTTCAGACGGATGGAAAATAGGGTTTCCATCCATCTGGATTTCACGGACAGGATCGGATCAGATAGCAGCGGTTGTCAGCGGAGATGTCTCCACTGACATCCGCTGCTCCACAGGGGTGCATGGAGCATCCGATCAGGTCTGCCTGAAAAACTGACAGGGGGACCGGATCGGAAAACCCGTGTGAAAGGGGCCTAAGGGTCCCTTCACACAAGCATTCCATCTGACAGACTCTGCTTTGCTCAGCTGGAATCGATCTGCTGATCCCCACTGAGCAGGCGGATGACAGGAGTCGGACCATCTCCACTCACTGTGCTGAGACGGACCTCTCTGAGCTCTGCTCTCCTCTATGGGGAGATCTGATGACAACAGACCGCCTGTCCGTTTTCATCCATACCTATCCAATCCAATGGACTGATGGGAAATAGGGTTACCATCCGTCTGGATTTCACAGATAGGATCAGCTCGAATAGCAGCGGGTGTCAGCGGACATGTCATCACTGACATCTGCCGCTCCATAGGGGTGAATGGAGCGTCCAATCAGCTCTGCCTGAATAACTGACAGGCGGACCTTATCGGAAAGCCTGTGTGAAAGGGGCCTTACTCATACAGCCCATTTCCACTGCCTCAACAATAAAAGGGGACTTGCTTACAAAAGCACCAAGCAATACATGATCTTTAGTGCTGGGACGTGTTATGCATAACATTCTATGGAGAGTAACATACAGTCAATTTCCTGACACTAGCGGTAACATCGGAGCACTTGCTCCCTCCATTTTACACAAGTTAATATTGGAGGAAGATGCAGTAGACAAAATGTAAGATAGAGGTCCAGATAGGCAAGGAATAAGGTCAGCAATACATGTTGCAAATTTCTTTCCTGCAACAAATTCAAATGTTTCCCTCATCAACACAGACATTGCTGACAGAGGAATCCCTCCTGCCGAGCCATCGTCTGCTCCCGGCGGGGGGCAGTGATTATTGCTAGCAGTTATAGCAGACACTTGCGATAATCGAAAGAGAATCCAGCAGGCTGGTTGTACCCAGGTTGATCAATCGATACAGTTCAAATCTCAGCCAGTTCCTGCTGAACCAGCAGAGATTTGAACCATGTATGGCCAGCCAAAGGGCATAGAGAGGACTGCAGTGGGTGAGAGGTGTGGCAGAAGAAGTGGAATAAGGTGGTGCAATGGTGGAACAAGGGTGACAAGAAACTAAAGTCTACCATACACAGTTCAAAATTTGGCCAGTTCAGCAGGGACCAGCCGAATTTCGATCCATCTATAGCAGTGATGGTGAACCCATGGCACACATGCCACAGCTGGCACGCAGAGACCTCCCTGTGGGCATCCGAGAGCCGCCACAACTGCCCGCACTGTGACAATGGGAGAAGCGAGCACGGGCTGTCAATTTATTTCTCCTGCTCACCCTCCTTTTGTTAAGAAGCATGGGACAGGGATTGCCGCCCACTTTGATTCCTCCCGCATTGGCTGCAGCCAGGGACCAATGAAGAACCAAACCTCACTGATCTTTAGGAAGGCTGGTTGTACAGAAGTCAGTCTACTGAGTAACTTTTGTACAGCTAGCCTGTCAGCGCTATCAGTCTATACTAATGGCAGGGAATTCTCCTCGCTGTCAGAATACTAAGACACAGCAGGGAGGATTCGAGTAATTTATTTTTAGGTTGAACGAAAAAAACAAAATGACTAATCCATGGGCTGAATAAGGCTGACTATAGATGGATGGATTCCCCTATCCACAAAAGCGAGGTAGATAGAGGATTCCTCCACGCTGAGAAACTAATCTGATTCAGAAAACAAAATTTAACATTCCTATTCAACAGATCACATCTGGATTAAAATTAGACCATTCCCTGCTGAACTGGTCAAATTCCAATCCATTTATGGGTAGCTTTACAATTAGTATTCCGTCATGGAAACACCTTGAAGTTGAAAGTCTTCACAGACTACACTTTGTAAATGTTCACTTTAAATATCCAATGATGTGCATATAAAAAAAAGTAAGCATTAATTTCCTTTTTTACATTGCAGAAATGAAATAAATATTTACACAATTTATTGTGTGAAGATTCTCAACTCCTTTGGTGAATCAGCCTCTAAGAGTTCTATGGCACACGTGGTATGGCACTAAATCTGTCTCTTCCAAATTTACCTCTGGTTAGTAGATCTTGGGGCATGGAATTCAGTATTACATGGTAATCGACTTACACATATTTGCAAATTTTAAATGCCTTACTTGCTAACACCTAAATTATGCGCTTTCAGAAATGTGTTCAGGCTATTATTTATTATCATGGTATGAAATAAACAGTTTGAAGTTTGCTCAATGCCTACTGCAAGACTGGTCAAAGTTAGAACCAACAGTCCCACTGGATCTACAGTATATTCAACATCCCTAGAGCTGTGCTGATGGCTGCTTTAGAACTTCAAAACAGATGCTCAATACTCCTGAAATATATTTTGAATGTGGAGCTCTTCAAATTCGTACATATGGGAGTAACAAATGCCAGCACATAGAATAAAAATAAAAAAAATAAAAAAATAACTCAAAAGTACAAGAACTGCCCAAATCATAACTGTATAACATGGACAACTCACAAAAAGGGAACTCCAAAGAGTTAGCACTGCACTCTTTTCTATGATAAAGAATAAACTGCATTTATCATTCGAACACCAATAAAAAAAAAAATATATATGACAAAAACTTCACCACCACAAAGTAAATATGTTACATGTGATTCCAAAGTAAATAAAGCCTAGGTTTCATTAACCATGGGTTGCAGGAAAGAAATTTGCCTGATTCCCCCATCAACACAAACAGTGTTAATGCAGGAATCCTTCCTGCCGGGCCATTGTCTTCTCCTGGCGGGGGGGGGGGGGTGACGCCGTCAACGTAGGGAGAAGACAGTGATTAACGCAAAAGAATCCGGCAGGCTGGTTGTACCCAAGTTGATCGATCAACTTGGTACATTTAGCCTGCCCATTAAAGGTTTGAATCTCAGCTGGTTCCTGCTGAACTGGCCAAGATTTGAAACAAGTATGGACGGTCTTAGGCAGGTACACAATTCAGTTTCTTTTGTTCAACCAGCAGGTTGAACGAAAGAACGAAAGAAAATAAATCAATTCCCTCATTGACACACTTGAGGTGGAGAGGGGAATCCCTCCCATTGGGCTATTGGATTTGGACATCGGAGAGGCTTCCCCACTGTTGGAGTACACTGATCAGTGCTGCTGGCTATAGCCAGCGGTAGAGCTGCATGATTAATCGTTAAAAAAAAAAAAATCACAATCTCGATTCACCTCCCCCCCTCACAATCCTAAAAACGGCATGTCCTCAATTCATACAGGGCTGTTCTCTGCTTATTCACAGCTGTCAAAAAAAAAAAAAAAAAGAGCCTCCGGCAAATGTTTATCAGCATTGCTAAGGCTGCCAGATAACTATAAACACAATGCTTTACAATGTATCATTTTGTTCTTTTAGATCAAAGGAATGAACTTCTGTCTGTAAATAAGGTCAGTTTAACCTCTTAAAGACTAAGCCTTTTCTGACACTTGTGGCTTACAAGTAAAAATCAGTAAAATCAGTATTTTTTGCTAGAAAATTACTTAGAACCCTTAAACAGTTATATATATATATATATATATATATATATATATATATATATATATATATATATATATATATATATATATATATATATATATATATATATAATATATATTTTTTTTTTATTTATTTTTTTTTTTCAGCAGAGACCCTAGAGAATAAAATGGCGACCGTTGCAATATTTTATGTCACACTGTATTTGCGCAGCGGTCTTTCAGACTAAATATTTTTTTGGGAAAAAATACACTTTAATGAATTTAAAAAAACCTAAATATTAAAGTTAGCACAATTTTTGTATAATGGAAACAATGATGTTACGCCAAGAATCGTGATTTTTATTCTAAACAAAAAAAAATAGGGTTTTTTTTTATTTTATCCAGAATCGTGCAGCTCTAGCCAGTGGCACTAATGGAGTAGAAATTTTCCAACAGGCTGGTTGTACAGAAGTCGATCTCGAGATTAACTTCTGTACAACCAGACTGCCCAAAGATGGATCAATATTCAGCAGTTCCCTGCTGAATTGTCCCTTGTGTCAGTGGCTGCTTGTCTTGTTAAAATCTTCAGTCCTTTGTTGTCCCAATCACCCCCAAAACGGTAATTTTCTGTACTATAGCTTCCATCAATGAAAAGAACTCTATAAATGGAGGAGGCGGATCTTTTACTCATCGGTTTGCCCTCTGCAGTAGTTCAGATTATCTGTACAGAGTGCCACAGCCTTGGGTTTCTCAGGGAGCACAGGAAACCTTTACCCACTCTGCTACTACCCTACACAACAGTCTCATGCTTAAAAGTTCAAGAAAAAGTAAATATGTTGCCCATAGTAACCAATTTTATTTGGCCTTATATTTTTTTCTACTAGAGGGTAGAACAGGCTGCTTGAGAAAATCTGCTACTAAATTTAGGGAGCCCTTGATGTGCACGGCTGTCAAGGATTTTACAAATTGCTCTGTACATTTCAAGGTTGTCAAAGCTAGTAAAAGCAGTGGTAAGAATTCTGTGCCTCCTTAATAGGTTCGGATAAGCTATCGGTTTGGCATTGTCAGAGCAGACCATGTTATCTCCCCCTTTGATCTAAATATGAAAGGCCTTGAGAGCTTTGTCAACTGCTAAAAACTCCCTTGAATTGGAGGGCGTTTTGCTGAGACTGAAATCCTATAAGCGCCAAACCTTCTACGAAGCCAAAGTGCGCTCACGAACTTGCATTCGTAGTAATTTTGTAAGAATTGCTCTGAGCCGAACATGTTCCTCTATGGAGGTTCCTGGGTCCCAACACCAGCTAAGGCTCTCTATCACTGCTGGGGATAAGGTAGTCTAATGGCACTTTTCCACTGCAAGTACCGGCTCGGCTCTACTTAGCCCTGCTTGCTTTTCCACTGCTGGTACCGCATGGTACGGTGTTGAAACGGTTCGGTACGGTACGGTATGGTTTGCTTTTCGACTAAAGTAGTACTAAAGTTAAGTGGGTGGGATAACAACGGGGTGGGTGGGATTCTCTGACCAATCAGTGGCTAGTAGTGACTGCATGCAAAGGATTGTGGGATATGGTACCGGGTATGGTACCTCTTGGAACCACAACCGAGGTGGTACTGTTTTTGAGAGCCGTACCGTTCGGTTCCATGCAGTGGAAAAGCGCCGCCGTACCGTACCGAACCGTTCGGTACCAGCAGTGGAAAAGCACAAAAGCGAGCCGAAGCGTTCGGTTCCATGCAGTGGAAAAGCTCCATAAGGCAGTGTTTCTCAACTCCGGTCCTCAGGGCACACTAACAGGCCAGGTTTGCAAGATAACTGAAATACATGACAGGTGATATCATTTGCTGCTCAGTGATTGCAGTATTCTAGTCTGCATCTCCCCAAGGTAATACTTAAAATCTGGCCTGTTATTGTGCCCTGAGGACTGGAGTTGAGAAACCCTGGTCTAAGGAATTCTCCTTTCTGTCCTACAATGTCAGGAGATGGGCCTGCAACTTCTTGGAGTGAAGTTGAGCCCAGGAAATCACTGGAATGGTCCACGGCATCAACCCTAACAGGCTTATCACCTATTATCAGGACTATTTTGGTGATAATATACCCCCCCCCCCCCACCCCAGTTAAGGCAATTATCTTTAAGATTTTCTCTTTTGTTCGAAAATCCTTCTGGAAAAACAGTCTACTTTGGTGTGCCAACTGAAGGAGTTGGGAGGAAAGGAGGATTTTTCTAGGTTTAGCAACCAACCAAAAACTGAAAAGGTTTCCAGAACGAATTGGGCTCCAAAAGTTATTTGACTTTTGTCTGTGCAATGACCAGAAATTGTCTAAGTAAGAATTTTCTGAAATATGCAGAAGTCTCAGATGTACAATGACCTCGGACTTGATCTTGGCAAAAGATATAGGTCACTGCTGAGAGGCCAAAGTGAAGAGTTTAAAACTGCCAATGAGTCAGTCCTTCCTCATCTAAGCAACAATTTTGAAAGAGGAACTAAAGGCATGGATTAAACTTTCCAAAAACAGTTCCATTCTAAAAAGCTGCTTCCTAAGGGATGGGAGTGCTTTGTTCTACTTTAAGATACTTTTCTTGGCCCCCAACTGCAAGGTTAACCTGCACTAGAACCTTTTCCAGTTCTATAGCATCAGTGTCTTTAATCATAACTTGCTCTTCTTGCTGGTTTATCAATACAGGGTAAACTCACCAGGCAAGAAGAAATACAGATAGGAGGAAAAGAACAAAAGGCGTCAATAAGTCTACTGCATGATGTAACGTGCCCAGTGTAAGTAAAAGGAACATGCCACAGTGGGACTCAACAACGTTGTTGCAGGAGCTGCCGATAACTTGCCAGCAGGAGTGGTCGCCTCATCCCTTGCTTGCCCACTGTTGTCCAATGTGAGGGAAATGCCTTTGCACCATCTTCCTTTGTGGAGGCCGCACTGCCCAGGGAGGCAGGAAACCATGCTGGAACAGGATAGAGGCATTATTTGGTGCCCCCTAGGAAAAGGGGTGTCCAAAACGCTGCACATGCTCCTCAGGACTAAAACTAGGAACAATAGGCAGCCAGGTCCATAGCTACAGCATAGTCCTGCAGCCCCCAGCCACCACTAAAGTGATTCTTGAACCCCGCTATGGAGCAAAGAACAACTCTCAGCGTGTATTCAGCTCTCAGGTATTCCCAACACTCTTCAGGGGACAAGATAAAAGGAGTTAAAAAATATCGGTAAGACCCTCCAGGGAAGCTAGTAGTTTCACCGTGGTTAGGATTCCACCCTTGGAGGGGGGACTGCTGAAAGATTATGCATTCTGTCAGCGGAAAAAAGTAACAAACGTTTGGTTGTGTCCGGGGTGTCTGGAAATGCAATTAAACTGAGGATTGTGTGGGTGGAAAGGGCTTTAAACAGGAATTTCTAAAACCAAAAAGATATTTAAAGGAGCAGTCAATCATCTCTTGGGTAGCTGTCCTGGAAAAACAATTGTGAAAATAATGAAAGAATCTAAATCTAGACAGCAAATGTATTATGTTGCAGCTTTCTAGATCATAGCATAGTGGCTGTTTTAATTTTCAATTATCAAGCTTCTTTTGCTTTATTTTCACCTGGTGATTTCTGCAAACACCACACTCCCTGTCTCTGGAGGCTTTGTAAGAGCCCATTCTTATGAGGCGACTTGTGTCGCCCCAGGTCGCTTGACATAACAAAAGCAATGTTAACCAATCAGTGCCGTCTTAATTGGCACTACTGAAGACGCTCCGACTTCAGAAAAGGGTCCTGTACTACTTTGAGGCGACTTGTGATCCGACTTGTCCCATATACTTCAATGGGAGTCTCCTCCTTATCTTAATTGAAGCGACTTGTGATCCGACTTTCCATAAAAAAATGGTATTGAACAAGAAAAAAAGAGCATTTTTCTTATAATTTTTATTAGAACATGAATATGGCTCCTCTCCACCTGGCCGTTTTTTTTGCAGGCATTTATCGGGCATTTTTGGAGGCAGGCATGACTTTTTTTTGGATTTAGTGTCTGGGGGGTCTAAAAAGTGTCCCTGTGAAGTTTCATCACTGTAGCATGTCCAGAACCAGAAAAAAAAAAATTTCCTATAATTTTTTTATTAGAACAGGAATATGGCTCCCTTCCACCTGGCCGTTTTTCTTGCAGGCATTTATCGGGCATTTTTTTGGCGTCTCTGGAGGCAGTCATGACTTTTTTGGATTTAGTGTCTGGGGTGTCAAAAAAGTGTACCTGTGAAGTTTCAGCTCTGTAGCATGTCCAGAACCCACACTGAACCCACTACAGATGCTACAGAGATGAAACTTCACAGGGACACTATTCACAGGGACACTATTTTGACCCCCCAGACACTAAATCCAAAAAAAGTCATGCCTGCCTCCAAAAATACCCGATAAATGCCTGCAAGAAAAACGGCCAGGTGGAGAGGAGCCATATTCCTGTTCTAATAAAAATTATAAGAAAAATGCTTTTTTTTCTGGTTCTGGACATGCTACAGTGATGAAACACTCCACAGGGACACTTTTTTCATATTCTGATTGGCCAAATACAAAAGTCGTTCAAAGTCGTCTATCATACAAGTCGCGAAAAAAAAATTCACAAGTCGCGCCGAAGTCGTGCTGAAGTCGCGCCGAAGTCGCGCTAGAAGTCGTCCCTTTATGAGGCGACTTAGAGGTCGCGCTAGTGTGAATGGGCTCTAAATCCTACACTGAACTTATGGAGGGAGTCACAGTTGTCATCATAAACTGCTCTCCTGATATTGGACTGCAAACATGTCTGCATCTATTCATTAGCAATGGGCTCGGGCATGTTTGGATCAAGCCCGCCAGGAAGCCGGCACAATACACTGCCAATCATCGGCAGCGTGAGTATTTACAGCTGCCGGTCGGGAATGCCTCACTGCCTAGGATTGGTGGTGTGCAGTGAGGGCTTCCTGGCGGGCTCAATCCCAACACCCTGAACCCATCATTACTGTTTATGTTCATTAGGTGAGCAGCAGGGAAAATGGTCATTTACAAAAGATAGATAGGAAGCAGTGTTGCCAGCCTACTAGATTGAAATTTACTGACACTATGCTCAAAATTTACTGGCACTGCCAAGTTTTTACTGGCACTTTCAAAAGTTACAAAATTGTGGTTTTAAGTGCAAATTTAGTATTTTGCTTTAAAAAACTTGAAAAAAAAGTACAATATGCAATTAGCAATGTGATTTAAGGTAGATATTAAGGCGAAAAAACATATTTCTTATTTTATTTTAAATATAGTACATAAGTAGCTCAGGGACAAGACACAGGAGGACAATACATTCAAATTGGTAGACGCGCACACATGAAATTGAATCCCACAGTGACACTGCCCGCACAGATCACCGACACGACACGTCCCCTCCTGAGTCACAGTGACACTGCCGGCACAGATCACCGACACGACACGTCCCCTCCTGAGTCACAGTGACAGTCTCTCTCAACGCTAGGTGTTCCCTTCAATCCACTCCAGTCCAAACAGCACTGACGGTCTCATTCCCGGCTTGCCTTGCTCTTGTCCCGCAGACCTGCACACATTGCTCCAGCCGCTCCGCTCCCTTGCCCCATGACATCAGGCACCGCCTCCACCAGACCCACCACCCACCGGTGCTGCTCAAACACAATGTAGCAGGCACTTGGCCAGTCTCAGTATGCACAGTTCCAAGCCGAACATCACAGCCATATTTTTTACTGGCAACCTTTTCCTGTTACTGACAGGAGAAAAGAGCCCATTTTTTACTGGCTTCTAGTGAAAATACTGAGGTTTGGCAACACTGAGTGCCGGTTCACACTTATGAGCAGGCCCGGACTGGGACAAAAAATAAGCCCGGGCATTTTAAGCTGAGCAGCCCATTTTTTTTTTTAAACAAAATGACCAATGATGAACAACTACTGGTTTCTCTATGTTTTTTTGTTATATTTAGCCTGCACACCCATGCGATTCGATTCTGCAAATCGTGCTGCGTTTTGAAAACCGATTGCGGGGTGTCGTTAACCTAACATACACTCCGCAATCTGTTTGCATGGACGGGTTGCCATTTAGATGCAGTCCGCATTTAGTGTGAACCCAGGCTAAGAGATAACAGGTAATTTTAGGGTACATTAAAAATATATTACCCATTTTTGGGTAAAATATAAAAGATGAGTTTGTGTCAAGTAAATAAATACCCAACATGTCAAACCTTAAGACTATGCATGCCCGAAAATAGCAACACATTTCAGTACCCTATATTTTCCATAGGCACAGTGGTGGTGGGGATAGGGGGTGACATCAGTGGTGGTGGGGATAGGGGTGACATCAGTGGCGGTGGGGATAGGGCTGACATCAGTGGCGGTGGGGATAGGGCTGACATCAGTGGCAGTGGTGGTAGGGATAGGGGTGACATCAGTGGCAGTGGTGGTGGGGATAGGGGTGACATCAGTGTTGGTGGGGAAAGGGGTGACATCAGTGGCAGTGGGGATAGGGGTGACATCAGTGGTGGTGGGGATAGGGGGTTACATCATTGGCAGTGGGAATAGGAATGACATCAGTGGCAGTGGTGGGGATAGGGAGGACATCAGTGGCGGTGGTGGTGGGGATAGCGTTGACATCAGTGGTGGTTGGGATAGGGATAACATCAGTGACGGTGTTGAGGATAGGGATGACATCAGTGGGAGTAGTGGTAAGGATAGGGATAGCATCAGTGGCAGTGGTGATAGGAATGACAATGTTCACTGCCACTGATGTCATCCCTATCCTCACCACCATTGCCACTGATGTCATCCCTATCCCCACCACCACCGCTACTGATGTCATCCCTACCCCCCCCCCCCCCCATCACCACTGCCTCATGGGAGGGGTGGAGATCAGACAGAGGGATGATGGTGGGAGGGATGGATGGGATCAGGCAGAGTGATGGCAGTGGGAGGGATGGATGGGATCAGGCAGAGTGATGGCAGTGGGAGGGATGGATGGGATCAGGCAGAGTGATGGCAGTGGGGGGGGATGGATGGGATCAGGCAGAGTGATAGCAGTCGGAGGGATGGGTGGGATCAGGCAGAGTGATGGCAGTGGGGGGGGGTGGATGGGATCAGGCAGAGTGATGGCAGTGGGGGGGGATGGATGGGATCAGGCAGAGTGATGGCAGTGGGAGGGATGGATGGGATCAGGCAGAGTGATGGCAGTGGGAGGGATGGATGGGATCAGGCAGAGTGATGGCAGTGGGAGGGATGGATGGGATCAGGTAGTGATGGCAGTGGGAGGGATGGATGGGATCAGGGCAGGCAGAGTGATGGCAGTGGGAGGGATGGATGGGATCAGGGCAGGCAGAGTGATGGCAGTGGGAGGGATGGATGGGATCAGGCAGAGTGATGGCAGTGGGAGGGATGGGATCAGGCAGTGATGGCAGTGGGAGGGATGGATGGGGCAGTGGGAGGGATGGATGGGATCAGGCAGTGATGGCAGTGGGAGGGATGGATGGGATCAGGGCAGGCAGAGTGATGGCAGTGGGAGGGATGGATGGGATCAGGCAGTGATGGCAGTGGGAGGGATGGATGGGATCAGGGCAGGCAGCGTGATGGCAGTGGGAGGGATGGATGGGATCAGGCAGAGTGATCAGCAGTGGGAGGGATGGATGGGATCAGGCAGAGTGATCAGCAGTGGGAGGGATGGATGGGATCAGGCAGAGTGATGGCAGTGGGAGGGATGGATGGGATCAGGCAGAGTGATGGCAGTGGGAGGGATGGATGGGATCAGGCAGAGTGATGGCAGTGAGAGGGATGGATGGGATCAGGCAGTGATGGCAGTGGGAGGGATGGACGGGATCAGGCAGTGATGGCAGTGGGAGGGATGGATGGGATCAGGGCAGGCAGAGTGATGACAGTGGGAGGGATGGATGGGATCAGGCAGAGTGATGGCAGTGGGAGGGATGGATGGGATCAGGCAGTGATGGCAGTGGGAGGGATGGATGGGATCAGGCAGAGTGATCAGCAGTGGGAGGGATGGATGGGATCAGGCAGAGTGATCAGCAGTCAGCACACACGGTCGGCCGGTGTTGTGCCGATATCGGTTTCCCCGCAATACCGGGGCAGCACAGCACTGTCTGCACTTTGCACTCACTTTCCTTCTCCCCGCCGCCGTCCCCGTCCCCCGTGAGCAGCCCGGGCCCCGGACTGAAGAAACTGCCACATCTGACTGACTGCAGCTGCTTGAAAGATGCGGGCTGGGCTGGCCGCGCTGAGCATGACACTGGCGGCCGGCGGGAAGGAACAAGAGTGACTCCTGAGTGTTGATTACTTCCTTGTCCGGCTTCGCGGCCAATTAGCCTTTTGCTCAGGGGGGGGTGTGACTCACACCCCCCCCCCCTGAGCAGAAGGCTGATTGGCCGCGAAGTCGGCCGGCGGCCGCAGTGACTGTGAGGGAACTTTTGGTGATGTCTGCAGACCGCGGCCCACCGGGAAAATGCCCGGTCTGCCCTATGGCCAGTCCGGCCCTGCTTATGCGCTTGAGTTTACCTTGTGTTTTTCAATAGTACCAGCGCGATTGTAATGAAAATTTGATTGCGTTGATTATGTTAATTAAGCTCAGGAGGGGTGGAGCTGAAGGGAAGATCAAACAAAAATAAGAATTCGCACATAAGAATTCGCACATATCTGAACTGATAATGCGAGTCTAGACCGATTTACATTGATGTCTATGGAGACTAAATTCACAACGCAACGCTGTAAACTCGCACAAGACCCTTTGTATCATCGCATCACATTCGCATCTGGATCGCAACGCATAGATGTGAACGAACGTCACGAATTCAATGTATTTTGTAAATGCATGCGATTGGAGACTATTTAGAACGCATCGCATTCGCAGTACAAGCGCATAAGTGTGAACCGGCACTGATAGGAAGGATGATATTCTTTAGTGCAGATCACAGAAGTGACAAAGACATTTCTGGCAAGATCATCAAGTATTTTTGTATTTGAAAACATTCTTAGCTCAAAAAAAAACAAACAAATGCAGCCACCAAATCCATAGGCTGTGAGCTGAAATATATTACATTTTGTTCTTGGCTTTAGTTATACTTAAAGTACAGTCAATGAGAGGTCTATGCAGCAGCCATTTCTTGCTCAGTTTAGGCTAGTTAACAGAACAGTCAGCTCATATTATGTGCAGCTACTGATAACCATGGCATACCAGCCATTTGTAGTACTGTAGGTAAGTTACTATAATCAGCCATAACACTTCTGTAGCCAGCTATGAACTGCCCCCTCTCAAAATTCAGATCCATTGTGAATTTGCTAGTATGGCATAGATCCATATCTCATTCTCTTTTTCAGAACAGAACAGTCCCCTTTCAGACATTTTCATTCACTATAATCAAAGACACTTGGTAAGTTCTACAGGTTGGACTGCTTTCCAATAGAGAGAAGAGCAAGGGAAGTGAAAGGGACTGTGGGGTCATTTCACAAAGGATCTTATTTTCATAAAAGTGACAAATACTTTTCAATAGAGTTCAATTAGGTTTAAAAACAAGACTTTACATGGTGCTGCGGTGTCCTGAGCCATTCCTACTCCTCACACTTTTATCCTTAACCACTTAAGCCCCGGAGGATTTGGCTGCTAAACGACCAGGGGGTATTTTGCGATTCGGCACTGCGTGACTTTAACGGACAATTGCGCGGTCGTGCGACGCTGTACCTAAACGAATTTGGCGTCCTTTTTTTCCCACAAACAGAGCTTTCTTTTGGCGGTATTTGATCACCTGTGCAATTTTTTGATCACGCGCTATAAACAAAAAAAGAGCGTAAATTTTGCAAAAATAGCAATATTTTTCCCTTTTTTTTTATATGAAATTCCCCCCCAAAAAAATGTAAAAATCAAAATTTTTTAACATTTTCGGCCAATTTGTTTTATGCTACCTATGTTTGGTTAAAAAAAAAAATCGCAAAAAGCATATTTTGATTGGTTTGCGCAAAAGTTATTGCGTTTACTAACAAAGGGAAAGATTTTTGTCATTTTTGTTGTTTTTTTTTTTAACGCGTAATGGCGGCGATCTGCGATTTTTTTGCGGTACTGCGACATTGCGGCGGACAGATCGGACCCTTGACTGACATTTTTGACACTTTTGGGGTTACCAGTGACATTTCTACAGTAATCAGTGCTATACATATGCACTGTTACTGTAAAAATACACTGGTAGTGAAGGGTTTAACTTTATTTGAGAGGGAGGGGCTGTGTGTGTCCCTAGGGGCGTGATTCTTACTGTGATTGGCTGTGGCTTCAACTGTATGCAGAGTGATCAACCGATCTACATAGTAGATCCATATGATCATCTCTCATACAGAGGGGAGAATGACAGGCAGCTTGTTTACACAAGCTGCCTGACTTTCTCCCTCTCCTCCGCCGATCGCAGAGTGGCCGGCGGACATCGGGTCCGCAGGTCACACGCGCGGGGGGGGTCCGTGACCACGCGGGAGCGCGCCTCCGGCGGCGCGCGCTCGCTCCCTAGACCCTCACAAGCTAGTGACGTAGCCCTACGTCACTTTGCCTGTGAGGGGCTGACCGCCGACGTAGATAGTCGTGCGGCGGTCGGCAAGTGGTTAAAGCCATCGGAAGCTTATCAGAGAGCAGAAACCTTTGCAGCGTTACATAATATACTACAGATGGAGAAAAAAGCCATTAAGACACATTCAGGAAAGACCCTCTTTATTTAATCAGCACAGAATTATTTTTTGGCAACGATACTTTGGTTTACTTCACCTTTGAACAGTAAACATAACAACAAGGTAAATAAAATCAACACCCCCCTTTAGTATATGGGGAGTTATGTACTAAACTATGTACAGCTTACTGGCCAGTAAGTGACTCTCAAAAGGAGTAACAATGAGCTCTGAGGAAGGGAGCTTGACTCCTGAAACACGTTAGCGGTCGCAATTTCCAGGACATGTTCTAACACACGTGTGACGGGAATTTGTAACACAATTTCTATTTTTCATGTTTGTGAGTATGCATTCAGCATTTTATTAAATCATTTTAAACAGTACCACGGGTAATGCACTAGGTGTTTGCGCCTTCTTTTCCTTTCTTTCATGCACCCGTTTTGGAGTTCCCTGCTTGAGGAGAGCAGCATGCCAGTCTTCCTCTGTCGAGTGAGCGCTTGGCTGAAATTTTTTTTAATGTAAGGGGGCATTCTACCTCCCAATGACCACCAATGTAAGGGGGCAGTCTACCTCCCAATGACCACCAATGTAAGGGGGCAGTCTACCTCCCAATGACACCAATGTAAGGGGACATTCTACCTCC
The DNA here is from genome assembly GCF_965119305.1 of Pelophylax lessonae. Taxonomy (NCBI): domain Eukaryota; kingdom Metazoa; phylum Chordata; class Amphibia; order Anura; family Ranidae; genus Pelophylax; species Pelophylax lessonae. The sequence continues at coordinate 246,651,744 of NC_138773.1, read as the reverse complement.
CAATGACCACCAATGTAAGGGGGCATTCTACCTCCCAATGACCACCAATGTAAGGGGGCATTCTACCTCCCAATGACCACCAATGTAAGGGGGCAGTCTACCTCCCAATGACCACCAATGTAAGGGGGCAGTCTACCTCCCAATGACCACCAATGTAAGGGGGCAGTCTACCTCCCAATGACACCAATGTAAGGGGGCATTCTACCTCCCAATGACACCAATGTAAGGGGGCATTCTACCTCCCAATGACACCAATGTAAGGGAGCATTCTACCTCCCAATGACACCAATGTAAGGGGGCAGTCTACCTCCCAATGACACCAATGTAAGGGGGCAGTCTACCTCCCAATGACACCAATGTAAGGGGGCGTTTCACCTCCCAATCACACCAATGTAAGGGGGCATTCTACCTCTCAATAACACCAATGTAAGGGGGCATTCTACCTCCCAATGACACCAATGTAAGGGGGCATTCTACCTCCCAATGACACCAATGTAAGGGAGCATTCTACCTCCCAATGACACCAATGTAAGGGGGCATTCTACCTCCCAATGACCACCAATGTAAGGGGGCATTCTACCTCCCAATGACCACCAATGTAAGGGGGCATTCTACCTCCCAATGACCACCAATGTAAGGGGGCAGTCTACCTCCCAATGACCACCAATGTAAGGGGGCAGTCTACCTCCCAATGACCACCAATGTAAGGGGGCAGTCTACCTCCCAATGACACCAATGTAAGGGGGCATTCTACCTCCCAATGACACCAATGTAAGGGGGCATTCTACCTCCCAATGACACCAATGTAAGGGGGCATTCTACCTCCCAATGACACCAATGTAAGGGAGCATTCTACCTCCCAATGACACCAATGTAAGGGGGCAGTCTACCTCCCAATGACACCAATGTAAGGGGGCAGTCTACCTCCCAATGACACCAATGTAAGGGGGCAGTCTACCTCCCAATGACACCAATGTAAGGGGGCATTCCACCTCCCAATGACACCAATGTAAGGGGGCATTCCACCTCCCAATGACACCAATGTAAGGGGGCATTCCACCTCCCAATGACACCAATGTAAGGGGGCAGTCTACCTCACACTGACACCAATGTAAGGGGGCATTCTACCTCCCAATGACACCAATGTAAGGGGGCAGTCTACCTCCCAATGACACCAATGTATGGGGGCAGTCTACCTCCCAATGACACCAATGTAAGGGGGATGTCTACCTCCCAATAACACCAATGTAAGGGAGCATTCCACCTCCCAATCACACCAATGTAAGGGGGATGTCTACCTCCCAATAACACCAATGTAAGGGGGCATTCCACCTCCCAATGACACCAATGCAAGGGAGCATTTCACCTCCCAATCACACCAATGTAAGGGGGCATTCTACCTCCCAATGACACCAATGTAAGGGGGCATTCCACCTCCCAATGACACCAATGTAAGGGGGCATTCTACCTCACACTGACAACCAGTATAAGGGTCAATCTACTGTATCTTCTGAATATTATCAATGTAAGGGGGCATTCTTGCTTCCACTGAGTACAAATGTAGCGGGGCTTTTCAACTCCAGACAACCACCAATGAAAAGGCACATTCTACCTCCCAATGACCACCAATGTAAGGGAATGTTCTTCCTCACACTAAGTACCAATGTAAGGCCGCCTTTAACACTTATGCAACTTCAAAGTCGCACAATTTTACCGCAATTTTGCTGCGAATTTGTTGCCGTGATTTTAATGCAAGTTTGACTGGGCTTGAATGTCTTTGGACCTCAAAACGATGAGGCGATATTTATTGGTACAATAGTGCCAGGATAATGACAGCTTCCAAGTTCGGCGGCTGGGTCTGGTAAACACACACACACGGACGGGATTCAGACTCGACTGTCCTGTCCTGCCTGTTCCGTGGAGGCGGACAGGCATTCCTGTAGTTGAGGGCTCCCCCTCCACGGTCCAAGTGGCCTGACAGCAGCGAAGGGCCGACAAGCGCTTGCCGCTTGCTAAGTTTGGAGATGGGATGCACATGGGAATCAGGACTAATGCTTGGCTGGGTTGCTGGGCAGGTGGGGCCCCCCGGCCAAGTGGGGCCCCTGGGCAATTGCCCAGCGCGCCCATTCAGTAAGATGGCCCTGATTCTACCTTCCGATGAACATCAATGTAGGGGTGCATACTTCCTCTCTACAACCACTCATGTAAAGGGGAATTCTGTATCCCACTGACCACCAGGGTATGGGAGCATTATTTTGTGTTGAGTTATTTTGAGGGGACAGGAAATTTACACTGTTAGGCTCCATGTACACGGGACGCTGAAAATGACCGTTTAGGAGCAGTTGGGCGTTTTTTTCAGAAGCCCCTGAACCCATCTACATTTTATCTTATCTGTCCATGTACACCAGGTCGTTTACAGTCATTTGCAGGCAGTTGCGTCCAGGGACTGTTTTTAGAACGCAATTATTTGCGTTCGAACGTGTGTTTCCCGGCGTTTCAAACGCACAAGCGCTTCCGAACGTGTCTGAACGCGTCCGAACGTGATGACCCGCGTTTAGCGTTCGCGTTTTTCCATTTTAAAGGGGAATTATTTTTTTGACCTCTAGGAACGGTTCTAAACGCAAACGCCGCTAAACGCCCGCTAAACGTGGGTACAAACGCGACCGAACGGATGTTTTAAACGTCCTAAAAATTCCAGCATTCAAAGGGACTTTTAACAACGTCCCGTGTACATGGAGCCTTATACAAGCTGTACACTCAACTACTTTACATTGTAGTAAAGTATCATTTCTTCAGTGTTACATGAAAAGATATCATAAATTATTTACAAAAATGTGAGGGGTGTACTCACTTTTGTGAGATACTGTAGTTACATTGATCCAGCTTGGAGGGATATAGGATACATATGTGATAAGTATGTGTCATGCAGTAGTCCTCCTTACTGTACTCACTCCTTACTGTACTCACTCCTCCTTACTGTACTTACTCCTTACTGTACTCACTCCTTACTGTATTCCTTACTGTACTCACTCCTTACTGTACTCCTTACTGTACTCCTTACTGTACTCACTCCTCCTTACTGTACTTACTCCTTACTCCTCCTTACTATACTCCTTACTGTACTTACTCTAGTCCTTACTCCTTACTGTATTCCTTACTGTACTTACTCCTTACTCCTTACTGTACTCCTTACTGTACTCACTCCTCCTTACTGTACTTCTTACTGTACTCACTCCTCCTTACTATACTCCTTACTGTACTTACTCTAGTCCTTACTCCTCCTTACTGTATTCCTTACTGTACTTACTCCTTACTCCTCCTTACTGTACTTCTTACTGTACTCACTCCTCCTTACTGTACTCCTTACTGTACTTACTCCTTACTCCTCCTTACTGTACTCCTTACTGTACTTACTCCTTACTCCTCCTTACTGTACTCCTTACTGTACTTACTCCTTACTCCTCCTTACTGTACTCCTTACTGTACTTACTCCTTACTCCTTACTGTACTTCTTACTGTACTCACTCCTCCTTACTGTACTCCTTACTGTACTTACTCCAGTCCTTACTCCTTACTGTATTCCTTACTGTACTCACTCCTTACCGTACTTACTCCTCCTTACTGTACTTACTCCAGTCATTACTCCTCCTTACTGTATTCCTTACTGTACTCACTCCTTACTGTACTTACTCCTTACTCCTCCTTACTGTACTCCTTACTGTACTCACTCCTTATTGTACTCACTCCTCCTTACTGTACTTACTCCTTACTGTATTCCTTACTGTACTCACTCCTTACTGTACTTACTCCTTACTGTACTCCTTACTGTACTCACTCATCCTTACCCCTTACTGTACTCACTCCTTACTCCTTACTGTACTCCTTACTGTACTCACTCCTTACTCCTTACTGTACTTCTTACTGTAGTCCTTACTGTACTCCTTACTGTACTCCTTACTGTACTCCTTACTGTACTCCTTACTGTACTCCTTACTGTACTCACTCCTCCTTACTCGAGCAACTGCATGTCCTTGTGGTTGGGGCAATATGATACTCAGACGGCTTAGGGTGCAAGGTCCTCCAGTGATATTTGCTGGGATGTAGGAATAAGTAATATTTCCACAGGAAAACAGCCATCCTAAAAGGTAGTTTAATGTGTCTGATATGACTGGGCTGAAGTACAATACTATTACTACTCATTATTTACTGCAGTACATATCCCGTCAGTGTGCAGAGAGCCCTAATATCTGGAGGAATGGTGGTTGGGGTAGCTTTGTTGGGAAAAGAAAGTTATTGACATTTTCCTATTTGGTTATTTTGTAGCATCTGAAATACCTGAAACAATACTTCCATTGGAGTAGGTAGAGCTATCAAACAAGTGGTCAACAAGTCAAAGGGGTTATGCATATCTGACAAACAGAAGTTAGAAGTATTCATCAGATTCCTTGCCATATAAATCCAAACATTTTCAGGTTGCTTTAATAGCTCATATGGTTGTCTGTTCAGTTTTACATTTTTTTGCCATTTATCCGGGCCCAAGGGCAGTCATCATAAACAGAACAAGCAATCAGATAAACAGTCAAACCAAACATGAACATGCACAAAACACTACTCCCCCTCAGCCAAACTGTCAAACCATCATACAGCTGGTGTCATAACTGATCATAAATGTGTAGAATCGTGGCAGCTGGAGATCAAACAGAGGCTAAGATGGTGGCTTCCTTGGCTGAAAATGATAGCAGGGATTAGTTCCGCATTTGAAAAGTGCAACTATACTCCCTGATATAATCCCAAAACAGTTCCATTTAAGGCATGCAGAGAATGATATCTGTCACAGCTGATTGTTAAGCCATGGAATGATTAGTAGGAAAGTGACAGAAATGTAACTTTCACATTTGCTTGTGCTTTCCACCAAACTGTCAAACCAAATGGCTGGCTGGTGTTTTAACTGATCACATGTGCGTCACCATGGCAGTTGAAAAACAAACAGAGGCCAAGAAGATGGCGGCTTCCTTGGCTGAAAATGATAAAAGGGTTTAGTTCCACTGTAAGGACAGGGCATTTATTCACCACCAACAAGCTGTGACCTTTCAGCGTCACTGAGGACCCCTTCCCCCACACGGCAGTGACATTGCTGGTGGTGAATACACATCCTGTCCTTATAGCGGTTCTTCAGTCATCTTTTGAAACATTAAAAGTCAGCAGCTACAAAAACTGTAGCTGCTGACTTTTAATAATGAATGACTTGTAAAGGAATCCAGCGCTGTCCTCACCTGGCCATTTTCTTCACCGGGCCTCGGTCCTTGGCGCCGGGGCAGGGGGGAACTTTGGACAGCTGGCTGTGACTGCTTGTGGCTTCACAACTGGCTGCTCTATGTCACATGTCCCAGAAGGCTGTGGGGGAAAGGGGTCAAATTTCTGCTTGGATTGACATGGCGATCTGCCCGGAAGTGGGGGAGTAGGTACCTGTCAAAACCAAGTACCTGCCTCCCCCCCCAAAAAAAAAAAAAAAACGAATTAAGTGCCAAACATGAAGTGGGAAGTGGATGACCGGAATTTCCCCTTTTATGTGAAATTCTGCTTTAAAGTGGAGCACCACCCAAAAAGGGAAGCTCTGCTTGTCTACCTCCCCGCCCCCACATTTGGCACCTTGTGGGGGGGCAGGTACCTGGTTTTGACAGGTACCCACTCCCACTTCCTGATGAGTTCACTGTGGCAGACTCAATGGAAGTTCAGCCCTTGTTGCAGCCAGCCCATTGAGAAAGCGCAGCTTGTGGCTTCCCTTGCTGGTTTCTTTTACCCAGGATGGTGGTGCCAGCACCCAAGAATTAGCTTGGGTGAGGACAATGCGGGATCCCTGGAGAGGTAAGTGCCCCAATAGTAAAAGTCAGAAGCTAGAGCATTTGTAGCTGCTGACTTTTTATTTTTTTTGGTGTGGGGGGGGGGGGGGGGGCTGGAGCTCCTCTTTAATCTCTTATGACGTGCTGGTGGTAACTTAGGCCCCTTTCACACTTGTGCAACTTGTCATGCGATTTGGGACTGCAAAATCGCATGACAAGTCGTTCTCCATGATTTCCAATGAGCCCCATTCATATCTGTGCGACTTGAAGTCGCACCGACTTCAAAGTTGTCCCTGCACTACTTTTGGCATGATTTTGATGCGTTTTGAGTAGAAGACATTATAAGCCCAGTCAAACTCACATCAAAATCGCGGCAAAAAGTCGCGTCAAAATCGCACGAGTGTGAAAGGGGCCTTACTGATTGTCACGCGCTTCCCAGGTGGTGACTACAGGCAGCCCTGTCAACACACATTGCGCAGGCATTATCCACCATATTCACTGTCCTAAAGTGGTTGTAAACCTTTCCATATACCCTGGGAGGTGACTGACTTCAGGTGATACACAGATATTAAACAAATCCTACATAAGTTGCATCAGTTTATCTGCAGTCTTCTCTTCTCTACATCCAATCAAAGTCTAGAATGTATAGCTTGTCTGAGAGTTCAGATAAAAGGGGGCTGAGAGCTGAAGTTACACTCTGCACAGCTCAGTGAGGAGAGCTCCGAGAGCTGATTGGAGGGAAGAGACACCCCCCCCCCCCTTCACATAGCACACAGGAACAGAGCGGAAGTTGTCAATCAGCTGGAGATCCCTCCTCTGTCACCTTTTTTCTCTTGGTGTCAGGAAAACTGATTAATGCTGATAACAGAGGAATGAAACAGCAGACAGAAATTACACTAAAGGCCCGTACACACGTACCAATCGTCGTCATACAAACGTCGGCGGACGAAAGATCTGCCGATTGTACGCTTGTTAGTATGGTGCCTCCGACAGCTGTCTGCGCACATTCTGCGGACAAGAGTCTTTCTTGCAAACATAAAAATTTTTGTATGCCGACACCAGAACGGACGATTGTTCGCCTGTCAGTACAGAAATCAGCCGACAGACCGCAGATTTGCAAGACTGGGCATGCTCAGAAAAGAAAAAACACAGGGAAAGTTAACCATTACATGACATCACTTCTGCAGTCAGCTGAAGTCGGCGGACAAAATTCTTGTGCTGTCTTTGCACTTTTCAACAGACATCGACATCCCGGGGAGAAAAGACGAACGTTTGTATGACGACGATCGGTACGTGTGTACGGGGCTTTAGGGTTTTATTTACTAAAGGCCAATCCACTTTGCACTACAAGTGCACTCGGAAGTGCAGTCACTGTAGATCCAAGGGGAATGTGCAAGGAAAATAAAAAACAAACAGTCTTTTTGTTTGCACGTGATTGGATGATAGAAATCAGCAGCTCTTCCCCTCAGATTTACATACAGCGACTGTACTTCCAAGCAGGGCTGTCTTAAATATTGATTGGACCCTGGGCAAACATTTTCTTGGGCCCACTAAAATTCACTTATCAACTATTTGCTGGCAGTGGGGGCTCTAGGGGCAGCTGCTTTTGGCCCCACAACAATGACTGGGCCCAGGGCAGCTGCCCCTTTTGCCCTGTGTTAAAGACGGCCCTGCTTCCAAGTGCACTTAGATTTGCCTTTAGTAAATCAACCCCAAAGTGTTCCTAATTGAGACATGAACACACTATAGAGGCGTAGGCTTTGTTTATATTTCTTGTCTGAGGTTGACAACCACTTTAATGATGTGGAATACACACAAATAAACAGGAAGCGGCTGAAAGAGTCTGCAGGAGATCAGCAGCACTAAGATGCATTAAGGTGAGAATGATGGACCATCAGGAGAGCTGGGGGTCTACAATGTAAACATGAACACCGGATGCCAACGTCTCCCAGCTGGCATGGCACACAGCGATAACGCTCCAGGACTGGGAATAATGGCAGAGCGTTAGCGGTAAGTGTGATTTGGGGTGACGTGGGGTGTAGCAGACATCCAGTATTTGGATATTTCTGTGCACAGTAGACCAGGGCGCATGCACAGGAACATTGGCCACACATTCGCCCTCCTGCTACCAATGTGTGGGAATGAAGAGAGGAGGACATGATGTACAGGATGAGCTCATTCATTGCTGACAGATGTCAGGGAACATTCTAGAGGCAGACAGACAGACAGACAGACAGTGGTTGCTATGGGTGTCAGTGGAGTGTGTGGTCCAGGGGGCTCCAGAGAAGGATGCTGCTGCCTTGGTAACCAGACATGACAGACAGACAGACAGAGCAGCACCTTCCCCCTCCATCCTACCTGCCTGGGGAATTGGGACTGCTGTCCTTGCAGGTCCTTCAGCAGCTCCAGCCTGACAATGGTCACGGTAGTGCCCGATCCGCCATGCTAGAGGGCAGCGGGCATGCCAGTCCCCGATCTACCGCCGCTCTGCACCCTCCGTGTTTACAAACTTACCCCCCACAAGGGCTGAACCTTGCTCAAGGCCAAATCCCACCAGCTCCTGTCAGCTTATCGCGATATCTCGCTTGACAGCTGGGCGGGGGGAACCTGTTTGCCGTCCGCTGCTCCCGCTGTGGGTGAGTGCTGGCAAAAGGGTGACGTCATCGGAACGGCTACGGGACTGCCAGTAGTGGCAATGGCGGTGTCGGCGCTTAAGTGGGTGGGGGCTTCAGAGATAGAGTCCCGCCCTTCTGCTTTCCCTGCCCACTGACCAACGTCATCGGGTGTAGGGTGGGCGGATTACGTGGCCGGTGTATTGTTATACCTGAATGAGCCCTGGGAAAAGGAAGGAATGTTGTTGGCGTCCATAACAGCCAATCATATTCTTCCTGTCATTCTGAATTCTATACAGAAGGGCGATGAATGTGATATTTCTGGGCTAAATGGAAAATGTGATTGGACGACGCTTTACGCAAAACTTATATACAAATGATTATATAGATAGTGATAAGGTGCAAGAAAAAGTATGTGAACCCTTTGGAATGATATGGATTTCTTCACAAATTGGTCATAAAATGTGATCTGATCATCATCTAAGTCACAACAATAGACAATCACAGTCTGCTTAACCAACTTAAGCCCCGGAGGATTTGGCTGCTAAAAGACCAGGGGGTTATTTACGAATTTTTACTGCGTGACTTTAACGGACAATTGCGCGGTCGTGCGACGCTGTACCTAAACGAATTTGACGTCCTTTTTTTCCCACAAACAGAGCTTTCTTTTGGTGGTATTTGATCACCTGTGCGATTTTTTGATCATGCGCTATAAACAAAAAAAGAGCGTCAATTTTGCAAAAAAAACAATATTTTTCACATTTTTATATATGAAATTCCCCCAAAAAAAAAAAATGTAAAAATCAACATTTTTTAACATTTTAGGCCAATTTGTTTTATGCTACATATGTTTGGTAAAAAAAATCACAAAAAGCGTATTTTGATTGGTTTGCGCAAAAGTTATTGCGTTAACTAACAAAGGGAAAGATTTTTGTCATTTTTGGTGGTTTTTTTTTTTAACGCGTAATGGCGGCCATCTGCGATTTTTTTTCGGTACTGCGACATTGCGGCGGACAGATCGGACCCTTGACTGACATTTTTGACACTTTTGGGGTTACCAGTGACATTACTGCAGTAATCAGTGCTATACATATGCACTGTTACTGCAAAAATGACACTGGCAGGGAAGGGGTTAACTGTATTGGACAGGGAGGGGTTAAGTGTGTCCTAGGGGCGTGATTCTAACTGTATACGGACATGGCTATTGGGGTAAAAACAAATATCAACGGTCCTACATAGTAGAACCGTCTGATCTTCATTTTTACGCCAGGGAGAATGACGGGCGGCTTGTTTACATAAGCCGCTCCGCCTTTCTCCCTTCACCGGAGCGATCGTAGTGTGACCGGCGGACATCGGGTCCGCCGGCCACACGCACTGACTTGTCAGTGAACGAGCCGCGGCGGGCGCGCGCCCGCCCACAATTGGCTCTCAAGTCAGTGACAGGCGAGTGACGTATCCATACGTCACTCTGCCTGGCCGGGGCTGACCGCCGCAGTATATAGTCATGCGGCGGTCGGCAACCGGTTAAACTAATAACACAAAGAATGAAATGCTGCCATGTTTTTATTGAACACACCATGTAAACATTCACAGTGGATGGTGATGGCGATGTCGACACCACGAGCTTCTTCACCAAGCTGTTGCTCCATGAGCTGAATATTGAAGCCCAGGGCCCCAGCCCCACAAACATTCCGTTTTACCTTTTCCAGCATCTCTGCCAACAACTCCAAACAAACTCTGGGTGAAGAGCCCTAGAAGGTTCCAATTCCTAGAAGAACATGAAGAATATTATATGAGCAAGATCTGCAAACATCACTCTGAAGCAGCAAAGATGGAATGAACCACAATAATCAGCAGTTTATCTGCTATGGCTTTTGCACTCTCATCAGCTTACCCCAGAAAAAGATAGCGATAGCGATTCGGCACTGCGTTATTTTAACAGATAATTGCACGGTCCTGCGACGCTGTACCCAAATAAAATTAGTGTTCTTTTTTCCCCATAAATAAAGTTTTCTTTTGGTGGTATTTGATCACCTCTGCAATTTTTATTTCTCTGTCGCTCATTGACAGGCGCAGAATCCATATCTTGATATCCATAGGGTTATACTGCCCCCTACAGGAGTAGGACACTAGGCAGGAAAAAAGTTCTGGCCACACCTATGGGCAGTCCCAGGGGGTATATCCTCTGTCTCCCTGCTATAGTCACTCAGTTTTTTTTCTGCATAGTCAGGAGTAAGGACCTAAGTTCCTTGCTGGGATCTTTGGTCCTGGCAAGTTTTTTTTTAGTTAGCTTTTTTCTCCAGTTGTTCCTGTGAGATCTTTAAGCAAGTATGCCGGATCTGGGCGACGGGCTGGATGTTGAGATCCAGTGGTCACCCCAGCCGGCCTACGAGCGCGTGCAGGCCCTAGCTCCGCGCTAGGTCGGCCGCGACATAGTCCCACTGGACGGGGACTGGCCCTGCGAGTTAAACGTCTTGCCAGGTCGCCTACGACCAGTCTGAGCCTGAGTCGCGGCGTCCTTGTTGGCCGACAGTCCCCCCACCTCGGTGGAGAGGGGTTCTGTCAGGAGTTGGTGCCCGCCTGTTCCGGTATGGTGAGTAAAATGTTCCCCCTCTCCCCCTGACGGGTTTTGGGGTGGACGCGGGCCCCTCCCTGGGATGGTCGGACCCTCATGATCCCGGGTTCCCCTCTGTCCTGTTACGCACCTCCACTTATCTGCCCCTCCCCCTCCTCACTAGTGGGTTGTGGGAGGTGACTCCAGAGGGCTGAATCTAGGTTACAGGCCGCAGATAGGGGCGGTGGGGTGCGCCGCCGGTGTTGACCTAAACGATCGTGCGGGGGGGTTACTACCTGTGCTTTTCAGGCCCATCTGCCGATCAATCCGGGGGTAGGCACGCGGGGTCCCCTTTTGACGCTGCGGACCGCGCAGGGCCGTCATTTTCTTGTAGCCTACATGTGCTTTGCATGGCGGCGGCCATCTTGGTACACCCAGCTTGTCTTGCTTGAGAGCTGAGCAGCTGTGGGTGTTACTGAGGGCGTGTGAGGGGGCGGAGCTGTAGCGCTGGGGGATTCTTTACGAAAAAAAAAAAAGTTTTTCTTTTATTTTTCAATTTTGTCATATTTTGCTGACGGGTTCCCCTGGTGTTGCCATGGACCCTGCTGCACATGTGTCCCCACCTGATCCTCTCGAGATGGCCGCGGTGCCCTCCGATTCTCCGCTCACCATCGATGCGCTTTTGGTGGTCCTGGAGTCTTTTGTGTCCCGGGTGGAGGTGGCCTGTCAGGGACGGGGGGCTAAAAAGTGACCCCCGCCTCTCCCACACCAAAACCTCATTAGCATGGTCCACCTGTAAGTAGTTCCAGGAGGTGTCCCTTCATTGCAGTTTGAGCAGAGGAGTCTGCAGCCTGCAAACTTTTCCCATGACAGGAGTGAGTATTGCCCTATGGTTTTGAGAAGTGGGATTATCTTCTCTATGAATAGTGTAGGACCCACTGAAAATGGGGTACTTTGACGTAGTGGTGGGCATAAGCACAGTATGGCTTAAATCCCCATATTTAATATATAAGAGCAGGTGTTTTTAAATAGCCTTGCAAACCTTGAAAACCATTTCTTTCTGTGTATGTGTGCGCTATTATATTGTTCAATTTGTATATTGGTCTTTTGGCAGCACCAACCAGAGAATTGTGTGTTTTTAGGGTGTGCCCCCCAATATCATTTTTGTCCCCGCCTATCCCTGTCTCGTCTGATGCCTCAGATTCTGATTCTGAGCCAGTCGCTGCTGCTGCGGGTCCCTCCTCTGGGGCTGCTGTGTCGTGCCCCGTCTCCTCTGATAGTGAGGATGACCTTTCTGCCTCCGCCATAGCACAAGACAAGGCGCTGGTGGACGCACTGATTGTGTCTGTTCGGGAGACCTTAAAACTGGAGGTTGCACCTGCGGATGCAGCTGATACGGAAATTGCCTTTGGCACTCGCAAGCCCTCCAGGGTGGCGAAGGTGTTTCCCTTTCCTAAATGCTTTGACGATATCATTAAAAAGGAGTGGGTCCGTCCAAAACGACCCCCTGGGATGCCCAAACGGATTGCTAGGCGCTACCGGTTTGAAGAGTCCCTCCTTAAGAAATGGACGGTGCCACCTTCGGTGGATTCGCCGGTTTCCAGACTAAATAAGGCTACTGTCATCCCGTTGGAGGATTCCCCGTCCTTTCAGGATCCGGTTGATCGTAGGGCGAAATCTGTGTCCCGCTCCATATTCTCCCTGGCAGGGTCGGCCTTGAGGCCAGTGTTTACCATTGCTCTGGTTTCGCAAACATTGACAGAATGGGCTAAGTTGTTACGCCGTGACCTGGAGGGGAGAAGTCTCCCCCCTGCCGTGGCGGAGTTGCTGGAGCAGATGGTGCAGGGGGCTACAGTTTGTTTGTGACGCCGCACTGGACGCTGCTCCATTGTTGGGGCGTGTATCAATCTCGGCGGTGGTCCTCCGGTGCATGCTATGGTTAAAGTGCTGGTCAGCGGATCAGGCTTCCAAAAAAGCCTTGGCTGATCTCCCTTTTCAGGGGGATCGCCTGTTTGGTGCTACCTTGGATGAGATTATCAAGGGTCTCACTGGGGGCAAGAGCACCTTTCTACCACAGGCTACTAAGGGTAAGGAACCTCGTTGCAGACGGGGACCTTCCTTTTCAGCTCACAAGAAGTTTTTTCGCTCCTCTGGGGTGGGTGACAAGGCGAAGCCCTCCAAAGCCCCCCGGGGGGTTTCAAGAGACCCTGTTCTGGTAAGCAAAACTCCGGTCCTACCAGACCTGAGGATAAGACCACTTCAGCCTGAAGGTGCGCCCCCACCCATATCAGGGGTGGGGGGGCGTCTTCGCCGGTTCCCGGACCCGTGGCTCTCCAGAATTCAAGACAAATGGGTTCACAAGGTCATACGGTCAGGATACAAGATCGAATTTCGATCGCTTCCACCGGTGCGGTTCTTCCCTTCCAATATGCGACTGTCCCCGGATCGCCTAAAGGCTCTGTTGGGGGCAGTGAAGGACTTGATGCAACAAGGAGTGGTGGTTCCGGTTCCCTGTGGAGAACGTTTTCGGGGTTTTTACTCAAACCTGTTCACAGTGCCCAGGAAAGAGGGCAAGGTGCGTCCAATTCTGGACTTGAAGGCGCTCAATTGTTTTGTCCGGGTGCAAAAATTCAAGATGGAGTTCATTCGCACAGTGGTGGCCTCCCTGCATCAGGGGGATTTTCTAGTGTCCATAGACATCAAGGATGCCTATCTTCACATTACCATTTACGCAGGACACCAGCGTTGTCTGCGCTTTGCTGTGGGAGAGAACCATTATCAGTTTGTGGCATTACCCTTTTGTCTCGCCTCTGCTCCCCGGGTCTTCACAAAGGTTTTGGCCCCAGTTCTGGCGCTGTTGCGGCAGCGGGGCATATCGGTTCTGTGCTACCTGGATGACCTCCTCCTCCGTGCGTAGTCTCCGCAGGCTCTGTTGTCAAACTTGGAGATCACCATGAAAAGGAAGAGTTTGGGTGGCTGGTGAACCTGCAGAAGTCATCCCTGGTTCCCGCCAGGAGGCTGGACTATCTGGGGCTGACTTTGGATGCCTCCTTGGCCAAAGTGTTTCTCCCTGCGGAGAAACTCCAGAAGATTAAGTCGACGACTCAGTTGTTACTGTCCGCCAACTGGCCATCCCTTCGGACTTGAATGAGGGTTCTGGGACTGATGGTGGCATCTTTCGAGGCAGTACCTTTTGCTCAGTTTCATACGCGGATTCTCCAAAAGGAGATTCTTCTCAAATGGAACCGGAATCCCGATTCCCTAGACAATCGGATCCGGCTGAGCGGGCGGACCAGGGAGTCTCTGGTTTGGTGGCTTCGGTCTCCGATGCTCAGTCAGGGGAAGTAATTTCTTCCGATCTATTGGACGATTGTCACCACGGATGCCAGTTTATCCGGGTGGGAGGGGGTTCTCGGCAGGCTGTCTGCTCAGGGGCTCTGGTCCCTGGAAGAATCCAGGTTGCCGATAAATGTATTGGAACTGAGAGCGATCAGGCTTTGCCTGGTTCACTGGACCGAGCATCTTCGGGGCTGCCCGGTTCGGATTCAGTCAGACAATGCCACGGCCGTGGCTTATGTCAATCACCAGGGGGGGCACAAAGAGTGTTCTGGCGGCCGTAGAAGTGGCCGGCATTCTTCGTTGGGCAGAACGGTTTGTTACGGCTCTCTCTGCAGTTCACATTCCGGGCGTGGAAAATTGGCAGGCGGACTTTCTCAGCCGTCAGTCCTTGGATCAAGGGGAATGGTCTCTTCATCCAGAGGTGTTTCACCAGTTGTGCCTTCGTTGGGGCACCCCCCGACGTGGATCTGTTGGCATCTCGGCTCAACAGGATGGTGCAGAGGTTTGTAGCCCGCTCCCGCGATCCTCTGGCGGACGCCACAGACGCACTAGTTGCTCCGTGGGGACGGTATCAGCTGCTGTATGCCTTTCCTCCTCTCAAGTTGCTGCCCAAACGTCTTCGCAGGATAGAGTCGGAGGGAATTCCAGTCATCCTTGTGGCTCCGGACTGGCCTCGTCGGGCCTGGTACGCCGACTTGGTTAGGCTGGTCGCGGACGCTCCTTGGCGACTTCCTCTCAGGGAGGATCTGCTGTCTCAGGGACCGATCTTCCATCCTGCTTTACGGTCGTTGGCTTTGACGGCTTGGCTGTTGAGAGCCAGGTGCTGAAGGACAGGGGTTTGTCTGTTTCAGTTATTCCTACTCTGATTAAAGCGAGGAAAGCGACTTCCAGAAAGATCTATCATCGCACATGGAAGTCTTATATCGCGTGGTATGAGTCCCTCGGGGTTCCTCCACGTTCTTACTCGGTGGCTCGGATATTGGCCTTCCTGCAACGGGGGGTTGAGCAGAAGCTGGCCTTGAGCACTATCAAGGGCCAGGTTTCAGCATTGGCGATCTTCTTCCAGAGGCCACTAGCTACTCATTCTTTCAGGGGGTGCGGCAACTGGCTCCTCCGGTGTGCGTGCCCTTGCCACCCTGGGATCTTAATTTGGTGTTGTCGGTTCTCCAGAAACCTCCCTTTGAAAATATTAGGGAGATTCCCTTGCTTACCTTATCCCAGAAGGTGGCCTTTTTGGTGGCTATCGCTTCTGCACGCAGGGTGTCGGAACTGGCTGCGTTGTCCTGTCGTTCCCCCTATCTGGTGGTTCATAGGGATAAGGTGGTTCTTCATCCGAATCCATCCTTCCTTCCTAAGGTGGTTTCCGACTTTCACTTGAATGAGGATATTGTGTTACCTTCCCTGTGTCCTAAGCCCAGTCATCCTCGGGAGTTTGCGTTACACTCCTTGGATGTGGTTCGGGCGATCAGGGTGTACTTGGCTACTACTGACTCTTTTCGTGAGGCTGATTCCCTTTTTGTGATCACGGATGGCCCTAGAAAGGGGTTGCCTGCGTCTGCCGCGACTATCTCCAGATGGATCAGACAAACGGTGGTGCAGGCTTATGCTATTAAGGGTCGGGTTCCTCCGTTCCCTGTTAAGGCGCACTCTACTCAGGCTCTTAGTGCTTCCTGGGCCTTCCGCCATCAGGCGTCGGTGCTTCAGGTTTGCAAGGTGGCTACCTGGTCGTCGGTTCATACCTTTACAAAATTTTATAAGGTTGATGTGCTGGCATCGGCGGATGCCTCTTTCGGCCGCAAGGTTTTGCAGGCTGCTGTTTGAGGGGACCTTTGGTCTACCTCGGGGGTTTTTTTTTCAGGTGGGTCTCATCTGCTTAGTCCTATGTTTTTCTGGTTGGCTCTGTTTTGGCCTTCTGGATTGGATTTTTTTCTGTTGTCCCACCCCTCATTTATGGCACTGCTTTGGGACGTCCCTATGGATATCAAGATATGGATTCTGCGTCTGTCAATGAGCGACAGAGAAAACTGGATTTTTGACTTACCGTAAAATCCTTTTCTCTTAAGCTCATTGACAGACACAGTACCCGCCCCTCTATTTTGAGTTGGGTTGGTATGAGTCTCTGACACTGCATTGTTACATAACTGACATCCTATAGCAGGGAGAGAGAGGATATACCCCCTGGGACTGCCCATAGGTGTGGCCAGAACTTTTTTCCTGCCTAGTGTCCTACTCCTGTAGGGGGCAGTATAACCCTATGGATATCAAGATATGGTTTCTGCGTCTGTCAATGAGCTTAAGAGAAAAGGATTTTACGGTAAGTCAAAAATCCATTTTTTTTGCGCTATAAACAAAAAAAGAGGGACAATTCTGAAAAAAAAAACAATATTTTTCACTTTCTGCTATATACCATTCCCAAAAAAAAAAATTAAAAATCTTATTTTTTCATCATTTTAGGCCAATTTGTATTCTGCTACATATTTTTGTTAGAAAAAAACATTGCAATAAGCTTATATTGATTGGTTTGCGCAAAAGTTATCACTTTATAATTGATAAGATTAATGTCATTTTTATGTATTTATTAATTTTTTTACTAGTAATGGTGGTGATCTGCGATTTTAAGCGGGGCTGTGACATTGCGGTGAACAGATTGGACCCCTAACTGACATTTTTGACACTTTTGTCAACCTCCACTCTGTCCAAAATTAAAGTTTTGCCTTTAGTTACACTTTGAGTCCTGCTAGATTTCCTAAGACTGGCCCCTTTTGCAGGTAAAGCTATGTAAAATATGAAAAATAAGCACCTATATTGTTTCTTTTTTATTTTCAATCAATACATTTTTATTGGTTTCATCAAAAAAGACAATAACAACGAAGGTACATCAACTGGATGTAGAAAACAGGGGTAGTAACAGGGTAGTGGAGCTTCATTTCAAAGATTGTCATTAAAGTGTTACAATAGTAGATGACAATAGTAAATATACAAGCAAGAGAAAACATATACATAAGAGAAAATATATATTTAATGGTGGAATTATGGTTTAGGCTTCCAAATGGGAAGAGAAGGGAAGAGGTAGCCCCCGCCTACCCGGCCCAGAGCCCCAAGGGGAACAATGTCACTAAGCCCCCCCCCTCCCCCCGCACGGGCAGCATTGTACAAAGCTTAGTCATTTATTGAGTAAGAAATTGCTAAATAATTACTGTGGTCTATAGGGCCATGCCAGCCAGGCTTTTTTAAATTTGTGGTAGGTTAAGTTATTCAGAGAAAGAGCTTTTTCTAGTTTATAATTCTCATTCACTAAACGTATAGTTTCATAAATGTTTGGTGTTTCAATGGTTCTCCATTTACGCACTATTAAAGTTCTGGCAGCTAAGAGGAGGTGAAGAACTATTTGTCGGAAATTGGGCGGATAGTATTCTACTGGCTCGTTTCCACTGAGCTTTCTGGTACGGTTCGGTTCGGTACGGTATGCTATTTATGCCGTTTCCATTATGAATGGTACCCTAATTCCGAACCGTACCGTACCACTTTTTGGTACCCTTTCGTTGGGGTACCAAGCACATTAGTACCGTACCAACAGGGTGGAGCTACACTCTGCAGAACTTTGATTGGTTGACAGAGAATCGTCTATCACAGCTTTTCTGCTACACCACGCCTATCATGAAAGGGTACTATTGGCAGTGGAAACGCAATGTGTACCGTACCGAACCGTACCACTCAGTGGAAACGAGGCATTCGTTGAGGTTCAATAGGGCTAATTCTGGTCTGGGTGGGGATAACATACCCGTGGTGGACGCTATACATTTAAATATGGCATTCCAAAAGCTTGTTAAAGAGGGGCATTCCCAAAGGATGTGTTGAAGTGTGCCGCACTCTCTCCAACAAAGTAGAGATATAAGCCTCGTACACACATACCGATCGTCGGCCGAACGATCGGCCGTCTTTTGTCCAGGGCTGTCGTGCCTGTTGAAAACTGCAAAAGACAGCACACGAATTTTGTCGGCCAACAACAGCCGACTGCAGAAGTGATGTCATGTGATGGTTAACTTTCCTTGTCTTTTTTCTTTTCTGAGCATGTCCAGTCTTGCAAATGTGCTGTCTGTCGGCCGAAATCTGTACTGACTGGCGAACAATCGGCCGTTCTGGTGTTGGCCAACAAAAATTTTAATGCTTGCACGACAGATTCTGTTCGGACGAAAATGCGCTGTCGGCTGTATCATACTAACAAGCCTACAATCGGCCGATCAGTCGTCGGCCGAATATTTACTGTCGACAATCGGTACGTGTGTACGGGGCATTAGCTGGGTTCATTTTAGACAGTCTATGTGGTGTGAAATACCACCTGTTGGTAATTTTAGTCATCATCTCCCAGTGGCTAGTGCAATGTGACAATTTATGAGTGGAAATGAGTGCTTTTTGCCACTGTTTAAGAGTGAAAGATAGGTTTAGTGAATATTCCCATTTTTCCATGTGTGAGGATTTTGTGGTGAGGGTATTGGCCATTAGAATGGAGTAGAAGACGGATATTAATTTTGTTTGGAGGGGGAACGTAGTGAGAAATTTCCATGCTTGTGTATTGGTGGGTAGGTCTATGATCAGGTGTTTTGCCAATAACAGTGTTAGTTTAGAGATGGTAATGGACAGATGCTACATAGTTACATAGTTACATAGTTAGTGAGGTTGAAAAAAAGACATCAGTGCATCCAGTTCAACCTATGATGTGTGTGTGTGTGTTTGCTATTAACCGTACATTGTATACCCCTGTATGTTGTGGTCTTTAAGGTGTCCATCTAATAGTTTTTTGAAACTATCAATGCTCCCTGCTGATACGACTGCTTGTGGAAGAGAATTCCACATCCTTACCGCTCTTACAGTGAAGAACCCCTTACGCACTTTAAGGTTAAACCGCGTTTCCTCAAGTTTTAGTGAGTGGCCACGTGTCTTATTGTATCTCCTCTCTCTGAATAGTTTGTTCCTTATGCTCGGGTCGCCAGTACAGTATTTGTACATTGATATCATATCCCCCCTCAATCTTCTCTTCTCCAGAGAGAATAGGTTCAGTGCTTGTAGTCTTTCCTCATAGCTGATGTCCTCCATTCCCCTAATTATTTTTGTTGCCCTTCTTTGGACTTTCTCCAGTTCCAGCACATCCTTCCTGAGGACCGGTGCCCAGAACTGGACAGCATACTCCAGATGTGGCCGGACCAGAGTCTTGTAGAGTGGGAGAATAATCTCTTTATTTCTGGAGTGAATCCCCTTTTTTATACAACCCAGTATTCTGTTGGCTTTGCTTGCGGCGGCTTGGCATTGCATGCCACTGCCAAGCCTGTTGTCTACCAGTACCCCCAAGTCCTTTTCCATCCTAGACTCACCCAGAGGTTCCCCCCCCTAGTGAGTAGCTTGCTTTCTGGTTTCTGGCCCCCAAGTGCATTACTTTACATTTAACATTAAATCTCATCTGCCATGTAGTTGCCCACCCCGTTATTTTGTTCAGGTCCTCTTGCAAGGTTTCCACATCCTGCATAGAAGATATTGGCAAGCCTAATATCATCTGCAAATACTGAGATTGTACTAGATATCCCCTCCTCTAGATCATTTATGAATAAATTAAACAGGATTGGTCCCAGGACAGAACCCTGGGGGACCCCACTTTCCACACCCGCCCAATCCGAGTACTCCCCATTAATCATCACCCTCTGGACTCTACCCTGGAGCCAGTTCTCTATCCAGGTACTCACCTTATGGTCCATACCTACCTTCCTTAGTTTGTACAGTAAGCGTTTGTGGGGAACGGTGTCAAAGGCCTTTGCAAAGTCCAGATACACCACATCCACAGGCTTACCTTTATCTAGGTGGCAGCTCACTTCATCGTAGAAGGTTAATAGATTGGTTTGGCACGAACGATTTTTCATGAATCCATGCTGATTACTACTTATAATACCGTTTTCATTACTAAAGTCTTGTATGTGGTCCCTTATCATCCCCTCCAAAATTTTGCAGACTACTGATGTTAGGCTGACCGGCCTATAGTTACCCGGGATATATCTCGGCCCCTTTTTAAATATTGGTACCACGTTGGCTTTTTTCCAATCAGCTGGCACCATACCCGTCTGTAACTATCCTTAAAGATCAAGAATAATGGTCTGGCAATCACCTGGCTGAGCTCATTAAGAACCCTCGGGTGCAAGCCATCCGGTCCCGGGGATTTATTTATGTTAAGTTTCTCTAGTTTAGCTCTAAGTCTATCCTCTGTTAGCCATGGCGGCACTTCCTGAGGTGTATTATTTAGTTCGGCCTTACAAGCAAGGTTCGTGTAGCCCCCCGATTCCTTTGTGAAGACTGAAGAAAAGAAATTATTTAACACTTCCGCCTTTTCTCTGTCCTCTGTGGCCATTTTTCCTTTATCATCTTTTATGGGGCCAATGTGTTCTGACCTCGCTTTCTTACTGTTTATATACTTAAAGAACTTCTTGGGGTTCTTTTTACTCTCCTCCGCTATATGTCTCTCGTGTTCTATTTTAGCCGCCCTGATTTCGTCTTTACATTTCTTATTACACTCTTTGTAGTGCTTAAATGCTGCCAATGACCCCTCAGTCTTGTATTTTTTGAAGGCCTTTTCTTTAGCTCTAATATACATTTTTATGTGGGAGTTTAGCCACCCAGGGTTTAGTTTTGCTCTTTTAAATTTATTTCCCCGTGGAATGCACTGGCCAACCCCTTTGTTTAGTATGCTCTTGAAGCACTCCCATTTTTCCTCCGTGTTCTTTGTTCCCAGGGTTCTATCCCATTTGATATTTTCTAGCAGCGAGCGCAGTTTAGGGAAATTGGCTCTTTTGAAATTCAGTGTCCTTATATTACCTTTGTGTTTCCTATTACTGTAATTAATACTGAAACCAATTGACCTATGGTCACTGTTCCCTAAGTTGTCCCGTATTTCTATATCCGTGAGCAGGTCTGTATTGTTGGTAATCAGTAGGTCAAGTACCGCATTGTTTCTTGTCGGTGCATTCACCATCTGACCCATGAAATTGTCCTGCAAAACATTTAGGAACTGCCGAGCCTTGGCTGAGTGCGCAGTTCCTTCTGCCCAGTCTATATCAGGATAATTAAAGTCCCCCATTATAATGACATTTCCCATCCTTGCTGCCAATCCTATCTGTAACATGAGGTCCGCCTCACCCTCTTCCCTCTGGTTGGGGGGCCTATAGCATACGCCCAATATTACCTTCCCCACCGTGCCTTCCCTTTGAAGCTCTACCCATAGGGATTCTGCCTCGTCCATAGCTCCATTATTAATATCATCCCTCATATTTACCAGTATACTGTTCTTAATATACAGACATACCCCTCCCCCTTTTTTACCCTCTCTATCCCTGCGATGAAGGGAATACCCCTGAATGGTCACCATCCAGTCATGAGAGCTGTCGAACCAAGTCTCAGTTATCCCCACAAAATCTAAGTCCTCCTCAAACATCAGCAGCTCCAGCTCTCCCATCTTGTTGGCCAGGCTTCTGGCATTGGTATACAAGCCTCGTAATTTTGATCGGTTACATTTATCCTCGTTTGATGTTTTTAGGCTGCTCTCTTGATTTTTCCCCATACCCACCCTGGGTTTAGGAGCTCCGAACATCCTACCGCTAATGCCCCCATTTCTGCCCTCTGAAACTTGCTTTCCACTGGCTAATTCTACATCTGTACCCTCCCCCCCATTCCCTAGTTTAAAAGCTCCCCTAACTTTTTGGCCATCCTCTCACCCAGTACGGCTGCACCCACCCCATTTAGGTGCAATCCGTCCCTACCAAAGAGCCGGTGACCGACTGAGAAGTCGGCCCAGTTCTCCAGGAACCCGAAACCCTCCTTACTACACCAGCTCCTCAGCCACTCGTTAACTTCCCTAATCTCCCGCTGCCTCTCTGGTGTTTCGGAAAATACTACCTTGGAGGTCCTAGTCCTCAACTTAGCGCCTAAGTCCCTGAAATCGTTTAGGACTCTCCATCTTCCTCTGCATATGTCATTGGTACCCACGTGTACCATGACAGCTGGTCTTCCCCAGCCCCACCCAGTAATCTGTCCACCCGATCCGCGATGTGCCGAACCCGAGCGCCCGGCAAACAACAGACTGTTCGGCACACACGGTCTTTGTCACAGATTACACTGTCTGTCCTTCTAATAATTGAGTCCCCTACCACCAGCACCTGTCTTTCCTTTCCCTTTCTCCCGGCCTCACTGGAGGAGTTCTTCCCCTGGCAGCTAGGGGCGTCACTCTGCTCCAGCAATGCTGGTCCCTGACTGGTTTCCCCAACATCACACAACGGGGCGTATCTATTGGGGTGCTCCAGCCCAGGATCAGCCTCCTTGCCTTGTCCCCTTCTACCCCTCCTAACTGTCACCCCTCTAAACTGCTCTGATGCCTGCACCTCCAATACTCCGCCCACCTCTGTGCAGACCCCTGCCTGCACCTGACTGGTACAATCCTGGCTCTCCTCCGGTATGGACATACGTCTCAGTGTTGCCAGCCGATTCCCTAGATTCAGGACCTGAGCTTCCAGGGAAGCAACGTGCTTACATTTTGCGCATTTGTATTCGCCCTCGATCACATGTCTGAGGAACGCATACATATTACAAGATGTACACCGAGTCGCATCTCCACACCCGCCGGGCATTGTACCTACTAATCTAATCTAATGGGGATATAGTAATTTAAGTCTATCCTATGTGGCTATTTCCTGGCTTCCTAACGCTACCTTCTCACCCTCTGGTGTTCCGCTACACTCGCTTGACACTCAGTTGCACAACACTCACAATCTCACAGCCCGGTCAGACGCACAACACTAAGTCGCACAGCCCGGTCAGACGCACAACACTCAGTCGCACAGCCCGGTCAGACACACAACACTGAGTCGCACAGCCCGGTCTGACGCACCACCCTGAGTCGCACAGCCCGGTCTGACGCACACACTCAGTCGCACAGCCCGGTCAGACGCACAACACTAAGTCGCACAGCCCGGTCAGACGCACAACACTAAGTCGCACAGCCCGGTCAGACGCACAACACTGAGTCGCACAGCCCGGTCAGACGCACAACACTGAGTCGCACAGCCCAGTCAGACGCACAACCCTGAGTCGCACAGCCCGGTCAGACGCACACACTCAGTCGCACAGCCCGGTCAGACACACAACACTGAGTCGCACAGCCCTGTCAGACGCACCACCCTGAGTCGCACAGCCCGGTCAGACGCACACACTCAGTCGCACAGCCCGGTCAGATGCACAACACTGAGTCGCACAGCCCGGTCAGACGCACAACACTGAGTCGCACAGCCCGGTCAGACGCACAACACTGAGTCGCACAGCCCGGTCAGACGCATCACCCTGAGTCGCACAGCCCGGTCACCAGTCGCAAGGACGCTCACCAGTCGCAGGGACGCTCACCAGTCGCAGGGACGCTCACCAGTCGCAGGGACGCTCACCAGTCGCAAAGACGCTCACCAGTCGCAAGGATGCTCACCAGTCGCAAGGATGCTCACCAGTCGCAAGGATGCTCACCAGTCGCAAAGATACTCACCAGTCGCAAAGATACTCACCAGGTACTCACAGAGCCTCAGTCAGTGTTCAACCTCAGTCACCAGTCTTGTGTATGTGTCCCTTTAAGCCTGTCACTTACAGTTCCTGACCTCCTCCCTCAGGCGGTCAGTCTTCTACCCAAGCTCCTTCCTTTGTCACTTACCGATCAGTCTCCCCTCAGCTCCTCTCCCTGCCAATGACCAGGCTCGCTCCCTGCACACCTCCCTCTCTTTCCTGGGGGGTTGCTGGGGGAGGTAAAATTCTTCTAGAATTTCTTCTGCTTTTTTGAGTTTTTCGTCAGCATAGAATTGTGAGGTTGAGGACAATCCATAGTTCCCCAACTCTATTGTGTTGAATTTTTTAATCTTATGGTCAAGTAGTTGAATGGGGATGTTGTGGATGGAGAGGGTGTTTGTTTTTGGTGATATGTTAGAGATAGCTCTCCAGGCTTGGAGTGAGGCTTTAATAGTGATCGGTAAGTTTGTCCATTGCCAGGGGATCCAAAGATCACTCAAAAGTAAATTTACCAGGTTTTTAGTTGGGACTAGATGTTTCTCTAATAAGGCCCACTTAGGTTTTCCATGATCTATGAACCAATGTTTGATTTGGTCTAATCTTGACACCCACCAATATGCTTGGAGGTTAGGTAGTCCTGTACCTCCCATAGATTTGTGGGCTGTTTTTCGTAAGCTATGTGTGTTTTTTTTCCTGACCATATCAATTTTGTGATAAGGGTGGTGAGAGATTTAAATTGAGATTTGGGCATTGAGACAGGTAGGGCTCTGAATATATAAAGGATTTGGGGTAGGATAATCATTCCTCCTCCTCGGCTGAGCCACCACACCGGCCTGACCGGATTTTTGTTTGCCAAACCAGGGCTTTTTCTGACTACCTTGGCCCTTGAAGGGTTTTACCTTTGTCCTGCACCTTGAAGGCACGAAAAGACCCTTGAGTAGGTTTCAAGGATGTGCCCCGCTTACCGCGGAAAAACTTGCCCTTAGGATTCTCGGGCAGCAGAGTGCTCTTACCCCCAGTGACTCCTTTAACCACTTCCCGCCCGCCCTATTACAAAATGACGGCGGGAATGTGGTTGAGTTATCCTGACCGGACGTCATATGACGGCGGCAGGATAACACCGCTCTGGGCGCCCCCCGGGGGCGCGCAGAGCGGCGATCGGTGATGCGAGGTGTCAGTCTGACACCCTGCACCTCCGATCTCGGTAAAGAGCCTCTGACGGAGGCTCTTTACCATGTGATCAGCCGTGTCCAATCACGGCTGGTCACATAGTAAAACAGGAACAGCCGTTGATCGGCTTTCCTTAGTTCGTGCCTGACAGGCACGAGTAAAGGAGCGCCGATCGGCGGCTCCCCTGACAGGGGGGGGTCGGCGCTGGTAATCAGATCATTGATTACCAGTGCAGACCCTCGGGGGGGGGGATGCCACTAGAACCACCAGGGATGCCCACTATGACCCCAGGGATGCCCACTATGGCCACCAGGGAGGGCAATCAGGGCTCAGGGAGCCCCCCATTACCCTCCCCATCAGTGTCCTCCCTATCAGTGCTGCCCACAAGTGCCCATCATTGCCATCCTTTAGTGTCGCCCACCAGTGCCCATTATTGCCCACCAGTGCTGCCTATCAGTGCCCATTAGTGCCGATCAGTGCCGCTCATCAGTGCCACCTATCAGTGCCCAGCAGTGCCGCCTATCAGTGCCCACCAATGCTGCATCAGTGCTACCTATCAGTGCCACATATCAGTGCCACCCCATCAGTGCCTGTCAGTGCAGTCTCATCAGTGCTCATCAGTGCAGGAAAAAACTTATTTACAAAATTGTATAACATAAACAAAAAAACTTTTTTTTTTTCAAACTTTTCTGTCTTTTTTTATTTGTTTAGCAAAAAGTAAAAATCGCACAGGTGATCAAATACCACCAAAAGAAAGCTCTATTTGTGGGGGGAAAATGATATAAATTTGGTGTAAGTACAGTGTTGCATGACCGCGCAATTGTCATTCAAAATGCAACAGCGCTAAAAGGGGAAAATTGGCCTGGGCGGGAAGGGAGGGAAGTGCCCTGTATTAAAGTGGTTAACCAATTCATCCAAGGATTTCCCAAAAAGGCGAGGCCCCGCATAAGGAATGTCAGCCACCGTCTTCCTGGATTTTTGGTCAGCCAACCAGCATTTTAACCAGATTAGGCAACAGTTAACCACAGCGACACTGGACAGGCGTATCGCCAAAGGGGCCTCATTTAGAGCCGCATCGCACAAATACATGACCCCACAATAAATCTGATCCACCATCTCCACTGTAGTGGGAGGGGCAGAGTCAGCAACGAGGGTGCGTTTGAGCACCTTGGTCCAATCCGCCACAGCCTGAGCCACCATCACAGAGGCAAAGATAGGCTTGAGCATGGAACCCACCACCATGTAGGAATGTAAGGCAAGAAATTCCAGTCTCCTACCAGTAGGATCCCTAATCACCAGGGAGTCCTCGGCGGGGAGCAGGGGAGCTTTGTTAAACCTGGCCACCGTGTGATCCACTTGCGGAAGCACACACCAGCGCGCAGCCGTAGTAACCGCAAAAGGGTAGAGAAGTTGAAACTTCTTAGGCACCACGAAGGTATGTTTTAAATTACGCCATAACTCATTCACCTTATGGTGAAACTCTGCGGGGCAAGGAAAAACCTGCGCCATCTTGCGGGTCCTGTGAGTACCAAAAGAGGACACAGCGCCCGGAGGAGTGGGCTCATCCTCCAAATGTAATGTTTCCTTTACTGCTAGGATCAACTCATCCATGGCTGCGCGTTCCTCGGGTGACCCTGGGGGGGGAAATCATCCAAACCTGCAACCTCCGCCTCCCCCTCAGACTCTTGCAGGTCCTGAGAAGAGCGAGACCCCGAAGGGGCCACGCTACCTACAGCAACCATGTCACACTCAGAAGAAAAAGGAAATTCTAGGCCTTTTCCTAGCAGCACATTCAGACATCAGCACATCCATTTTTGACACCAAAGTTGCCAAATTAGTGACGGTGGAGGATTCAGAGGACCCTGAATCCCCCACCAAAGCTGGCGGGAATTTTCTGTCATAGGAGTCCATAACAGAAGTGTTTTTTATTTTTTTAAAACTGGCCCTTTAAGAGCGCCAGTCCCCACAGCTATAAAGACTGAGGGACAAAAACTGACCAGGAAGATTGCACAAGGCAGGACAGGAAGAAAAAAAAAACCGCAGGACAGAACCCCACAGAGTGTTACCAGCTTCTTCGGTCAGCTCTGTGAGAAAAGAGGAAGTGATGTCACCACTGGAGGCTGACCTAGGCTGCAGGCCAAGGGAAAATGGATGCCTATTGAAACTAATGGGAGGCTTCAGCAAGATGGCCGCCGACATGTGCTCAGAACAATCGTTTGCCACACACAAGATGGCGCCGTAAGGCACAAAACACTACATAGCATGCTGTATGAGCGCCCACACTTAAATGGCGGCCCGGCGGTTTTTAACCCCGCATGTGTCTGCATCCCCAAGCAGATGAAAGTGACCCCCCAAAACCCCACACAGCGCTGCTGCGAGAGAATAAAAACCCCCGCAGGGACCGGGGAGCCCAAACGCACAGGACACCACAGACACACAGGACTGCCAACCCCAGACAGAGGCCCCACACAGAATGTACTTACCTGTACCCGATGGTGTGGGGTGCCATATCAAGTGGGACACCGCCCACCCTCAGATGGCAGGGGAGTGCCGCCAGACAAAACGCAGGACACTAGTAGTGCACAGACAAACCTATGCTGTGTCCAGTGAGGTCCCTGATGGACAGGGATGGGTCGTTTATGAGGCCAGGGGGAACACAGCCTGCAAAACGCTCAATGGCGGGCTGGGATTCCAACTGACCCTCTGTCCTGGAGAACCAGGACAGTCCGACCGATTCGCGGCTCCGCAGACGCCGTCTTCATCCGAAGATCCACTAACTAGTGCTGATAAAATAAACAGCTAGCAAAGTATAGAAAAAAAAAATGAAATCTTTTGAAAATAAATCATAAAAGAGAAAGGCTGAGACTGTAGCCTCAGCACAGGGAAGCCTATCCACTCCTGAAGCTAGGCAGAAGACAAACTGAATTGGGATGGCTATTAAGGGGGGGTATTGGACTTTGGACTAGGACAGCCCCCATGGGTGTGACTATGTCGATTTGTTCTTTTACAAGTCTTAAGCCTAGAAACTCCTGTGGAGATGAAGTCAATACCCCATAAGTGAAGACTGAATGGGCAGCGACTGTCGGAGGACGTAAGAGAAAATTATTTTAACTTGTCAGAGATAGGCCTGGTCCTTAAAGCAGTCGTAAACCCAAAAACTCTAACAAAAAACCTGCAAGACAAAGGCATAATAAGCTAGTATGCATCGCATACTAGCTCATTATGTATTACTTACCTTAGAACGAAGCCCCGACACAGACCCCCGGACATTGCTGCGGGCACTGCCATGATCCCTCGGCGTCTCTTCCGGGTTCGGCAGCTCCAGCGCTGTGATTGGCCGGAGCCGCAACGACGTCACTCCCGCGAATGCGCACAGGAGTTTTCCAGCAAGCAAAACTGAAGGTCCCCCCGGACCTTCAGAGCGCATGCGCTGCTCTCGTGAGCGGCTGCATGCACTGCAAATATCTCCTAAACCGTGCTGGTTTAGGAGACATCAATTGTACCTACAGGTAAGCCTTATAGGCTTACCTGTAGGTAAAAGTAAAAAAGCATGAACTACCGCTTTAAGTGATTAAAACAACAAGTACCAAGGTTGCTGGAAATAAAAGCTGTTCAGTATCAAGACACTGTCAAAGTGACATTATATAAATCTACTTGCTTGTTTACCATTAGGAATGCCTTTAGCCTAATATATGATGGGCAGGGGAACAAGTTTGAAAGACGGGAAGGTCAAAAAATATCACCCTGAGCAAAAACCCAGCTAAACCTCCAAGGGGGCTGAAGGAATCACAATACATAAAAGTAATCCCAAATGCTTTAGATGAGCCAAGGAAAAATAAAAAAAAAAACTCAGAAAACGATTCCTCCATGAGGTTCAGTGCAGTTCCACCCTTTGTCAACACTTTATCAAATGTTTTAATTAGAAAACTTTGCAGCATTGACATACATTTACTTTTTGGCGTTAGCAGGGACCCACGACTATAAATGAGCCTAGGCCTGTAACAGGGAGAGAGTTACTTACCAAATTCTCCACTCAGAGGCTCCCTCCAGACTAAGACCTGTCCTAACCGCCTCCTCTCCCCTTTGTTTTAATCACAGGTCCTCCAGTGCAATCAAATCCAATGCAGAGCCCATAGGCCTAAAATGTTGCGAGGATGCAGAGAACACCCCCCCAGAGCAGAGGTTCCCAAATCCAGTCCTCGGGGCCCACTAACAGGCCACGCTTGCAAGATAACTAAATTACATCACAGGTGATCTCATTTGCTGCTCAGTGATTGCAGTATTCTAGTCTGCATCTCCCCAAGGTAATACTTAAAATCTGGCCTGTTAGTGGGTCCCGAGGACCCGAGTTGAGAACCACTGCCCTAGCGCATTGGAGCAAGTTATTACACACCCTCCCAGACACAAATAAACAGTTCGCCCTTGAAGTAGAAGGGAATCTCCACTCCAGGGAAGCACTTTCCCAGGTGAGCTTTATGTAGTGAAAAAGAGCACATGCCAAGTGTAAAATATGGTTAACTGGCAGTGCACCCAAAGCCCACAAATAAGACAGTCACCAACAGGCCCCCAAAGAACTGAGGGTAAAATGAACAGCAACATTACATAGCATAGGAGACCAGGCACTTTACTCCAGACTTGCATTTCACTGATGCCATAGGCTCCCATTAACACCAGAGCTGCCATCTGCCTCTGGACACTGCAGGTGGGCAGGAAGGAAGAGTGACAAAATTCCTAACATGCCCCAATTAGGAGGCATGTCTGAGACTGGCATGCCCCACTCACTCCCCCTCCACCTGAGCAGCTTGTGGCACCAAGGAAGAAACATCATCCCACCTGTAAATGATACCCGACTGCTTGTAAAGCAAGACTCCACCTTGCATATCCCCAGAAAGTATTGTCTATCCACAGCTAAAACAGGGTTTGCAGATAACCCCTGAGTTAAAGTTCCATGAGTTTTCAAGTTCCAAACGATGCATCTTCTCCATGGCAGAAACTCCAATGACCAGTTTCCTGTTCCTGGTGAGAAAAGCACCTTGCATGCATTCTTTGAACATGATATGGAAAATCCAAAGTCTGTAGCAGGCTATGTATGCAATCAGATTAGTAAAAAAAAAAGACTACCAAAAAGGAAGACAGTTTATCCATGTCAGAATATTTTTTTGTTACCATCTGGATTTTAATGCGTTTTGCAAAATGGCAGGATACATTTTAAAATTAGTGCTTTGAATTCCCAGTGGAGTCTCTTTAGTTATTTATATTTCTAGATTACAACATTGTGTTCAGTGTACAGAACTGTACAATGACTGAAGTAGTCACAAAACAGTACAAACTTCTCTAAGTTTTACAATTTTTAATGAAAGGACTTTGGAAATATGATACATTTTCTTCAACACAACATTTCTTGGGAGCCACAGTAAAATAATTTTTACAGTTGTTCACTCGAATGTCGACATTCCCAGCCTCATTTACATGGCGAATAAGATCAGGAAAGCAACCATCAAACAAAACAGACCCATAGCTTCAGACAGGGCAAATCCCAAGATGGCGTATGAGAACAACTGCTGCTTCAAGGAAGGATTTCTAAAAAAAAAAAAAAAAAAAAAAAAAAAAGGGAACAAAAAACAGCAATTAAAACATTTTTTCATAAAAGCGATGCAGCACATCCATTCTATTATAAGGCTCTATTATGCAGTCTGAAATATATCCTACATATTTTACACCTTTTAAAATGCCCAATAGGCTGTGATAAAGTAATAATGACCAGCTGTAGATTCACAAAGCAGGTTTACTGTAAACTAAAGTTTCTACATTGTGGACTTTACACTCCAGAAAAGTACCTGTCAAGTTGCCCATTCAGTCCAAAGACAGGTTCCCAACAGCTAAAAACTACAACTACATGAGGAGAGGTCCTGAAACCTGTGAAATCCCAGGGAACCCAAGCTGGGATTAGACTCAGGGCTCTAGCAGTGAACAAGGCAGCAGAGGTACAATCCTCCAGAAGAATTTTAAAGCAAAGACATTCTAAATTGGCACCTTCTCAGATGCCTGTAAAGCAGGACATATGGAGACTACCCTCATGCTAATGCCAGTTATGGCACCAATGACCTGAACAAGCAAGTGACCAAAACTTACTTGGGCAGCTCCCCCCCCCCCCATCCCTTCAATGCTTGAGTCCATTCTGCCCAGGCAAAGATCCAGCACTTCCTGGAAGAGACCAAGCCTGGCCATCTCCCCCCCACAACAGGAATGTGTTGGGGCAGAAGGAAGATGGCAAACACTGGTACCACCCAGAAGTTCTGTAAATTTCCCTGTTCAAAATAGCCTGGTATTTAGGCACAGACAGGACTGCTACTAAAGTGCTCACAAGACCCTTACTAAAAACAAAAAGCTTTAGAGCAAACCCCTCACTGATCAGAGTATTAGGATACGCAGTTTTGGGACTTGCGCAGATTAACCACTTAAGCCCCAGCCCTATTTCGGACACTTTTTGTTCATGCGTTAAAACCAGTATTTTTCCTAGAAAACTACTTAGAACCCCCAAACATATTTTTTTAGAAAAGACTCTGGAGAATAAAATGTCGGTCATTGTAATATTTTTTATCACGCGGTATTTAAAGCGCCATTTTTTTGGAAAATTTTTGAAAAATCACATTTCACTAATTTTAAAAAATACTAAACAGTAAAGTTAGCCCATTTTTTTTTGTATATTGTGAAACGAACATGTCACGCCGAGTAAATGGATACCCAACATGTTACGGTTTAAAATTGCGCCCCCCCGTGGGATTGCGACAAACTACGGTCAATAGAGATCTCAATCTGCGACGCTTTAAATTTATTTAACGGTTACCAGTTTTGAGGTAGAGTGTAGCTCTTTTTTTTAAATTATTGCTCACGCTCTGGCGATCGCGGCGATACCTCACATGTGTGGTTTGAGCAGCGATTTAATTTGCGGCTCGACTTCCGTATACGTTTTTTGTGCGCGAGCCAACGGTGACGGGGCAGCTAAATTTTTTTTTTCCCCCCCATTTATTTTTTTAACTTTATTAAAGTTTTTTTAAAAAAAAAAAAAAAAATCTGATCACTTTTATTGCTGTCACAAGCAATGTAAACATCCCTTGTGACAGGTACACTTTATGGAGGGATCGAGGGTCTAAAAGACCCTCGACCCCTCCACTACACTTCCCTGTATGCAAAACGCAGAAAACGGCATTTTTGCATACAGCCGTTTTTCAAATTTGCCGCCTTTTGCAGCACAGTAACCCGGAAGTGACGTCATGGACGCCGCCTCCGGGTTACGTCATCGGAGACCCGATCGATGCCGTTTCCGGCATTCATCGGGACTCCATCCAGCCGGCGGACGTGCCGGCTGGGTGCTCGGGGCTCCCGGTGGGACGGGAGCCCCGGGCAAAGCCACGGAAGGCGGCGGGAGGACGCCCCCCCCCCGCGTACCGATCGAGCGGCTCCCAAGCCGCATCGGTCGTGACCGACGGAAAGCCAACCGTCGGCTCTAAACCACGGTACCGGGATGGTGCCTCTAGCTAGAGGCATCATCCCGGTACACTACCGCAAAGTTCACCGACGTAGACCTACGTTAGTATGCGGTAAGTGGTTAAGTGGATTTCATGAAACTGGGACTAGTGTTTAAGGACCCAAGGAGAAAATGCACACAAGTTACCTTAAAGTGTTACTAAACCCCAAGACACTGCATTTACTATATCCGATCTCCAGCAGTAAACATGGAAAGTAGATTTTAGTAAACTGCTAAATACCTTTTCTCAGAAGTATATAGCAGTCTTGTGACTTCTATCAGTGTATGGTTAAAGCTTGTAGGAGTTTTCATACTGCATTGGCTTGTCCTATCAGGATGTATGACCCCCTGACCCTTTGTCTGGACAGTGCCGATTGGCCCTGTGCTGATCACATGCACTCTCCCAAGAAAAAACCTCCAGCAATAAACATTAAACTGAGCATGTGCAGCCTGACTGCAGTAACTACTATCCATGTTAAGGGGACAATGCAAGAAGAGTATCTGCATACAGGATCAAAAAGCGTTTATACAATGCAAAGGATTAACCCCCAAGATTCCAGTGACTATACCAAGCATGCTTTGCTGCATATACAGGCTGATTTTACTGTTGTGGGTTTAACACTGATTGTAAAGTCTAGAAGGGACAAAAAAAAAAAAAAACTCCAAACATGGTATACTTACCTCCTCTGCAGTTAGTTTTGCACAGAGCAGCCTGGATCCTCCTTTTATTGGGTCCCTTGTTCCTACTACTAGCCCCTCACTGCTATTGAGTGCCCCCACAGCAAGCAGCTTGCTATGGGGCACCTGAGCCAAACTACAGCTCCGTGTGTCCATTCAGACATGGAGCTGCGGTTTGGCCTCACCCTCTCCTGAATGGCTCACTGATAGCCGCAAGAGCCAACCGCGAGAGCCAATGGCGCCGCGACTATCTCAGCCAATCAGCAGGGAGAGTCCGACAGCCGAGGGAACATCGCTGGACAGAGAGGGGGCACAAGTATTAGGGGGTGCTGGCGTGGCTCCTAAACAGAAGGCTTATTTTAATGCATAGAATGCATCAAGATTAAGGTTCTGACTTTACAACTCCTTGTTACTAAGCAGCACCCTTACTGCCCTGTGACAGCTCGCAGGTGGATGCCCCCCCAGCTGCTGTCACTTTTTTAAATCCGCATGATTATTATGTGGGGCTTTGCACGCACAGTCACACCATTTATTCACAGAAATCTGAACGAACAAACAAAGTCCCATCTGCCACTGCAGCAAAAAGCATGTACTCAATGAACTACAAGTTTTGACACTTCCTCCATCTTACTGACAGCCCATATGGAGGTACAGGAAAGAAAGCTGTAGGTAGTGTCTGCAGGGGCCCAACTACACCTGCAATATACTGATGGCTGGTGCAATGCTCTGCAGGATCCTGTGAAAACAAACTGCACATTTCTTGCAGAAATGTGCATTTTTCCAATAAAGTAAACTTAACGTTAAAGCCTGACAGCTGACAATTTATATTTGCAAAATGTGGCATTTGCTTCAGAAGCACTTAAAATACAGAGCCACGCTTAAACCTGTAAAGCTAAGAAATCAGTTAAAATATTGGACATGTTTTAGAAAGGGTAAGGTAGCTATTCCACTACGGTGACCCAAGTACAGGTGGAATTGCAAAAATAAAAAAGTCAAACCAAACCTACAAGCAAGTGACTCCTAAGCCATGGGGAAAAGGATAATTGCCAAAATATTACAGCTTGCACTTTCAGGCTGGGTTCACTTCAGTGCAATGTCCGACATCACATGCGACTTGCACTGCATTGCTGTGCAGATCACATGCAATGTCAATTTAGCCACAGTTTGGATGGCTGAATTTGCAACACATTTGGACCAAAATGCTGCAGGACCCAGAGTTTTCAAAGTATGCTTGCGCACCATGGCCCCATTTATTCCAATGGATGAGCTGTAGCTTGAAATACTGGAAGCCACTATCGGCACAGCTTGCTTGTAGAAATAACTGGGGCCATGGCATGTGCATAAGATGATCAGACCAGAATGCCACTCAGGAGTAACCTTCATGTATATTTCCAAGTGTGAAAAACTCCATGATTCCACTCCATGAGTGCACATTAATTTTTCCCATCTAACCATGTATTCAGTGCACACAGTGGACATTAGTAGGAGTTACCACGGAGGTGTTGCTTGAAACCAAGGTATGGACTCTAGGTTAAAAAGATAAACTCCCCTTTGGGAACAGGTTACCTGTCCTACCCATTTTAGGGTGGAACAGGTTACTGCAGCTGCTTGCTAAACCCCTCTTCCTGTGACAACGGTACA
Source organism: Pelophylax lessonae (assembly GCF_965119305.1). Taxonomy (NCBI): domain Eukaryota; kingdom Metazoa; phylum Chordata; class Amphibia; order Anura; family Ranidae; genus Pelophylax; species Pelophylax lessonae. The sequence continues at coordinate 246,616,806 of NC_138773.1, read as the reverse complement.
GGAAGGTTCCCAGTACAGGCTGTCACTTTTTGAAAAGAGTGCAGCAGGGCTAAGGCCTCTTCATTCAGAGTTAAGTGAAAGAACCTTTCAGCTGTTAGCTCGTAGCTCAATGAACTACCACAGGCATGGTTGAGCATTGTGATAGTTTATGGATTCTTCCTGTATGATGTACGAGCAGGCAGCTTACTCTCCGATTGCAGGAGCAGACCTGAGTGGCACCAGTGATCTACTTTTAAAAAGGTGAACTTATCCTTCACAAAGTTTGTGGATTTTATACGAATATTTCTCAGGGGGGGGGGGGGGGGAACACTGCTTGGCAGCAGGAACTTTTACAGCACACATCTACACTATAATATACACACGGATTAAACTACTCAATAGGCTTTTCACTAAAGGGGATGTCATTTAAACTGTTAGACAGTCCAAGTACCAGCAATTGTATTCACCATAGAAAGCAACTGTTGGTATGACAACAGCATACAATAGGATCAACAGTCATTTTGCAAGAGCCATCCCTATATTACCCTTCAAAATATAGTAAAGGGCAGGCTTAAAGTGGTTCCAAAGGCTCAAGGTTTTCACTTTCTATGCAAGAAGGTAAACACCCATGTGTTGCTGCTGCCACCACCAAGACTTACCTGAGCCCCATGTCAATCCAGCACATTGCTGTGCACAAGAGCCTTGGCTCTCCTGGGACTCACTCATTGGCTGGGGCAGCAGCAGAAGCCACTGGCTCCCACTGCCATCACAGCCATTCAAGTGTGGCAGGGCCAAGCCACAGCTGTGTGAATGGAAACGCAGAGCCATGGCTCTGGAGTGAGCCAGCTCAAATGCCCCCATTGCAAGCTGCTTGCTCTGGGGGCACGAGCAGCCGGCAGGGGACCCAAGAGTAGGACCAAAGCACTCTGCCCGAAAAAAAAAAAAAAAAAAAAAAAAAAAAAAAAAAAAAAAAAAAAAAAATCACTGCGCAGAACAGATAAGACTAACATTCCAATACCCATTTGGCCAGTCCTAATGCACAAGTTTTAAAAGCGATTTTTGGAAAATTTTAAAAAGGTCATTTTAGGACTACATTTCATACACATTACAATGAATGAGTAACATGATGCTCTATATGCACTGCATGTGTAGTGTCAATATTTAGTATGACCTGAAAATTGAGACTGCAAGTTTGAAAAACCCACAAACGTGTTAGATTTGTTGTAGCAACATTTGCCCATGCCATCTTGCTTATACATTGGAGCTTTTTCACATTTAATAGACCTAATCAAGACACTCAAATAATCAGATTTTATCATGTGTACCTTATGTATACTTCCCATAGTGCCACGAAAAGAGTGTGATAAAGCTTCATAAATTCAGACAGATTGGAGTGCTTAATGTCAATTTTTGGTTGGCATTCCTAATTTGCAGGAAATATAGGGGTGCTAGGGTAACTACATTAAAAGCTGATATTTTACAGAAGCTCTGATGGATTCAGATACTTTGCATAGAAACAGTTTCTTCCATTTACAATTTTGTTCCATTAGTACAAGGTTCTGCAGGTATTTTGCTTTTAGTCACGTGTGTAGAATTAGAATTCTGTAAACTAATGTAAGCTGAAATGCCTCTTCTCTGACAGCAAACTTTACATGCTAAACGGAGACACTACAGTAAATAAACTTACCTGGCATAACCAATAATGAGACTTCCAAAAACTGTTCCAATACCAGCACCAGAGCCAGCCACACCGACTGTGGCAGCACCAGCACCGATGAATTTAGCAGCAGTATCAATGTCCCTGCTGACTGCACTGGTCTGAAATTCCCTTAGTACCAGCTGGGTGCATGGGTTGTGTGTCCCACCGAGGAGTGTGTTTCCCTAAAAATAAAAAAATATATATACATAAAATTGAAATATTGCATTGACGCAAATACACGTAGCTTCTATCAGCCACACTTCTCAAACTGGAGATCAGCCTTTGTTTTATCATAAGAGGCTGAAGTAATGCCCTTGAATTAACCCAATGACCTGCAACCCAGAATGCCCTTCAAAGTTAAGCTGCCTGTATAACTGAAGGCAACGCTGGGAGAGATACTTGTGAAATGTACTGTTAGCACCAATAGGAGTTACTAAGTTCCAAAGGTCAGCAGGATTTCTACATTTCATTCTGCAAAGGTTATTAGTACAAGACTTGATAAAATGTATTCACAGAAGCCCTGATTACAAGGGGAAAAAAAAAAAAAAAAAAAAAACGCCAAACTTTCGTTACCTCTCCAGTTCGCACCTCTGGCCGAGACAAAACTGATGCAGAAATTGGTCTGTACAGAGCCTTGGACCCAGCGCGGATCTAGAGACATAAAAACACAAAGTACCATTTTATTTATCACAGGCATTTATAACACTAACAATTTACATACTCTGTCCATTCACATCAGCCCCTGACCTCAAGGAGCTTTCAATCAAAAGTCCTCATCCCACACACACTGTCCTAGGACAGGAGCCAGTTAACCTTCCAGCATGTCATTGAGTGCAGGAGGAAAGGAAACCCCAGCAAAGAACACCAACACCATGCAGACAAGTGTCCTGACTAGAATTTAAACCAAGGACTCTAGTGCTGAAGGGCATTATAATGCCAACTCCATGCTGACAAGCATCCTGAATGGGATTTAGACCAAGGATGCCAGTGCTGCACAGCATTCAGACAGTGCCATGACTGGCATTTAAACCAAGGACTCCAGAGCTGCAAGACAGACAATGCAAACTCCATGCAGACAGGTGTCCTGATTGGCATTTAAACCAAGGACTCCAGTACTGAAGAGCATTATAACGCAAACTCCATGCAGACAAGTGTCCTGACTGGGATTTAGACCATGGCTGCAAGGCATGATAATGCAAACTCCATGCAGACATACATTTAAACCAAGGACCCCAGGGCTGCAAGGTATTATAATGCAAACAGCATGCAGACAAGTGTCCTGATTTAAACCAAGGCCTCAAGTGCTGAAGGGCATTACAATACAAAGCCAATGCAGACAAGTGTCCTGCCTGGAGGACACGCCATGGTACTGCAATGCACTAATGCTCAATGTCAAAAGGAGTCAGCAGCCATCAGAATAGAAGGCAGACCTGAAACATACAAATCAATATTAGGAATGAGAGGAGCTGCAGAAGGCACACGTCACCGCAGCCAATCAGCGCGGAGCCTGCACTGCCATGTCCTTGGCCGGGGCCTCCTCTAAGGTCACAGCCCCGCAGCAGGCCGCTGTCAGGGTCAGTCAGTCCGCAGAGCCTCCATGGCCGGGCCCCGGTCCCCAGTGAAGGAAGAAGGCCGGAGGAAGGCTGTGCGGCCTGTGTGCAGAAAGACATTGACTTTGACCTACAAGGGCCGGGCAGAGCGGACTAGGCCCAGAGCCTGCTACTCACCAGAGAAGGGGTAGAGACGAACTTCGCACAGGCATACATGATGGAGGGAGGTGTGTGTGTCCTTCAGCGGGGAGTCGGGTCGCTGCTCAGCCCCTCTGCGGAGAGAGAACGGGGAGAATGAATGACACAGAAATACACACAACACCCGGCAAATATCACCCGCCGCCCGGAGACTGAAGGGAGCTCTGCAGCTATCCTACACCGGGGGAACCTGGGGAGCTCCGGTGGGGAAGGATGGCGGCGGATTAGTCACGGTCCGGGGCCTACTCGTCTCGCTGCTCTTACCGGCACCAGAGGTCGAACTGAACGGAGAACACCACGCAAGCGCGCTACGCTCTTTATAAAGAGAACCCGGATGGAGGGAGGAGAACCCACTCAAGGTCACTTTGTAACAACTTTATTGAGACACCGGGCCGCGCACACAGCGCTCCCACTGGACGAGGCTGGGAGGACTTGTGGGAAGTGTGAGTGACCTTACTGTCACATGAATCCTGACACCGACAGAAGGCTTCCATTTCCTGATACATTGTCACCATTATACTCTGCAAGGACTCTTCCCGGCCCAGCTGTATACTGATAGGAAACTGTGTGCAGATTTACTACAAGTAATGAATTTAGATAATAAGGGGCCATATTCAGTGGCAGCTGGTGCTCAAATTTTTTTTTTTTTGGGGGGGGGGGGGGTTGGCGCAATCAGAAAAATGGAATAGGCATTGCTTTGCGGCAAAAAATGCTGTAAAAAATTGCGTGACTTTGAGGTCGCAAAAGTGTGAAAGGGGCCTTCAATAATTAAGGTATAGTGTGCCCCCTTTCAATGCACAGTGACCAGCGTGCCCCCTTTCAATGCAGAATGACCAGCGTGCCCCCTTCAATGCAGAGTGACCAGCGTGCCCCCTTTCAATGCAGAGTGACCAGCGTGCCCCCTTTCAATGCAGTGACCAATGTACATGCCCCCTTCAATGCAGTGACCAGTGTACATGCCCCCAATGCAGTGACCAGCATACATGCCCCCAATGCAGAATACATGCCCCCAATGCAGAGTACATGCCCCCAATGCAGAGTGAATGCCCCCAATGCAGAATACATGCCCCCAATGCAGAGTGAATGCCCCCAACGCAGAGTGAATGCCCCCAATGCAGAATACATGCCCCCAATGCAGAGTACATGCCCCCAATGCAGAGTGAATGCCCCCAATGCAGAATACATGCCCCCAATGCAGAGTACATGCCCCCAATGCAGAGTGAATGCCCCCAATGCAGAATACATGCCCTCAATGCAGAGTACATGCCCCCAATGCAGAGTGAATTCCCCCAATGCAGAGTACATGCCCCCAATGCAGAATACATGCCCCCAATGTAGAATACATGCCCCCAATGCCGAGTACATGCCCCCAATGCAGAGTGAATGCCCCCAATGCAGAATACATGCCCCCAATGCAGAGTACATGCCCCCAATGCAGAATACATGCCCCCAATGCAGAATACATGCCCCCATTGCAGAGTACATGCCCCCAATGCAGAATACATGCCCCCAATGCAGAGTACATGCCCCCAATGCAGAGTGAATGCCCCCAATGCAGAGTACATGCCCCCAATGCAGAATACATGCCCCCAATGCAGAATACATGCCCCCAATGCAGAATACATGCCCCCAATGCAGAGTAAATGCCCTCAATGCAGAGCACATGCCCCCAATGCAGAATACATGCCCTCAATGCAGAGTACATGCCCCCAATGCAGAGTGAATGCCCCCAGTGCAGAATACATGCCCCCAATGCAGAGTACATGCCCCCAATGCAGAGTACATGCCCCCATTGCAGAATACATGCCCCCAATGCAGAGTGAATGCCCCCAATGCAGAGATCAGCGTGCGTGCCCCCTTACCTACCTGGAGCAGCAGCGGCAGCGGGCGTTGGGTCTCCACGAATCCTTCCAGCAGCGGCGGCGGGAAGCGCGAGTCCTTCCAGCAGCGGCGGCAGGTGGCGGGAGTCCTTCCAGCAGCGGCGGCGGGCGGCTTCTTCCGAATCAGGGGTGACCAGCGGCGTGACTCCATGAGTCTTCCGGTCCCGCCTCCTCCTCGGCCAATGGCAAGGGGTTTGCCTTGCGGCCAATCAGGAAGCGCATATCGAACTCGCTTCCTGATTGGCCAGGAGGAGGATCGGTGTGACAATAGCGGATTTTCATTCGCTATTGTCACACAATGGGTGGGCTTGGGATGCACTGCTCTGCGCCCCGGGTCCACCCTTTGCATCGCCCTATTAGAGCCTCTGGCTCTAATCAGGTGATGCCAAGTAAAAAAAAAAAATACCCATTAAACTCCATGCGTCCGGCGCCCCTGCATGCAGATTAGGGGGTCGGACACATGGATGGGGGGGGGGGGGGGGTGGCGCCCCGGTGCCCTGCATACACCAGCCGCCACTGGCCATATTACTACAAATAATCAGAATCTGCAGCAGCTGTGCACAGCAACCAATCCACTTCTATCTTCTGCTTGTTCAGGTAAAACCTTGAAAATGGAAGCTGATTGGCTGCCACACACAGCTGCTCCAGTCCTATTAAATCCCTCTCAATGCATTCTGGGATTTTTTTGCAGGTAAAAGAGGTAGAAAACTGCAGGTGGTTAAAAAAAAAAAATCCCTACAAGGCAATGTCTTGACACTAGCGTATGCATCACCTTTCGATGCAGAATGACCATCGTGCCCCCTTTCAATGCAGAATGACCAGTGTGCCCCCTTTCATTGCAGAATGACCAGTGTGCCCCTTTCATTGCAGAGAGGCATGGGCTGTGAAGGTCTTGCACTGCACATGCGCTGGGGATTTTATCGGCCGCGTGCACTCTGAATATCTCCTAAACAGTGCAGGTTTAGGAGATACTCACTGTACCTACAGAAAAAAGGCTTATTATAGGCTTACCTATAGGTACAGTGGTGATCGAAAGTTTAGGCACCCCAGGTAAAAATTTGTATTAATGTGCATAAAGAAGCCAAGGAAAGATGGAAAAATCTCCAAAAGGCATCAAATTACAGATGAGACATTCTTATGTCAACAAAAGTTAGATTTTATTTTCATCATTTACACTTTCAAAATTACAGAAAAAAAAAATGTCGTCCCCCCAGACCAGTGTGCCCCCTTTCAATGCAGAATAACCAGCGTACCCCCTTTCAATGCAGAATGACCAGCGGGCCATGCCCCCCTTCAATGCAGAGAGATCATCGTGCCCCCTTTCAATGCAGAGAGACCAGCGTGCCCCCTTTCAATGCAGAATGACCAGCATGCCCCCTTTTAATGCAGAATGACCAGCGTGCCCCCTTTCAATGCAGAGAGACCAGCGTGCCCCTTTCAATGCAGAGAGACCAGCGTGCCCCCATTCAATGCAGAGAGACCAGCGTGCCCCCTTTCAATGCAGAGTGACCAGCATGCCAAGCCCCCTTCAATGCAGAGAGACCAGCATGCCCCCTTTCAATGCAGAGTGACCAGCGTGCCCCCTTTCAATGCAGAGAGACCAGCGTGCCCCCTTTCAATGCAGAATGATCAGCATGCCCCCTTTCAATGCAGAATGACCAGCATGCCCCCTTTCAATACAGAATGACCAGCGTGCCCCCTTTCAATGCAGAATGACCAGTGTGCCCCCTTTCAATGCAGAGAGACCAGCGTGCTCCCTTTCAATGCAGAATGACCAGCGTGCCCCCTTTCAATGCAGAATGATCAGCGTGCCCCCTTTCAAAACAGAATGACTAGCGTGCCCCCTTTCAATACAGAATGACCAGTGTGCCCCCTTTCAATGCAGAGAGACCAGCGTGCCCCCTTTCAATACAGAATGACCAGTGTGCCCCCTTTCAATGCAGAGAGACCAGCGTGCCCCATTTCAATACAGAATGACCAGTGTGCCCCTTTCAATGCAGAGATACCAGCGTACTCCCTTTAAATGCAGAATGACCAGCGTGCCCCCTTTCAATGCAGAATGATCAGCGTGTCCCCTTTCAATACAGAATGACCTGCGTGCCCCCTTCAATACAGAATGACCAGCGTGCCCCCTTTCAATACAGAATGACCAGTGTGCCCCCTTCAATACAGAGAGACCAGCGTGCCCCCTTTCAATACCGAATGACCAGTGTGCCCCCTTTCAATGCAGAGAGACCATTGTGCCGTGCCTTGGTGCTGCTAGGCCGGTGGTTCCTCCTGTTGTTGCACCTGCTGCTGCTCCTGTCGCCGCTCCTGCTCCTACAGTTGCAGCTGGAGTCGCTGTTACCAGAGGGATGACTGGTTCAGCCCCCTCCCGCAGCGCTATGGGGTTGAACGGAGTCAGTGTCATGGCTTCCTAAATCATGTGGCCATTTATTATGAGATTATTCCTCAGGTGTTTCCTTCTGACAGGTCCAAAGTGGGCTTCCTAATCTCGTTGCTCTCAGACAAGGCCTTGGCCTGGGTGAATCCATTATGGGAGAACGAAAATCTTGTGAAACTCGATTACCCAAGTTTTGTTGCCTTCTTTCATAGGATATTCGATGTGCCTGTTCGCTCTGCCTCTGCTGCTCCTGTCCATTCAACAGGGTATACGAACCGTTGCCGAGTATGCTATCGAATTTCGTACCCTGGTAGCAGAGGTGGGCTGGAATAATGAGGCTCTGGTGTCTTCTCTCATGGTCTCTCCGATGCATTGGAGGATGAGATTGTGGCAAAGGATCTCCCTGACGAACTTGAGGCTCTCATTTCCTTCCTGATTTTGATCGATACCAGGCTCAGGGAGAGACCATCGTTTAGGAGTGCCTGCGGAGACCTCCTACCAGATTGGCTCCTACGTTTTTTTTTTCCCACCCATTCCTCCCTCACCTTCCACGCCTCCTGGGAATGGTGCATCTGGCTGTGAACCCATGCATCTTGGGTTCTCTCGCCTTTCCGAGGCTGAGCAGGCCTTTAGGAGGATGGAGGGCCAGTGCCTGTATTGCGGTCTTGGTGGGCATTTCCTGAAGCTTTGTCTGACTTGTCCAGGAAATGCTCGCACCTAAGGTCCTTTTGGGGGCAGATCTTAGGTGGAATTTTCTCGTCCTCAGTTTTCCGTAAATATTAACCTGCTAATCACAATTGTCCTCTCCTTGGCAGCAGGTTTGGTGGTTACTCAGGTGTTGATAGACTTCGGTGCTGGCGGTCATTTTATTGACAGTACGTTTGCTACTGCAAATTCCATTTCCTTGCAGCCTTGTGTTTCTCCACTAGTTATCCAGGCGATTGATGGCAGACCCCTGCAACCGGCACAGGTTACTCACAAGACTGTACCGGTTGATATGGCGATAGGGGCTGTTCACAGGGAGTGGACCTTTTTCCAGGGTATTTCGTCCCCAAACTACTCTGTTGTTTTGGGGTACCCCTGGCTTCAGAGACACAATCTGACTTTTGATTGGCAGTCGGTCGAGATCCTCTCTTGGTCGTCACAGTGTGGCGCTGTTTGTATCCATGGTCCCGTTAAGGTTCTTTGTACCTCCTCGGATTCAGTATTGCCTACTGAATATCATGATTATCAAGATGTATTTGACAAGGTGCTCGCTGTTACTCTTCCTCCTTATCGTCCGTACGATTGTGCCATAGACTTGCAACCTGGTGCCATTCTCCCTCATGGCAGGGTTTATCCTCTCTCGGTTGTGGAGAATAAGGCCATGGAGGAATACGTTGTGGATGCTCTTGCCCGGGGGCACATTCGCAAGTCCACTTCTCTAGCGGGTGCTGGTTTTTTCTTTGTAAAGAAAAAAGAGAGTGAGTTGAGGCCTTGCAGTGATTATAGGGGCCTCAATAGCATCACGGTCAAGAATGCATACCCGATTCTGTTGATTACTGAATTGTTCGACCCCCCTCAAGGGAGCAAGGGTCTTGACCTAAGGGTGAAACCTCGTAAGGATCAAGGAGGGCAACGAGAGGAAGACCGCGTTTTATACCAGAACCGGTCATTTTGAATCTCTGGTGATGGCCTTTGGCGTGTGCAATGCGCCTGCTGTCTTCCAGGAGTTTATCAATGATGTCTTTGGTGATATGTTGGAGCAATGCATGGTAGTCTATTTGGACAACATCTTGATTTACTCGGACTCCATTTACTCTCACTACCTGGCTGTCAGACGGGTGCTGCAACGGTTACGTGGGAATGGGCTTTTCTGTAAGCTTGAGAAATGTGAACTCCACCTGTCTCAGGTTGCCTTCTTGGGCTACATTATTTCTGCTGAATGGTTCTCCATGTACCCTCAACAGGTTTCGGCTGTTCTACAATGGCCTCGCCTGAGTGGTCTCCGTTCCATTCAGCGTTTCCTTGGGTTTGCCAACTACCATTGGAAATTTATCAGGAACTTTTCCTCTTTGGCCAAACCTATCTCAGATCTGACCAAGAAAGGCAGCGATTCCCACAATTGAATGCCTACTGTCATCCAAGCTTTCAAGGCCCTCAAGTCAGCCTTAACTTCGGCTTCACAATCCTGGTTTGCCCTTTGTCCTAGAATTGGATGCATCTGAGACGGGAGTAGGCGCCCTCCTGTCTTAGCGTCAGACACCTGATGGACCCTTACTTCCTTGTGGGTTCTACTCCAAGAAGTTGTCTCCAGCTAAATGCAATTACGAGATTGGAGACAGAGAGCTCTTGGCCATTATCCTGGCTCTCAAAGAGTGGAGACACTTGCTCGAAGGTTCTGTTCCAGTTCTCATTTTCACCGATCATAAGACTCTGACGTATCTCTCAGAGGCCAAGAGGCTCATACCCCGTCAGGTCAGATGGGCCTTATCCTTGTCTCGTTTTAAATATGTAGCCTCCTATTTACCCAGCTCCAAGAATGTTAGGGCTGACGCCTTGTCTCGCCAGTATTCTGGGAGTATCCAGGGAGGATTCTGTGCCGACACCGGTCATACCTTCAGATCATATCCTGGCTGCCATCTGCACCAACTTAGCTTCTCCTCTTGGAGAACAGATCTTGACTGCCCAACCTAAAGCTCCCTTTGAGAGAACTGCTGGCAAATTTTTTGTATCTGAGGGGCGCTTTAGATTCAAGAGTTTCTACTGGTCTCTGCACAGCGTCAGAAGCTCCAGGCAGACTGGAGATGTTTATCCTTCATACCAGGTGGCGGAGAGGGTGTGGTTGTCAACCAGTAATCTCAACCTCAGGGTGCCCACTCAAAAACTGGCACCCTATTTTGTTGGCCCTTTTTGCATCCTCCGTAAGGTGAAACCGGTGGCCTATGCCCTTGGTCTTCCCCCTGGCATGCGTATCTCCAATGTGTTTCATGTGTCACTTTTGAAGCCACTGGTTTGCAATCGCTATACTTCTTCACTTCCTCGCCCTCATCCCATTCCTGTGGGCAATCATGAGGAGTATGAGATTAGCAGCATCTTGGATTCTCATCTGTTCCAAGGTCAGGGTTCAATATCTGGTGCACTGGAAGGGTTATGGTCCTGAGGAGCGCTCCTAGGTTCTCTCCGCTGATGTTCATGCTCCTGCTCTTCTCCGCACTTTTCATGCTCGCTTTCCTCAGAAACCGTTTTTTGCTCTGTGGAAGGAGGGGCTATTGAGGGGAGGGTACTATCAAGGTCTTACTTTGCCCTCCTGTTGGCAGTCATCTTAGACATGTGCAGACTGCTGCCTATTATAAACTCTAATTGCATCCTCACTTGCCTGCTGCCTGGGTGTCACACAGTGATGATGCTGCACACCTGACTATATCTATCCCCTGATGGGTTGTAGTCTTTGCCCTTGTGTTCATGCTCCAAGGTGCATCTCTGCTTGTAGTCTTCTGTTCTCCGTGTATGACCTGGATTGGCTGACGACTCTCCAGGCTCTTGACCCCGCATTGGCAGACGACCCGGCATCGGCAGACTACCCACTTCTGGACTTGACCCCGACTTGTTCCTGCTCTCACTTCCTCACTCTTGCTGTGCATTTATTGTTGTTTGCTCCAATAAACTGCTTTATTTTACCTGCATCCCTGTGTGGTCTGGTTTCCTGGCACCTTGACAACACCACACAAAACCGCTGCATTAGCAGAGTCAGGCCTGATCTCTGCTAGCGCTAGCAGTTACATTTTTTGGTAGCAGTTCAAACAGTCCTTGACAACCAGGTGTTTTTTTTTACCTGTGAGTCACACTAGGTACCTATAAATGTATTGGCCAAAATGTCCAAACAGAGGGCCACTAGTGAAGAGGCCTACACAATGCTGAGCATGAGAGATGAGAGTGATGAAGCCTCACTGTCAGAATTAGGCTCAGTAGTCAAACCTGTAGAGTCCAGCAGCACCCTGACAGATAGCTGTGAGGACGGAGTTGTGGTCCCTGCTAAGGTCAGGCGTACCCGACCCCATTCCCAGGTTGCTGAGGTGCAACAATCGCATGGTTCTCATATGCAGCAGAGTGTCGGTACTAGTGCCTGCTCAACCTTCTGGTGAACTGGCAACCACCATCGGCCTAGTACATCCTGGTCATAGACAAACCTGCACTGCAGTAAAACCTGGTGATGTGGCGAGTCCAATAAGTGTAGTTCAAGCTGGTGTGGTGGTTAGCACAATTAGTGTCCCGCAGCCACCAAGAATTCAAAGACAGGCCCGTAGAGCCATAGTGTCCTTTCTGATGTGCTTGAAAATCTGGATTGGAAGCCCACCACTTCTACAGCGCCCATACTTCCCCCATTTACTGGCCTACCCAGAATATAGATGGAAACAGCAGATTTTACTCCCCTTGGTTTTTATGAGCTGTTTTTCACAAAAAATCTATACAGATCTATTGTGGACCAAAGCAATTTACAAAGTATATGCCGATCAATTTATTGCCACAAACCCAAATTTGACTCTTGCCAGAGAATTTGCATGGAGATGTATCACTGTTTCTGAATTTAGAACCTTTATGGGCCTATCCATCATCATGGGCATTACTAAAAAGAGTGAGTTGCGGTCATATTGGTCCACTGACCCAATTCATCATATGCCCATGTTCTCTGCTGCCATGTCCAGGACTAGATACGAGAAAATCTTGGGGTTCATGCATTTCAATGACAATAAACTCTGTCATCCTCCAGGTGACCCTGGATGTGACCAGCTCCACAAAATTCGGCCCCTTGTAAATCACTTCAACCAAAATTTTGCAGCCTTGTATATGTCCTAACAAGCTGTCTGCCTTGATGAGTCCCTGATTAAGTTTTCTAGTCGCCTTGTTTTCAAACAGTTTCTCCCCAGTAAGCGTGCCAGATATGGGGTCAAGATGTATAAGCTCTGTGACAGGGCAACAGGCTATACATGTAGTTTCCGGATTTACGAGTGAAAAGATAGCAATGTGGAGCCCCCCGACTGGCCAGACTACATAAGGAGCAGCGACAAGATTGTTTGGGACTTGGTGTCACCCTTATTCGGAAAGGGGTACCATTTATACATGGACAATTCTCACACAAGTGTGCCATTTTTTAGTCACCTTTTTGATTCTGGAATTGGCGCATGTGGCACAGTGCAACCTAATCATCAATACTTCTCCCAAGGGCTTGTAGATGCTCTACTTAGAGAGAGAGCCTGCTTGAAGTGTAAAAAATTGCTTGCAGTGAAGTAGAAGGACACACGGAATGTTTTCATTCTGTCTTCCATTCACGCAAATACAACAGTCCAAATTACAACGGCGACTGGCGTTGTTGAGAAGCCCCTCTGTGTCCATGACTACAACCTTAACATGGGAAGGGTGGACTTCAACGACCAGATGATGGGGCCGTACTTAATTGCATGTAAGGCCAGACGCTGGTACAAAAAAGTGTCTGTATACTTATTCCAATTGGCTATGTATGTGCTATACAAAGCATCAGGAAGAAGTGGATCCTTCCTAAAATTCCAGGAAGAGATCATCACACCCCTTCTGTATCCAGAAGGTGCTGTGGCCCAAATTCACAATCCAGATGCAGTGAGCCAGCTGCATGAGAGGCCATTTCCAGATGTGCTCCCTGGTACCCCTACACAAAGAGCACCCCAAAGAAGATATTGTGTCTGTGAAAAATGCGGATATAGGCGTGACGCCCGCTATTTTTGTCCCTCCTGTCCTGGCCAACCTGGTCTCTGCATCGGGGACTGTTTCTGTCGCTACCACACAGTAGTAGAGTATTGGTATAGGGTACAGCAGGGCACAGTCAAGGGTACACTTTCACACAGAGTCTTGTAAGATGTTAGATGGCTATTGCAATTTTAGAGACCCTAGCCTGGAACATTTGAATTTTTCTACAGTTACAAAAAAAGTTTAAAAACAAGTTAAAAACATAAAAAAAAAACCAAAATTAGTTGTCATTTTATTGAGTTATTTTTCTTTTTTACTGTTTTACTGTACTTTATAATATACTGCTATACTGTAATGGTTTATTGTTACTGTTTTTCATTGTTAACCTCACAGTAGTTTGCTCTACTCTCTACTGTTTTACTGTACTGTATACTAATAAATTGTAATGTTTTATTGTTACTGTGTTTTTCATTGTTAACCATAGTTTGCTTTTAAATACCGCCATTCTACTGTTTTACTGTATTGTATACTATTATATTGTATTGTTTTATTGTTACTGTGTTTTATTGTTAACCAGTGTTTGCTTTGCAGGTATGCCCATCAGCTGCAGCACTGATTTGTTTATCCTGTCAGCAACAGTGTTTGCTTGCAGCATATACTTAAATCAATGATTGCAGCCCTTAAGGAGATGATTTCACCACCGCAGTTAAAAAAAGAGCATATATGACGAAGATATGAATCTCCCCTATGCTTCACCATAATTTTTTTTTTTTTACACTTTTCTTGGCGGAGATTTCTTCATCCACGTCGATCGATGCGAATGGAGGAATCTGTTATGTTCTTTTTTTTTGGTCAAGCCCATGGGCTGAAGGAAAAAAAAGAACAATGTATGTATGCCCATCATTAGAAGTTGATGAATGCTGGGAGGTCTAATGGTGGGCATACCACACACTTTCTGGCAGAGATTTCTTGGCAGAGATTTCTTCATTCATGTGAATGGAGGAATCTGTTAGGTTCTCTTTTTTTCGTTCAGCCCACAGACTGCATGAAAAAAAAAGAACCTTACAATGTATGCCCAACAAGAACCAGCAACGTACCGATCCTTTGCTGGAATTTGAGTGGTCATACCGGGATGATGCCTGCAGGTTTATTTTCATGTAAAAGCAATCCTAGTGGCTAAATAGCCACTAGACTTCTTTTACAAATAGGTTGGAGGGGACTCCCCCCCCCCTCCCACTGCCTTCCATGGTTTTTCTCAGGCTCTCCCGTCCCACCGGGTAACCCGAGAATGCAGCCGGTGGTTCCATCAGCTGACCATAGAGCTGACTGGAGACCAGAAGGGCTCCAATCATCTCTATGGCCTTAGATACTGGAAGCTACAAGCATTTTATCACTTCATTTTCGCCGGATATAAACAGTGCCATTTTTAAATTGGTAAAGCATTTTATCACACTGATCTTAGTGTGGTCAGGTGCTTTAAGGTCAGAGGAGAGATCTAGAGTCTATAAGACCCCAATTTGTTCAAAAAAGAGTACCTGTCACTACTTATCATAGGGTATATTTACATTCCATGTGATTAAAATAAAAATGATAAAAAAAGAAAAAAAAAGGAAGTGAAGGTGTAAAAATAAAATAAAAAAGCAAAATAAATAATAATAAAAAAAATTATCGCACCCCTGTCCCCCTCGTGTTTGTGCGCAAATGCGAACACAAGCATTGATCTCATGTCATATGTGAACAGCAATTGCACCATGCATGAGAGGTATCGCTGCAAACATCAGGGTCGAGGGCAGTAAGTCTAGCAGGAGACCTCCCCTGTATATCTAAAGTGGTAACCCGTAAAGGCTTTTAAAAGCTTTTAAAAAATGTACGTAGTTTGTCGCCGCTGCACGGGCGTGTGCAATTTAAAGCATGTCATGTTTGGTATCTATGTACTCAGCATAAGATCATCTTTCATATGTTAGCAAACAATTGGGCAATAGATAGTGTTTTTGTGCATTGAATTTCAAAAAAGTGTTTTTTATCCAAAAATATTGTGTTTGAAAAATCTCTGTGTGACAAAAAAAAAAAATCACAACACCCACCATTTTATTCTGTAGGGCTTCTGCTTTAAAAAAATATATATACTTTTGGGGGGTTCAAAGTAATTTTCTAGTAAAAAAATAATTTTTTTTCATGTAAACAAAAAGTGTCAGAAAAGGCTGGCTTGGTCTTCAAGTGGTTGTAAGAGTGGGTGATGGGTAGCATACTCTTCTAATATTGGGCATAAAATGTCAGGACAGTTCAAACACCCCCCCTATTTGGAAAGTAGACACCCCAAGCTATTTGCTGAGAGGCATGGTAAGTCCATAAAATATTTCATGTTTTGCCACAAGTTTCTGTAAAATTACAAACATTTTATTTATTTTACACAAAGTTGTCACGTAAATGATATATTGCTTACATTTGTCATGGGTATATGTGGAGTTAGACAGGTCAGACTCAGTTTTATGCCTCACTCAAAGTCCCAACCCTTTCTTATTTGTTTTCGAATAATAGGGATGGAGGTACAACGTATAGTCGTAACCTCATTTAAAGTCCCAACCCTCCTCTCCATATATATATATGTTCCCGGGATGGAGGCATTTTTCCTACTCTGATTGTACCCTGTTTATTGTCTGATGTCATTGACATCCAGGGGGCCGCCCCCTCTTTTACATGTGGGTCGGCATTTATCATTAATATTTATTACTATTATGTTATACGCATTATAATGTTTGTACTCTCTGACAGACCTATGTTATTCATATTGATCATCTCATTTTTGTTCTGGCCCTTTTTGACTTGCAGGGATGGATGGCTTGTGCTCTGCCTCAGTCCGGGAGCTGCGATGCGCTCCGTCCACTCCCTGCTCACTTCCTCCTCCTCCCTCTTCCAGACGGAGGGAGAGGTGTGGGCGGGTTGTGGCCGCAGCGCATCGGCGCCACGCCTCTTGCGTGCTTGACACAACGCCACTACGGTGGTAGCGTGTCACCGGCACGCTGTTTTTCCATCTGCGTTCACTCATGAAGGAGATTTGGCGCCATATGCCTGTCAAGATGTGACGGGATTGGCGCACACTCCCTCTTGCGAACTGCCACGTGACGCTGGGAGCTCTGCTTGTGCTTGTTTGAGGGGGTATTTATATGCCTCCTCAATTGGGGATTTTCACTTGGCTTTTTTCAGGTGTACACTCTCTTCTGACCATTTCAAACACTATCATTCTTCGGTACAAGGTAATTCTTTATACTAAGTTACTGTATATCACCTTATCTTATTGGCTACTTTAGCATGGTTGGTTCTATTACCTATACACTCTAATGGGGTACCTGGGTCAGGTTACCCCTATATCCTAGCACTTCTTTATTTCCTCACCCCCTACTTATTCTTTACTACACCAGTGGCATTTTTTGGCCACACTCTCCATCCCACCACGCTCACTGCACTACATTTCACTCTTACTTTTCCTTTACCACATCTCTATGCACCTTATCTATGCTCTGTATAGCGCATGCATTTCCTTTCTTTCTTTTCTCCTTCTTTTTCTTTTTCTTCCTCTCCTTTGGGTGTATTCTACTTATTCCCTGCCTCACCATACATGATACCTAGGATTCATATCTTTTGATACTCATACTCTTTATATATGAATCTACTCATTTACTACATGTATTCCTAGGTACTACAATGGATGACTAGTCGAGGCTGTGGTTCTCTAGCCCATGGAGATGGCACTCATCTCTCATCTTTGGTTTTCTCACCCCACAAGCGCAGGATATTGCTCCCTCAGCTCCCGGGAGAGATGATTTTAGAGCACTCCCCCTCATTAACCCCCTGTGGCGGAGTTTTGTACTAACTTGTAAGTAGACTACCTTCTTTTATTGACAGACATTGCCACGCTTTGGCGATGATACTACCAGATATATATATTTTTATACATTTCTTGACCTTTTTATTTTTTCGATAGAACAATGATTGCTTCTGCTCCTGATGAGTGTAGAAACACGAAACGCGTAGAGCATTACAGGATGCAATCCTTATGGACAATTTTCCCTATACTATATACATATGTCTGTCTCAATTATCTTCTCATTTTTGAATTCCAGTATTTAGACCACTGTGACACTGTACACCCTTTTAAGTCTTGGTCAGACTGATATCATCCATGTATGTCATCTTGTATTCATATATTTTTAACAATGTCATTTGTTGTACTCAATAAAATCTATGAACATTTTTATGTCTTTGCTTTACAATCAGACTCAGTTTTATGCCTCACTCAAAGTCCCAACCCTTTCTTATTTGTTTTCGAATAATAGGGATGGAGGTACAACGTATAGTCGTAACCTCATTTAAAGTCCCAACCCTCCTCTCCATATATATATATGTTCCCGGGATGGAGGCATTTTTCCTACTCTGATTGTACCCTGTTTATTGTCTGATGTCATTGACATCCAGGGGGCCGCCCCCTCTTTTACATGTGGGTCGGCATTTATCATTAATATTTATTACTATTATGTTATACGCATTATAATGTTTGTACTCTCTGACAGACCTATGTTATTCATATTGATCATCTCATTTTTGTTCTGGCCCTTTTTGACTTGCAGGGATGGATGGCTTGTGCTCTGCCTCAGTCCGGGAGCTGCGATGCGCTCCGTCCACTCCCTGCTCACTTCCTCCTCCTCCCTCTTCCAGACGGAGGGAGAGGTGTGGGCGGGTTGTGGCCGCAGCGCATCGGCGCCACGCCTCTTGCGTGCTTGACACAACGCCACTACGGTGGTAGCGTGTCACCGGCACGCTGTTTTTCCATCTGCGTTCACTCATGAAGGAGATTTGGCGCCATATGCCTGTCAAGATGTGACGGGATTGGCGCACACTCCCTCTTGCGAACTGCCACGTGACGCTGGGAGCTCTGCTTGTGCTTGTTTGAGGGGGTATTTATATGCCTCCTCGATTGGGGATTTTCACTTGGCTTTTTTCAGGTGTACACTCTCTTCTGACCATTTCAAACACTATCATTCTTCGGTACAAGGTAATTCTTTATACTAAGTTACTGTATATCACCTTATCTTATTGGCTACTTTAGCATGGTTGGTTCTATTACCTATACACTCTAATGGGGTACCTGGGTCAGGTTACCCCTATATCCTAGCACTTCTTTATTTCCTCACCCCCTACTTATTCTTTACTACACCAGTGGCATTTTTTGGCCACACTCTCCATCCCACCACGCTCACTGCACTACATTTCACTCTTACTTTTCCTTTACCACATCTCTATGCACCTTATCTATGCTCTGTATAGCGCATGCATTTCCTTTCTTTCTTTTCTCCTTCTTTTTCTTTTTCTTCCTCTCCTTTGGGTGTATTCTACTTATTCCCTGCCTCACCATACATGATACCTAGGATTCATATCTTTTGATACTCATACTCTTTATATATGAATCTACTCATTTACTACATGTATTCCTAGGTACTACAATGGATGACTAGTCGAGGCTGTGGTTCTCTAGCCCATGGAGATGGCACTCATCTCTCATCTTTGGTTTTCTCACCCCACAAGCGCAGGATATTGCTCCCTCAGCTCCCGGGAGAGATGATTTTAGAGCACTCCCCCTCATTAACCCCCTGTGGCGGAGTTTTGTACTAACTTGTAAGTAGACTACCTTCTTTTATTGACAGACATTGCCACGCTTTGGCGATGATACTACCAGATATATATATTTTTATACATTTCTTGACCTTTTTATTTTTTCGATAGAACAATGATTGCTTCTGCTCCTGATGAGTGTAGAAACACGAAACGCGTACAGCATTACAGGATGCAATCCTTATGGACAATTTTCCCTATACTATATACATATGTCTGTCTCAATTATCTTCTCATTTTTGAATTCCAGTATTTAGACCACTGTGACACTGTACACCCTTTTAAGTCTTGGTCAGACTGATATCATCCATGTATGTCATCTTGTATTCATATATTTTTAACAATGTCATTTGTTGTACTCAATAAAATCTATGAACATTTTTATGTCTTTGCTTTACAATCAGACTCAGTTTTATGCCTCACTCAAAGTCCCAACCCTTTCTTATTTGTGATGTAAACAAAAAGTGTCAGAAAAGGCTGGCTTGGTCTTCAAGTGGTTGTAAGAGTGGGTGATGGGTAGCATACTCTTCTAATATTGGGCATAAAATGTCAGGACAGTTCAAACACCCCCCCTATTTGGAAAGTAGACACCCCAAGCTATTTGCTGAGAGGCATGGTAAGTCCATAAAATATTTCATGTTTTGCCACAAGTTTCTGTAAAATTACAAACATTTTATTTATTTTACACAAAGTTGTCACGTAAATGATATATTGCTTACATTTGTCATGGGTATATGTGGAGTTAGACAGGGCGTAAATTTCTCATTTCACTTCCTCACTACCTATCACAGTTTCGGAGGCCCTGAAGTCCCCCCAAATAACCTTTCAACAAATTGGTTGGTGTTTCTACTTTCCGAAAAGGGGTTATTTTGGGGGTTGTGCTATCCTGGCATTTCAGGGCCTCTGAAACTGTAATAGGTAGTGAGGAAATGAAATGAGCAATATACACCCTTAGAAGGCAGTGAATGTTTTTTGGGGTCCTGTATGCGGCTAGACTGCCAAAAAGTCTCACACATGTGGTATCCCCATACTCAGGAGAAGCAGCAGAATGCATTTTGTGGTGTAATTCCATGTATACCCATGGCATGTGTGAGCAAGATATCATTTCAATGGCGACTTTTTTTTTTTTTTTTGTCATTTTTCAAACATTTGTTACAAAAAAATTAAATGTTCAATGGACTCAACATGCCTCCCAGGAAATTCTTTGGGGTGTCTACTTTCCAAAGAGGGGTCATTTGGGGGGGTTGTACTGCCCTGCCATTTTAGCACTTCAAGAAATGTGATAGGCAGTCAGAAAGTAAAGGCTGCGTAAATTCCAGTATATACACCGTAGTTTGTAGATGCAAAAACGTTTGCGCAAACCAATAAATATACGACTGTTGAGATTTTTTTTATCAAAGACATGTAGCTACATACATTTTGGTCTAAATGTATGACAAAAATAAAAATAAAATTTTGTCTCAAAATGTTCGATGTTTTTTCGTTTATATCGCAAAAAATAAAAATCCCAGTGGTGGTCAAATATCACCAAAAGAAAGTTCTATTTGTGGGGAAAGAAGGACATACATTTTGTTTGGGTACAGCATTGCATGACTGCGCAATTACCAGTTAAAGTCGTGCAGTGCCAAAATGCAAAAAATTGCCTTGTCATTAGGAGGTAAAATCTTCCGGTCCTTAAGTGGTTAACTGATAAAAATAAACTGATAACACTTCTTTCCTGACAGACTCCATGGCAGCCTACGTGTGGGTTAACCCTGCCTCCTCTGCAAGGTTATAGGACCCCCCTCCCATAAATTTCAGCTCATGGATCCAGACCGTGTTACTTTTTTGTCCTCCTCCAAGGACCCTATGGATTACCTGTATGAAGGATGGCGTCCTGCTTGTTTCAAGTGGAATTTACGATGTCAGTGTTGCCCAGGGCCCAGCCATGGGCGGATGAGTGGCATTTGCATCCCCTGGTTCTGGCGGTTCTCAGGACGTGGTCGGCATGTTTACCTTGCTCACCGTTAATGATTCTTATTACCCCTCCTTTCCAGTCAGTTTTTTTGCCTGAAGTATGGATCCTGTGGCGGGGGGGGGGGGGGTAGAGGAAGCTGGTTCCTGGTTCATGGCTAAAATCCTGTTTCTCCCCGACTTTTCTCTTTCTTCCTTCAGCTCTTCCAGGGTACACATCAGGATAGGGACCCTGTCAGGCCGCGAAGAGACTCTTCTTCCAGATCCAGACGCCATGAGTCTCCATCAGGGAGCAGGCTTCAGAGGAGACGCTCTAGTTCCTCTTCCAGACACCGCATCCACGGCCATGGTAGCCGCACGGCCCAAAGAGCCTGTTGGGGATGTGGGGCGCCTGTCCCGGAGGACAAGTCCCTTTGCGAGCCATGTTTCACTCACGCAGTCAGTGAGAGGGGAGCCGATGACCAGAAGTTGGAGTCCCTCGTGAAACAGGTAGTGCAGCAGTCCCTGAAAGAATGGGGCACTATTCCCGCACAAGGTCATGCTACGACTGGCTCTCCCATTGAGGCCCTTGAAGATCAGGGCCCCTCTCAACTGAGCTTTGCTTCCGGGAGATCATCAAGCAGTGACTCCGTAGAGGATGGAGCGGTAGGGGGCTTCGATTTCGCCCTAGTCTCACCTCTGATCAGAGCTATTAAAGAGGCCCTGAAGTGGGAAGATCCTGTGACACCCCAGGTGAAGCAACGTACGTTTTTCAAGCACCTGGGAAAGGAGCGTCTGAACTTCCCATACCTTAAGGAACTAAGAGACCTTCATCGAGGATGAGTGGAGCAAGAGGGACAGCAAATCTTCCCTATCCTCCAAGCTGGCAAAGCTTTACCCATTCAAACCAGAGGATGTGAGACCCCTGGAGTCAGCCCCCTCAGTGGATGCTGCAGTTACAAGGCTGGCGAAACATGTCACCTTGCCCTTGGACGATGCTGTTTCCTTCAAGGACCCCTTGGACAGGAAAATAGACCTGGATCTGAAGAGGAGCTATGTTATTGCAGGCGCAGCCTGTAAACCTATTTTGGCACTGGTGGTTAAGTCCAAGGCCATGGAAGCCTGGGTGTCCGTTGTTGAGGCCAAGCTTGGGGGCATCTCAGATGAGGCAGTTGAAAACTCTCCCATTCAAGAACTTAAATTGGCTTCAGTTTTTCTGGAAGAAGCCTCCATTGACATCCTTCTTCTCCTATCCGGGGCTATGCTTTCTTCATATATGGCTAAACGAGCCCTATGGCTGTGCCCCTGGCTTGCTGATCCAGCTTTGAAACAAGCCTGGTGTAAGATTCCTTTTGAAGATTCTTCTCTTTTCAGGAATAAACTGAACAGCGCCATAGCACGGGCCACCGGGGGAAAATCGGGTTTCCTTCCCCAGGATAGGCGCCTGTTTGGCCAAGGAAGCAATATTCGGAGCGAACAAGGGAAGCCCGCTCCTACAGGCCTGGTCAGGACTTTTGGAGAAGTTGGAGAGGAGGCCAGTCGTCCTCCCAAAGATCAGCCAGAAATCCAGCTCCTTCCGGGCAGGAAGCCATAAAGTCTTTTTAAAATTGGGCCCGCTCAGACATGCCAGGTGGGGGCACGCCTGCTCCTCTTTCAGCGTGTCTGGGCGACCTCAATCTCAGACTTTTGGACTGTCAAAACGGTCTCCACGGGTCACACATGGCCTGGCAAGCCCCATTCCCAGATTCACTCCATTCACAGATTTATTCCCACTCGCTTGCCTTGTCTAGAGTAGAAAAGAGGAGTCTTGCTTGCCTATGTAGACACTTTGGTGTCTCAAGGTGCAGTGGTTTCCGGTGCCCGATCAGGAGAGGTTCCAAGGCGTGTACTCACCTCTCTTTTTAGTGCAAAAATAGAATGGATCCTAGAGGCCCGTTATAGACCTCACTTATTTAAACAAATTTTTAAGAAACGAGAGATTCAAGATGGAGACAATATCTACCATTCAGAAAGCGGTGCTAGCAGGTGACTGGTTGGCCTCGATTGACCTCAAGGACGTGTACTTCCATGTGCCTGTGGCAAAGGATTTCCACAGGTACCTCCGGTTCGCTGTCGAATATTGGCACTTCCAATTTACCTGCCTTCCCTTTGGCCTGTCTACATCCCCCAAGGTTCTCCTGGCAGTAGTGGCTCTCATCAGAACGAGAGGGATATGCTTTCATCACTCCTTCTGTCTCAAGACAGGGATCAACTGCTAGCCCACAGAGATCAAGTCATTGCGACTCTCATAGAATTCGGCTGGTTGATGAACCTGCAGAAGAGCCACCTGGAGCCTACCCAATGCCTAATCTATCTAGGGGCACAGTTCGACACAGTCAGGAGCACGATCTCCCTACCCCTAGAGAAAATTTTGGTGGTATGGGAAAGGATTCTTCCAGCTCTCTCCTCCTCCTTTCTGAGGGCTTCTCAGTGCCTCAAAATCATTGGCACAATGGTCTCCACGGCTCCCATGGTCAAATGGGCTCTCTGGAGGCTTTCTCTAACAGTGGGACCCAGAAGAGCATGATCAATGCATCTTTATTACTCCCAACATGAGGGTTAGTCTCCTATGGTGGCTCCAGCACAAAAATCTGTTCAACTGCCATTCCATAGTCCCTATCTCATGGACGTTCATCACGACGGATGCCAGCAATGCCGGCTGGGGAGCTTATTGCATGACGGAGGTGGCTCAAGGAAGGTGGACTCCACAATCCCACACTCCCGTCTCCAATATTCTGGAGCTTCGGGCAGCTTTCCAGCTCTCCGAGCCTTCTGCCATCTAACAGAAGGGAAGTCCGTGCTACTCAGGATGGACAATACCATGGCAGTGGCCTATGTGAAGAGGCAAGGTGGGACTCGGAGCCTTCCTCTCTTGCCGGAGCTGGACCCGATCATGACATGGGCCCAGGCTCATCTGGCCAACATATCGGCAGTCTATATTCCCGGGTCTCAAAATGTCCAAGCAGATTTTCTCTCCAGAGTGCAGCTGAATCACGAGTGGTCCCTCCATGCGGAGACATTCACCTGTAGTTGGGGCTTTCTCCCGAGGTCGACCTGTTCGCCACCCCCTGCAACCACATGTTGTAGAGATATTTCACACGGGGCAAGTGACACCAAGAGTGTGGAACAGATGCCCTGACCAACAAGTGGGAGTTCAGCAGGGCATATGCCTTTTTTCCATTTCCCATCATCCTCAGGTTTCTGAAAAGACTCCAAGCAGAAGACGTAGAGATAGTCATGGTGGCTCTGTACTGGCCCAACAGGCCATGGTTCCCGCTACTCCTGCAATTCAGTTATCGGAACTCAATCCCTCTCCCCCTCAGGCCAGACCTCCTTTCACAGGGAGTGAGGGTTCACCCCTGCCCTGCACTACTCCGAATGACGGTCTGGTTTTTCTTTTCAATATGTTTATTAGTATTTATGATAAACAGGTTACAATTCCACAAACGTCCGAAAGTAGGTACAGGTCATGTAACATACAAAACTGCTGCAACTGTAAGAAACTGAACATAACACAGGTACATTAACTCTGACATCGTATGTTCTGTTTGGGCCTCTTCCAGTCTCTCAAATTGGTCGGGAGGTCCGCCATGATGATCAGCAAAGAGCTAAGTACTCAACAGGGTATCTTCTTTAGAAGAGAAGGGAAGACCTGACCTTTGAGATTCATTGGAGAGAGGGGGGGGGGGGGGTAAGCCAGCCAAAGCAAAGGGATAGTCATCAGGAGTATTTAGATGTCCATATTGCCCAATTGCTATCGAAACGGGCGCAGGCGGAGGTATTGATCGCTAAGGCTCGCTTGAGTTGGTGATTGATGTTGACTGTGCTTATTAGTTCTAGCAGAGTGGGGGGTTCAGCCGATTTCCACTTTCTTAGGATGAGAGACGGTCTGGTTTTTGAAAGGGAGAATTTGGAAGCCCCCCCCCCCTCCCCGGGGGGGTCATCACCACCTTGTTGAGTTCCTGAAGATCAAGCACAAATGGTGTTTACTGCAGAATCTGGGCCAGATTCATGGAATTCACATACCCAGAAGGGAAGTAATTTCCGGATCCCGGAATACAGGAGGTCCTGAAGTTTCTTCAGTCGGGTCTGGACCTGGCCCTTTCAGTAGGCATTCTCAGGGTCCAAGTGTCAGCCTTGTCTGCTTTCACTGGTGTTTCTGGGGCCAAACATCCACTCATTCACCAATTCTTCAAAGGAGCAGCCAGACTCAGACCACAGAGGAAACTAAGATTTCCAAAATGGGACCTTCCTCTCGTCCTTAATGCTTTCTTAAAATCCGGTTCAGTAACCTCCACCTGCATCAAAGATTTCACCATCAAAACAGCCTTCTTGGTGGCTATTACTTCTGCCAAAAGGGTTTCTGAGATTGGGGACATGGACACAAGGAGCCGTTTCTTACTTTCTTTCCGGGTCGGGTGGTCCTTATACCCATGCTCAATTCACACTTGAAAGTCACATCAATCTTTCATGAGAACCAGGATTGTCCTCCCTACTTTCCGGACCTCTGAAGAGTCTGAGCCCCATCCCCTGGATGTGGGTAAAGCTTTAAGGGGCTATCTCCAGGCTACAGCACTCTTCAAACAGTCATACAACCTCTTCATCCACTTTTCAGTCAGAAATAGAGGAAAACGTACCTCGTCTAGAACCATTGCAACCTGTATCGTGGCGGCCATACAACAGGCCTATAGAGCAGAGGGATTGGCTCCTCCAGAGGCGGTGATAGCCCCTTCAATGAGAAGAATCTCGACGTCCTGGGCGGCTTCACATCACGTGGCTCAGAAGTGATCTGTAGAGTGGTCTCTTGGTCATCTGTTAACACCTTTATGACCCACTACTGTGTGGAGCCAGCCTCCTTGTCTTCAGTTAATTTTGGTCTGACTGTCAGTTAACAATATGAATTAAAATTTTCTTTGTTTAGGCATTCCCACCCCTGTGGCGTTGGCTAGTTATTTCCCACACGTAGGCTGCCATGGAGTCTGTCAGATAAACGAAAAAATTTCCTATCAAATACTTACTGTAATTTTCCTTTCCTGATGGACTCCATGGCAGCTGTAGTTCCCACCATCTGGTCTTGGATTCGGCTAAGATATGGAACACGGTCTGGGTCCATGAGCTGATATTTATGGGACAGGGGTCTTATAACCTTGGAGAGGAGGTGGAGTTAACCCACACGTAGGCTGCCATGGAGTCCATCAGGAAAGGAAATTTACGGTAAGTATTTGATAGGAAATTTTCCGTTATTCCATTCTTAATTTATAGAATGTTTTCCCACCTGCCTAAAACTTTTGCCTAGTAGTGTATACAAAACCAAAAGAAAAATGTTGCAATTAGATATACGATAGCAAGGAATAAAACTGCACAGTGTGATAGTCTACTATGAAAGTCATAAATGTAGCAATGTTCCCTGTTACATTTAACCTGTTCACGACTACACTATAGCTAAATGACGGCTACAGCACGACTGCACTTTGCTGGGAGGTGTTATATGACGTCCTCCCATGCTGGTGCAGTCTGGGCACCTGCTGTGGCTCGCATCTGCAGTGATCTGTGATCACTTCTGTCTTCAGATGCAGCTAATCACAGATCTGGGTAAAGAGCAAATCACAGCGGCTCTTTATTAGGGGATCAGCTTAGTCCAATCACAGCTGATCACAATGTAAATAGGGATTGCCAATTATCTGCAATCCTCCCCTCACGCTGACAGCGCATGAGGAGAGAAGGGCTGAAATACGGCAAATCGACACAGGGAACATCTGCACTGATCATCATGGCACTGATCATCAGCGTCCTGATGATCAGTGCAGCCCCAACAGTGCCCACCAGAACTGACAATCTGTGTCCACCAGTGCTGCCAATCAGTGCCCATCAGTGATGCCTGTAAGTGCCAATCAGTACCACCCATCAGTGCCCATCAGTGTAGCATATCAGTGCAGCCTCATCAGCGCACATCAGTGAAGGAGAAAAATTATCTATTTACAACATTTTAAAACAGAAACTAAAAAAATCTTTCTGTCTTTTTTTTTTTTATTTGTTTTTAAATTTAGCCGGATTTCCCCTGATTGTAGCTTTATTTAATATGAGATCCAAAGTGTCAGCAGGTTTATAGCGTCTTCACGCTACTCCTGTTTTTATATATACAATAGTTTTATTCCTGTCTATGTATATCAATTGCAGCAGGATTTATTCCGCTTTTTAATTATTTTATTAGGTGTTTACACACCATTATGAGTTGTTTAGTGGCATAATATTTGCCCTCTTTTTATTAGAGGTTTTGCCTCTTTAAAATTATTGTTGTAGTCTCCTTCCCATTTCAGCTGCAGCCGTATCCCTATCACTTCCGGGTTCCGGCGTCTGTGTAGCTATGGGAACTTGTTCAGAGATCAGCCAATCAGTGGATACTGGTAGCTATGTAGTCTGGTGACGGTCGGCCAATCCCTACGACCGCTGAGGAAGCCTCCACCCACGGAGGCGATACGCGTGCGGGGGGTAGGAGGAAGCGTCTGACGTCACCTGCTGATACTGAGGATCCCGGCGTGGACTGAGCCGGTCTCGTTGCTCCCGCCGGAGCTATTTACTACAACGCTGTCTCAACGCTGTCATTGTATCAACTTAAGAGTAAGAGGCCACTTTGTTTTCTTTTATGATTTAATAAAGTTATATCAGGTTTACACTATGGGCTGTTTTTGTTTCTCATGCTTCCCATTACCTATGGAGGAGATTTAGCCCGGAAGTGTCTCAGGCTCATGAGTCCTGGCCCTAGAGGTTTGCCTTCTATCCGAGGAGAGTGATTATCCTGTTGCCTGTTTCTATTGAGCTGAGGTAAGAGGCCACTTTGGAAGGTGGAGGGCTGTGTGAAGCATTTCATATCACTATCTGCACTTGGCTCCATTTATTTGTCTCATCAGGATTTCTATTACACACTTGAGGGCTGTCTGCATGGACCTTTACCTGATCTTTTATGAACTTTTTGTGGACTTTTTTATGAGAGTTTTTTATTTTTAGCGCTACAATGTTTTTTCTTTTCATGTTTTATCCACGGGTTTTGTATTTGAACCTGAGTGTTTAGCTGCTTAATGATAGGTTTTGAGCGCTGATATTATTCTACATTTATTTCTGCTTTATCCATTTACATATATCTAGCAGCTCACTATGGACGTATTTGGATACAGTATTGCATGACTGCGCAATTATCATTCAAAGTGCAATAGCATTAAAAGCTGAAAATTGGCCTGTGCAGGAAGGCAAGTGGTTAAAGTACACTGGGAAAGATGTGTGAACATTTGGCCTTATATAGGTAAATAATATATAATGGTAACTTTATATTTTGACTCCAGTACAGGTGTATATATAGATTTCCTGTTAGATTCAGATTCAGAACACTTCATTAATCCCAAAGGGAAATTATTAAGATACAGTTACATTCAGCAAAGACAACACAAAATCACAATAACGAACGGAAACAAGAGACAATAAGAACAATAAACCTTACAACTCATGGACAGAAAAGACAAATGGCCTTCAAATACTAATTACTACACCTCCTATTAGAAGAATTATGCCCCCTCTACAGAGGGATTTCCCTTTTTTTATCTTTGTTTAAAGAGCTCTGGTTTTTTTTATTAATTTTTTTTGTAAACCCGTGTTTTAGACCGTTTGATGCAATACTCCCACTGGGTGCACGGGCACACAGAAAATTAGCTGGATGATGTCAGGTGACACACAAAATAGATCTTAATTGCAAACAAAAAAAAAAAAAATTCCATTTCCACTATGGGTTTGTTTGTTCTGTAACTTTGTCATTAAGGTAACCAAGTAATATACACATTTTTTAAATCTAAGCTTTCTTTTGGCCGTATCTATCGTTTTTACTATATGTCCCGTTTAAAAAGACACTAAAATTATGTTTCTGGTACATAGTTACATCGTTTGTGAGGTTTAAAAAAGACATCAGTTCATCCAGTTCAAACTATGATGTGTGCATGTGTTTGCTGTTAACCGTACATTGTATACCCCTTTATGTTGTGGTCTTTAAGGTGCCCATCTAATAGTTTTTTGAAACTATCAATGCTCCCTGCTGATACCACTGCTTGTGGAAGAGAATTCCACATCCTTACTGCTCTGACAGTAAAGAACCCCTTACGTATTTTAAGGTTAAAACATTTTTCCTCTAGTTTTAGTGAGTGGACACGCGTCTTATTGTATTCCCTTTCTCTGAAAAGTTTGTTCCTTATGCTAGGGTCATCACCAGTACACTATTTGTACATTGATATCATATCCCCTCTCAAGCGTCTCTTCTCCAGAGAGAATAAGTTCAATGCTTGTAGTCTTTCCTCATAGCTGATGTCCTCCATTCCCCTAATTATTTTTGTTGCCCTTCTCTGAACGCTCTCCAGTTCCAGCACATCGGTGCCCAGAACTGGACGGAATACTCCAGATGTGGCTGGACCAGAGTCTTGTAGAGTGGGAGAATATTCTCTTTATTTCTGGAGTGAATCCCCTTTTTTATACATGCCAGTATTTTGTTGGCTTTGCTTGCAGCGACTTGGCATTGTATGCCACTGCCAAGCCTGTTGTCCACTAGTACCCCCAGGTCCTTTTCCATCTTAAGATTCACCCAGAGCTTCCCCCCTAGTGAGTAGCTTGCTTTCGTGTTTCTGATGCCCAAGTGCATTACTTTACATTTTTCAACATTAAACCTCATCTGCCATGTAGTTGTCCACCCCATTATTTTGTTCAGGTCTGCTTGTAAGGTTTCCACATCCTGCATAGAAGATATTGGCATGCTTAGTTTAGTATCCTCCGCAAATACCGAGATTGTGCTGGATATGCCCTCCTCTAGATCGTTTATGAGTAAATTAAACAGGATTGGCCCCAGGACAGAACCTTGGGGGACCCCACATTCCACACCCACCTAATCCGAGTACTCCCCATTTATCACCACCCTCTGGACTCTCCCCTGGAGCCAGTTCTCTATCTAGGTACTCACCCTATAATCCATACCTACGTACCTTAGTTTGTACAGTAAGCATTTGTGGGATCCACAGGCATTCCTTTGTCTAGATGGCAACTCACTTTATCGAAGATTAATAGATTGGTCTGGCAAGAACGATTTTTCCTGAAACCATGCTGATTACTACTAATAATACAGTTTTTATTACTAAAGTCTTGTATATAGTTCTTTAACATTCCCTCCAAAATCTTGCAGACTACTGATGTTAGGCTGACCGGCCTATAGTTACCCGGGATATATCTTTTTTTATCTTTTTTAAATATTGGTACCATGTTAGCTTTTTTCCAATCAGCTGGCACCATACCCGTCTGTAGACTATCCTTAAAGATCAAGAATAATGGTCTGGCTATCACCTGGCTGAGTTCCTTAAGTACCCTCGGGTGCAAGCCATCCGGTTACCAGTGATTTATTTATGTTAAGTTTCTCTAGTTTAGTTCTAAGTCTATCTTCTGTTAGCCATGGGGGTACAAGTATGACAACGTTATTTGCAAATGAAAAAACTGAAAATACTTACCATAATTTTCCTTTCCTGATAGACTCCATGGCAGCATACGTTCGGGTAGCCCCGCCTTCTTTCCTACCCTATAGGACCCCACTCCCATAAATCTTTGCTCCCTTTCAGCATCCATGTTCTGTAACTAGCCTACTCAGGAACTGAGAGGGAACTCCTGGTGCCATGGAGTCCTTTAGGAATGGAAAATTACAATAAGTATTTGATAGACAATTTTCCGTTTTCCTGACAGACTCCATGGCAGCATACGTTTGGGAAATAACTCGCCATACACACCCGGGTGGGCAGATGCTGATCAGAAACTTTTATTGGTACCATCGACCTAAAGTACAGGAAGGTGTTGATAGATGACTAGGAGGCTGCCCTGCAGATTACTTCAGGAGTGACGTGCCTAGAGACTGTCCATGATGTATAGATGCTTCGGGTCGAATGCACCGTCACTGCCTCTGGAGGAGCCAAGCCCTTTGCTCTGTATGCCCACTGACAAGCCTAAACAATCCACGAAGCAACTGCTCTGGACGAACCACGCATCTCTATTTTCTTCCCATGAAGAAGAACGAAGAGAAACTCTGACTGATGAAAGGAAGCCGTGGCTGCCAGATACTGCTTCAGGGTATCACCCACATCAAGAGGATGAATCTTTACCTGTCCTGAAGGTGGAAAGAACAGTGTCTTGGTTTTCATGAAAGACGGAGGTAACTTTGGCATTCGCTCCCAATATTGGGATTAGCAAGACTCTGTCCGGGAAGAAGGTTAGGAAAGGCTCCCTTGAGCCCAGATTCTGAATCTCGGAGACCCTCTTTGCTGATGTAATGTTCACCAGAAACACTGCTTTGAGAGTGAGTTCTTTGATCGACAGGGGCCCGCTAGAGGCCGAACTGAGTGAAGAGAAGAAATCCAAGACCAAAGGAAGGTCCAATTTGGGAAATCTTCGCTTCCTTTGAGGCCTAAGTCTAATTGCACCTTTAAAAAACTGGTGGACTAGCGAATGCCTGGCCCAAGACACTCCCGTAAAGGCTGAGATGGCCGATACCTGCACCCAGAGTGAGCTGACCGACAGGGACAGATTCAGACCCACCTGTAGAAAGCCCAGTATATCCTGGACTGTAGGTGCCACCCCTGGGCCGGCCCTAGGAAACAGATTGTTAGAGAACTTGGACCACATCCTCTCGTTGACTCTATTAGTGCTACTTCTCTGAGTGTTCAAAAGAGTAGGAATAGCTTCCTCTGAACATCCTAGGGCCTCCAACCTCCCCCTCTCAAGAACCAAACTATGAGATGCAGACATGCTGGGCATGGGTATAGAGTAGGGCCCTGAGACAACAGGTGAGGGGTAGGAGAATCGGACCCCGGTAACGGAGAAAAGTCAGGAAACCAGGGCCTGTTGGGCCAGTATGAAATTATCGCCAGGACCTCCACTGTTTCCATCCTGAGCCTCTACGCAGAAATTGGATAATAATTGGGACCAGTGGGAAGGCATAGCCTCTGTGGAACTCCCAATGGTCTGTGAAGGCATCCACCCCGAAGTCCTGGGAATCTCAGAACCTTGCGTAGTATCTTGAAAGCTTCTTGTTGCATGGGGCCGCAAAGAGGTCAACCTCTGGGGAGAACCCCAAGGACTGAACCCACTCGAAGACCTACCCATGGAGAGACTAATCATTGTTGTCGAGCCTGACCCGAGAGAGAAAGTCCACCTGCAAGTTCTGTACTCCTGGAACATACACTGTTGATAGATTGGACAGGTTCCTCTGTGCGCAGGACATAATTGGCTCCACCTCCCGGAGCAAGGACAGGCTGCGTGTTCCTCCTTGTCTCTTCACATAGGCCACTGCCGTTGTGTTGTCCAACCCGAGCATCACGAGGACCCCTGAGTCAGATAACAAAAAGCTTGAAGCGCCCTGAAGACAGCCCAAAGTTTTTGGACATTGGAGACTACTCTGCGGGAGGGAAAAGCCCACCTGCCCTGTGCCATTTCTGACAGACAGTGAGCTCCCCTACCCATACTGCTGGCATCTGAGGTTACCATGA
Source organism: Pelophylax lessonae (assembly GCF_965119305.1). Classification (NCBI taxonomy): domain Eukaryota; kingdom Metazoa; phylum Chordata; class Amphibia; order Anura; family Ranidae; genus Pelophylax; species Pelophylax lessonae. The sequence goes on along the minus strand of NC_138773.1, from coordinate 246,584,227 downwards.
CCCACAAAATGGGAACTATGGAATGCCAATTGAGGAGATTCCCCCTCACCAACCACCAGAAAAGGCACAGCTTCATGGTTACAGTTAGATAGATAAGTTGAACCATGTCCCCTGATGTTCCCTGCTGGTGGAAGCCCCTCTGGAAGGGCCACATTTTCCATAATGCCCATTTCACCATGGGAGCTGTGGCTACCAGAGTCCCAACTATTCTCAGGCACTGCTGGCCAGTGAGATGGGAGGAAGAGAGAGCGAGCACAATCCTGTCTCCGATTACTGGAATTTTCTCTTCGGGCAGAGAGATAGTACCTTCCGCTGTATTGAACTAAGCCCCTAGAAACACGAGAGACTGTGTGGGCACCAGGTGGCTCTACTTGATATTCAGGATCCACCCGAACTCCTGGAGAACCGCAATGACTTGATCCATGTGCTTGAGGAGCTGGGACCTGTCTTGAGATAGGAGGAGCAGGTCGTCTAGATAATAATGCAGCCTGATGCCCCTGACCCTGTCAAGGCCACCACCGCCAACAAGATTTTCAAAAATGTACGAGGCGATGTAGAAAGCCCGACAAGTAAACTGAAGGTGAACCCGACCGATGGCGAAGCGGAGGAACCGCTGAAAGCTTCTTGCAACGGGAACATGAAAATAGGCATCTTTCATATCTATGATGCTAGCCAATCTCCTGGCAGGACCAAATGCTGGATCGTTAACAGAGATTCCGTTTTGAATTTCTCCTTGGGGTGAAACTGGTTCAGATGTGTAAGATATATGAGGCAACAGAAATAGTGCGCTACTGAAATGACAAAGTGAATCAAAATAAATCAATAAATTCGGTGCAAATGATGAACAACACAATATATTTAAAAAAATTTGAGAATAGTGACTGTCTGCTTAAATCAATAAAAACAATAAAGTGAAAAAGTCTGTGCCAAAGTGACGTGACGCTGGCAGAACAGTGCTTGAAGAAATAAATATTCTTGGTGGTTGGGTGGCCTCTTACCGCAACAACACTCCAATAATGACAATCAAAGTGACAATTGGTGAGATGGTGACACCCGGTGGTAGAGTTTTATTCTTACCAGACATAGGGAGATAAAAGCTTAGGACGCCTATTCTGGGGGAGGAACCCCGACCTACCACCATTGGCTCGAATTATGGCACTATCTAACTTGTTCCCAAAGAGAGGGGAACCTTCGAAAGGAATCCGGAACCACACCTGTTTGGACGCAGCTTTGGCCACCCAGTGCCGAAGCCAAAGGGCATGTTTGGCAGTGACGGAGGATAACATAACCCGGGCCAGAAGGCAGGTGATGTCAATGGACGCCTCGCCCAGGAACATCAAAGCCATCCTCACCTTCTGAATGGGGGAGCTCCTGGCCACTTCCTCTGAGACGCCACTGAGGGTCTCATCAATGTCGTCGGTTCAGATCTCCATTGCTTTCGACATTGCGGCTAGGGCTGGTCTGAAGGCCATGCCCACTGTAAGATAGACTCGCTTAAGATCTGAGACGATTCTTCTCTCCAAAGGGTCTTTAAAGGACACTGTATGCTCCAGAGGAAGAATCACGTGTTTAACAAGCCTCAGCACAGCCACATCCAAAAGAGGAGGAGACTCCAAACAGTACAAACCTAGGGGCAGTATTCGTGGTGCCTGGGGAAGCCGCCGAGTAGCTATGGACATTCCCACCAGCAACCAGGCACTTTTCTCTTTTAAAAACGGTGCCTTGTGACGTCGCTGCCACGGCATCGAACTGCGCATGCGCAAATGATGTCACACCGCCGGAACTGCGCATGCGTGAACAAGCCTCGGTTTCGGACCCGGCCGTGCATGCACAAAGTGGGCGAAAAATGAACCGAAGTCAATGCTGCAGTAGAGGCCAGCCTGGAATGCAGATGCCTCACTCCAACCACATATGCCCACCAAGGACTCCAGAGGAAAAGAGAAGCAGCCCCCCATGAGAAGGTGGGGGGGAGTGGCACTAAACAGAGATATCCGTAAAATGTCCTCACATGCCGACTGCACCCAGAGAGGGGGACCCAGAACAGAGGACAGTAAAAGAAGACAAGTTAAGGAAAATACTTGTTAGCAGCTTCGGTGCAGGCACGGGATGCACATCCACACCAGACTTCGGGCCACACCAAATGCTCCAGCAGAAGGTAACTCCAATTGCCCCCTCCATACCCAGCTAAGAGCAAGGGCTTAGCGGTGGTACAGCGACCCATATCACACAAACGCTATATGCTGAACCCGACACTTGACATCCGGTAGGTAGGAACTCACCTCTCCAAGTGCTTCCAGAGGAGGACAAAAAAGGAACATGGATGCTGAAAGGGAGCAAAGATTTATGAGAGTGGGGTCCTATAGGGTAGGAGAGGAGGCGGGGCTACCCGAACATATGCTGCCATGGAGTCTGTCAGGAAAAGGCTTTTTTACACTGAAAATGTAACAAACAAAACAAATTAAAATGAAAAAAAAAAATTAATGATAACACAAATAGAAATTAAAAAATTAAATTAGCAGAATATTACAATTGTAGCTAGGGGGAGAAAGGACTTAAATAGGGCTAATTGGGATTAAATAAGGTTTAATATGTAAATAAATTCATTTCATTTAAAAAATGTCCTATGAAGATCAAATCTTGGATCTACACACAAATGAAATAGTTACATCACATTGATTCATTGTATTTTCCCAGTGACACTTGCAAATTATCTGTAAGTGTCATTTTACACAGGAGTGGCTGTATTTTGACAGTTTACTCTGCTGTATAATACAAAGCACTGACTGGATATGAATTTGGCAATTGGTGATAGTGGTTGGGGAGCAGTGGCAGGGGTTTTTAACATAATGCATAGTGTTCTTGTATATTTTTTGTTTTTCTAATGTTCAAGACTCAGAATAATTGTTTCCCAAAATATGCAGAAATATTGAAAAAGCACATATAACCAAATAACCTGCTTGCCATCAATATTGCATAATATTCTTGTAAAATAATTAATCCAAACACATCTCTCAATATTGAAAGAAAGAAAAATAAATCTAAAGCACACATAAGCTGTTTGATATTTATATTGCAGAATATTCTTGTAAAATAAATAGCCCAATACATCTCTCAATGCTGTCCACATATAATTTTGTGCTTCACCCTTCTTTATAAGAAAAAGACTCTTAAATTAAATGGGACCTTTTGAAGATAAAGGGGGAGATTTAATAAGACTGGGGGGTGTAAAATTGAGTGCAGCTCTGCATAGGAACCAGCTTTTAGGTTTTAGCCTAAGTTCACACTGAATGCGGGTTTGAAATCGGCATTTCAGTCCGACTTCAGGGGTGATTTGAGAGACATCTCATGCACAGATGTCTAATGAAATTGCCCCCGAAGTCACCAAAAGTAGTGCAGGGACTACTTTTAATTACGGTGCAGCTCCCCAAAGTCGGCGTAGCACAGATTTGGACAGTGCCGTCGCTGGCAATAGGCTCCAATTTGGCATGCGATTTGAAATGTCAAATTGCATGTCAAATTGGCCCAATGTGAACAGGGGCTTATTGTCAAAGCTTAATTGAACAAGCTGAAGTTAGAAACTGATTGGCTACCATGCACAGCTGCACCAGATTCTGAATGCTCCAGTTTTAGTAAATCTCCCTCAAAGGGTCTTATAGCGCTGACAATCACCCTAAAGCTAGCCATACACTAGTAGATTTTCAAACTAACGTACATATGATTCTAATAAAATTCTCAGCCTATTCGATGACTTGACAAATGTTGTTCAAATGTACTTCAACATTTAGTTTAATTTCAACATTTGATTTGCAATAAATTAGCTTCCATCAACAAAACCACATCCACTGTTAGAAATTTGTTTGCTTGCAAAAAATGTTATATCCTGCTTCTTCTAATTTTCTTATGTCTGCGGTTGAAAGTGAACACCGAATTGACCCCACTAACATTTAGAAAATCAAACAAACATTCCTGAAACAATATATTTAGAACTAAACTCTACAACTGCATGGCAAGCCTTAGCCTCAATTGCCTTTATTTATTTATTTATTTATTTTTTAATTCCTTTATTTAGTAAGAGGTTGCAATACAAATAGAGTGAAGGCACATCAGGTAAAGATGAAACAGTACAATCTAACAACAGCGTCATAAACGGCGCTTCACCAAGGTTACCGTAGCTGTATAAAAAGAATATAGTCCACTGGAACAGTCCCCTCCTGGATGTGCAAGAGAACAGACATGCCAAATGTTACATAGGATGGCAGATTGAATAACAAGGAAACAACCTCAATTTATAGCAAACTTATGGGTGTCGGGTACCAGGGTAGTACCGATGGACGGGCTCCTGTACAGAGCAGGAGCAGGAAACAGTAGCTCCAAACCATGGAGTCAGTCAGGGAATGAACAGGTTGCAGGGATAAAAGCTATAGAAGATCCCAGTCTCGGGGAGAAAGTGCGAGTAGGTACAGATGAGAGAGAGGGAGGAAGGGAGCAGGAAACGCGGGGTTACATAGTTACATAGTAGGTGAGGTTGAATAAAGACAATAGTCCATCTAGTTCAACCTGGGGTGAAGAGGAAAAAAGTAAAAGAGAGAAGAAAGGAGGAAGGAAGGAAGCTGAAGGGGCCGGCGATACCCCCCCCATGCCCCCAGAGCCATAGTCAGAGACAGAGAGCTCCCGCAGGTAAGCGTCTGTACATGTGAAGTAGTCCACAGTCTCCATTTGTCCCGAAAAGCTTGTTCTTGATTGTCCTTCATGTCCCGAAGCTCCTTAACCCTGGAAAACCACAGAGACCTCGGGGGTGTATCAAGTGATCTTCAATAGGGTATGCAGGCTTTGGCAGCATTTAAAAGCTGAATAGTCAGAGAGGACTTGTATTTCTTAACTGGTCGTCGGGTGAGGTGCTGCAAGCACGCCGTAGGATCATCCGCCACGTCCACGTTAGTAAGCTGTTTAATAACGCCGGCCACCACTTGCCAAAATGGTTTGACCAGCGGGCATTCCCAAAAAATATGAAACATCGTCCCCGTGGCATCATTGCAGTGCCAGCATTTATCCGATACCAGAGGGAAACAACGGTATAAGAAAGACGGCACCCTATATCATGAGAACCTTGTATCCCGTTTCCCGGATCTTAGTGGGAATAGAGGATTTATGCGCAAAGAAAAGGATCTTGTCTCTTTGGGATTTTGTGAAAGTGGTATGGAGGTCAGATTCCCAGTGGGCAAGAAAAGGAGGGGAAAAATCAGTGGGGGGACTGTTCAGTGCCGTATAAGGGACAGTAAGGGTGTGTCGCGTCTGTTCCCGTCTGTGGCAGATCTGCTCCAGGGCTGTCAGTGGACGGGAGATACCGGGGAGGCAGAGGGTCCCCCGGAGGAAATGCCGAAGCTGGAGACTACTCCAAAGTCCAGTGGAGGGTCCACAGCACAATGCCCCCACGGAGAGGCTACCGTCTCTTCCCAAAAGGTCCACAAGATGGACACGGCCCGCGCCAGTCAAGCCACGGAACCCACATCCAGCCCGGGAGGGAAATCCGGGTTGCCCACCACAGGTACCAATGGCGAGGGGAGCAGGGAGATCGTAGTTTGCAAAAACGTATCTCTGACAGCAGAGAGAGTACATCCCAAAGTGGGATGATCCTGCAACTCCCCTGGGAGAGGCGTTGAGATCCACGGCCAACTCCTAGCTGTGCCAACCGAGTCCTCCAATTCCATGGCCACCCAACGCTTTGCCGCCGAGTGGCATTGCCAGTCAATCAATCTTATTAGGTGAGCCGCCCTGAAATAAGCCTTAATGTTTGGCAAGCCCACCCCACCACAAGTCTTAGGAAGATATAGGAGCTGGAGTTTGATGCGGGGCCGACGGTGGGACCAAACAAATTCCTGGAACAGAGCGTCCACTCGACAGAAGAAGCCAGCAGGGAGTTGCACCAGGAGGGCCTGCAGCAGGTAGAGGATTCGGGGCAGAGTGGTCATTTTCAGGGCACTACATCTGCCAAACCAAGTCAGGGTGAGAGAGTGCCAATGTACCAAGTCGGCTTTAATTTGAGCGAGGAGAGGTGTAAAATTTGCCTCATAGAGAGCCGCAGGGTCAGGTGTGATGTTAACGCCAAGGTACCTGATAGAGCCAGTGGCCCAGCTAAAAGATCCAACGAGACGCAAGCCCTCCACAACGACAGCCGGGACAGCGATGGGCACGGCATAGGACTTGGTGAAGTTGAAAAGGAAGAAAGGAAGGTCTCCGTAGCGACGAATGGCCCGGGTCAAGGCTGGAAGTGATGTGCGGGGTTTGGTGAGAAAAAAGATCAGATCGTCGCCGTCGGCAAAAGCCTTATGGGTCCCAGAAGATTTGAGATATCCCGCTATTTCCGACTACTTCCTGACCATAAAGAGAAACGGTTCCAGGGTGAGGATAAAGATTAGGGGCAATAGAGTGCATCCCTGACGAATCCCATTGGAGATGGGAAGGAAGTCGGAACGAGTGTCATTGACCCTGACCACAGCCAAGGGATGCGAATAGAGGGACAAAATCAATGTGGGTCAGGACTGCTCTAATGAACTGCCAGTTAATCCTGTTAAAAGCCTTCTCCGCATCCGTAGATAGCAGGAGAAGGGGGGTTTTGGAAGACCTGGCAGCATGAATCAAGTTGAGGACCCGGAAGGTGTTATCCCGTGGCTCCCTGAGGGGGACAAAACCTGCCTGATCGGTGGGGACCAAAGACGGAATGTGCCCTATAAGCCTGTTGGCCAAGATTTTAGTGAATAATTTCAGGTCCACATTGAGAAGTGCTATAGGACGATAGTTGCAGCAACGGGACAGGTCCTTACCCTCTTTGGGGATCAGGGAGATATGAGCCCGCAATGAGTCAGCCGGAAAAGGGTGGCCGTCTTTAATAGCATTGAGGGCAACTAGCAAGTGGGGGAGAGAATGTCATGGAAAGTCTTATAATAGGATGGAGTGAAGCTATCCGGCCCCGGTGCCTTTTTAAGTTTAGATTGTGCCAGAGCAAAGTCCAGGTCCTCTACCGTGATGGGGGCCTCCAGTTCCTCCGATATGTCCGAGGGCAGGGCGGCATGCTTGAATCTGAGATATTGGAATGAATAGCGGTAGCAGCTGGGGAGGCAGCCTCCACGTCCGCTCCGGCCCCCATACCATATAGTCGTTTAAAGAAGCCACAGAATTCTGCAGCCATGTCCCGTGAGGAGGTCAACTTCACACCACCCGCCGAAATGAGGGAGGAAATGAAGGTCCTGGAGCAAGGGCCCCTAAGCGCCCGAGCCAACATCGTGCCGAAGTTCCTCCCGCACCTTCACCAGTTTCTGGTATATAGAGCGAGCCAAGGAGGCTTTGTGGGAACACTCCAGCACCCGTATTCGAGAAAGGTCATCCGCAAGCCTGGCACGCTCCCATTTTAGATGGGCCCCCACACGTATGAGTATCTCCCTAGCCACTGTCTTGTGTGCCTCCCATACCACCAAGGGGTTATCCACAGAGCCAGTATTGGTGGCAAAGAAATCAGAGAGCGCCGAACGGAGGGTGGTACAGCTATCCGTCGACTACAGTAGAGATTCATTGAGGCGCCAGGAAGGGGGGCTAGAGTGAGACAGGTCTAAGTGGATAGTTAGGTGTATCAGATCGTGATCAGACAGGTAAACCGGGTCGATCTGGGCAGACACTACCCGGTGGAGGTCCCTGTGCGGGAGCAAAAGATAATCCAGGCGGGAGTAGGTCTGGTGGACCTGGGAAAAAAGAGGTGTAATCACGGTCATGCAAATGCAGTAGCCGCCATGGGTCAGTCAAGTGGAGGAGAGCCAGCTCGGACTTCAGTCTCCTGAGACAGGCATAGGATAGATGGGAGGCGCCTCTCAAGACATCCAAGAAGTTGAGGTCAGCCCCGAAGATAAGCAGGCCCTCGGTAAAATCTAGGCGAATTGGAAGGATGTCTCGTAAAAACGGCACATGGCCAGAATTGGGAAAATAGACATTGGCCAATGTGACCTGAACATCCAGTATCCGTCCCCTGAGAAAAAGAAAGCGGTCCTGGTCGTCCGAGCGCACCGCACCCAAGGCCCAGGGGACCGACTTGGCTATAAGGATACTGACACCCTTCGCTTTTGAAATGGGAGAGGAACTGTGGTACACCACCGGAAAGTCTCTATTAGAAAGCCTGAGGACATGGTCGGCATGAAAATGCCTTTCCTGGAAGAAGGAAACTTGTGTCCCGGAGCGTCGCAAGTCTGCCAGGATACGGGAGCACTTTTTCAGGGACATTCAGACCCGTCGTATTGAGGGAGGTAATCTTCAGAGACCCCATAGGAGAGGCAGAGCTCGGGGACAGTAGGACACCCCAGGCAACACTCAATTACCTTTATGACTCTGGAACTGCTGATTATCACACCCAGAACTTCTCTTGGAGCACTTTAGTTGGACCTTGATAAATAAAGGTTTATTAGTGCTGTCATTCACCTTGGGACACAAGAAGCACCAATCTAGAGAAGCCACACTCCAGAGATCCTGGAGGTTCAGGAGCGACAGGGTTATTAGATCTTTTATAATCTGAAGAATCATGTGACTCGGTCAGTCAGTTTCTTTAGGAAGGGAAATGTATGTATGTAAGTTCAGTACTTTGGTCTTTTATGTTAAAATATGAAATATTTAATATTTACATATACAGTCAGTAGGCGGTGCTCCAGGTTCCTGATATTCCTCCTTACTTTCTCTTTATATATAAATGACTTGTAAATTCACTAGTCATTTATATTCAAAGTTGTTCTTGTATTCATGGGTGGACAACAGAGAAATTTTACAGAAGTACTGAATGAGATCATTGATATCTTTCAAAGATACAATAGCTGTTGATTGATTGTTATACATTACTTTATGATGTTATGGATTACTACACTTTGTTTTACTAGTTCAGTTTGCTCTATTTAATTTGAATAACAGAGTTTGCTTCAGACATAGTAAACAAAAATGATGTGCTCATAACCTTTAGTGACTTGAAATATACACAATCATTCTACCGCTTGGCATATGAAGTTATAACTAAAATGTTTTGTTTCTTAATTAAAGAGAAGCTGTATAATGTTGTATTGAAAAACATAACAGAAAAAATAGACTCTACATCTTCAAGTACATTACAGAGGAATGTGTTTATATAACTGACAGAGTAACAATGTCACCAAAATAGTACAAAGTGTGCTGCGTTGCTGGATTTTAGTCATATTTAACCACTTCAATACCGGTCACTTTCACCCCCTTCCGGGGCCAATTTTCAGCTTTCAGCATTGTCACACTTTGAATGGCAATTGCATGGTCATACAACACTGTACCCAAATAAAATGTTTATATATTTTTTCACACAAATAGAGCTTTGTGTTGGTGGTATTTATTCACCGCTGGGTTTTTTTATTTTATAATAATTATAATGCTTGTCAGTCTTTCTTGCCATGTGTGTCCCATTGGGGATATTTCTCTTCCCTTTCTGTCTCGTAGCCAAAACCAGAAGTGAGAGGAAATCTCTCCAAAGTGTGGGAATCCCTGGTTGTCACTTAAAATAGTGTCCCCAGGACCGCTGTTACAAACCACAGGGCCCCATACAGCCTACCCAGAGTAACCATCAGACATTTCTGGGCCCCCTACACAGCTTTAGGCCTGGGCCCCCCTGGGCCTGACCGCCAACATTCTCCAGGGCCCACCCACTAGCCATCACTCTTACAACCTAATATATGAAAATGAAAAGTGTATTCTAAGTGGTCAGTGCTTTCAAGAATTAACAGGATGGAATTATATTTTGGACAAAAAATATGAATCCTTTTCCCTCAGCATTGTAACATCATCATCTCCATCCCCAGTTTTCTCCATAACCATCTTCATCCCTAGTATCCTTCTCTAGAGTCATCCTCATCCTTTTCCATACTGTAACCAAGTCTTTCTCATCCCTGATTTCCTAATACATATCTGTCCTTTTCCCTCTCCACATTGTAACCTCGTCATCTTCATCTTCATTCTCAACACCCTCTCCAAAATCATCATTCTTGTCCGTGTCCACAGTCATCCTCATCCCCACATAATATTTACATATCTATTCTCAACCCTCTCCACATTTTAACCTCATCATCCACTTCTATCTCCTCATGATCTTCCTCATTCCTTTCCATAATCGTCCCCATCATCCTCATCCCTCTCCACAATGAAACTCCATCATCCTCATCGTTCCTCATAACCGTCTTCATCCCCAACTTCAATCTCCATAATCATCATCAATCTCCACACTGTAACCAAATCATCCTCGTCCCTGGATTCTTATTACACATCTATCCTCATCATCCTCATCTCCAAGTTTCTTCTCCATAATCATCCCCACCACTTTTCAGAATCATCCGCATTCCTCTCTGCTTTGTAACCCAGCCATCATCCTTATCCTTGTAGTAAGAGAAAGATAGGGCGCTTCTGCCTCTGGGTCTTTACAGTGAGGATAAAGGTAACGAGTTCAATCCATCTGGAAGTGGCACTAAGGCAGCTCTTCAGAGAGTAGAAGCAACTCTGGCAGAACAAGAGAGTACAGAGAAGGCACCTCTATGTGCACACAATGTTAAAACCACTTACAAGAAGGTGGTTAAAATAGGCTCATCAATTCCGTATGTTCCTTGCGGGGCTCCTGCAGCTGTGGTTTGAAGAAGGAGCGTAATGTGCGCGCTTGGAAACGCGTCACCACATCCTTTCTGAAGTAACTTCTGATCCATGCAGTCCACGCGCACAGCTTGTATTCCATCGGAGCCCCCGGAAGAGCGGTGGTCGCCTTCACCCAGCTTATCTATCCACCCTTGACCTTGAGGAAGATAAAAACTGCAGTTACAGCTCTGAGATACTGTGCTCGGGGGCGCGCAAACGTGATGAGACTGGGTGACGTCCTATGACAGAACAAGAGAGCATCTCACTCGCCGTCATTTGTCTATACGGCGAGCGGGAGGCTGTTAAAGTGGTAGATAAGGCAAACTATAACTATTCTCTAAAATGTTCCCTCCCCCTCTTCCTACCTATCCTGCCTACCCTGTATAAAAAAAGATCTGTGTACTTACCTATTTTTAATTTGCTCTGGTCCAGTCAAGCGATCTGGCACTTCAGGCTCCCCTGTGTCAGTAAAAAACACAGTTTTTACAGGCATCCAGGATTTTCTTCAAACCATTGAACAATGTTAGCCTATGTGTAGACATGTGCAGAACACAAAAATTAGTTTAGTTTTGTTTTGTTTTTTTTTACATAAATTGGTTTAATGGTTAATTTGTTTTTTCGGAATTTGTTTTGTTTATTCAAATTCGATTCTAATTTTCCTAATTCGGTTGAATTGAACTTACCTCGACCGAATTTGAAAAATTCTAATGGAATTAGAATCTGAATTAAAATCGAATTCCATTCAAATTCAAATTTTCTGTATTTGAAATTCAGATTTTGGAAGATGGTTATATTCTTTCTATTGCATTCTATTCTATTTTTTTTCTATTCTATTATTTTATTTTATTTTCTATTCTATTCTTTTCTATTATATTATATTTTTCACTTATTGTATTCTATATTCTATTGTATTCAAAATTTCAGTTTAAGAAGATGGTTATATTTACTCTATTCCATTCTGTTATAAAAAAGATGGTTATATTCTTTCTATTTTTTTTCTATTTTGTTCTATTTTTTTTCTATTCTATTATATTCTTATCTATTCTAATCTATTCTGTAATTTTCTATTCAAATTATCTCTATTCTATTCTAATGGAATTTATTCTATTCAAAATTTAGAATTTTGGAAGATGGTTATATTCTTTCTATTCTATTCAATTTTTTTATTCTATTCTATCATTTTCTATTCTATTCTATTATAATTTATTATTTGCTATTCTATTCAAATTTTGGGAAATGTTTATATTCTTTTTTATTTTATTCTATGCTATTCTTTTCTATTCTATTTGAAATTCAAATTTCCGAAGATGGTTATTTCCTTTTTTTCTTATTCTATTCTTTTCTATTCTGTTCCTTTATTTTCTATTCTATTTAATTCTGTTCATTTATTTTTTTTTCTATTTTGGTCTGTTTTAATTTTTTTTTCTATTCTATTTTTTATATTCTATTCTACTTTATTTTACAATCTGTTACATTATTATATTCCTTTATTTTCTCTTCTGTTTTATTCTATTCAGAAATTCAAATTTAAATCAAATAAAAAAATTATTCAAATTCGAATTCGAAAACGGTTAAAATTCAAATTGAGATGGGAAAGAGACCTCGGCCCGTGTAGTAACAACAAACAGTGGGATAAGAGCCTTCAATTAGTACATAAATCCGCGATAGACACCAACACGGAGGAGATGAACTATAAATTGATCACAAGGTGGTACAACACTCCTGATAAGATGGGAAGAATTCAGGTAGAGAGTTCAAGACTTTGCTGGAGGGGATGTCAGATGGTAGGGACTATAGCCCATATATGGTGGGAGTGCCCAAAAATTAAAGTATTCTGGAGCGAAGTTATAGAATTAATAAGTAAAATTACTAAAATAGATATTCCCTTGGATCCTTGGAAATGCATGTTTCATGGAACCCATATGTCAGTGAAGCAATATAAAAAAACATTACTCCCTCACTTATTAAACTCAGCTAAGAGCTTGATTCCCTTTAATTGGCAAAAAGAAGAGGCCCCCTCCAGGAAAGATTGGCTGTTAAAAGTAGAGAAAATAAGAAAGTTGGAGCAGCTGAGGACCTGGGAGGAGGAGGAACAGGGGAATGAAGAGGAGATTTGGGTTGAGTGGCAAGAGTTTAAGGACACAAGGGAATACAGAGAAATAATAGGAGTCGAATGATAAGAAGAGACGGGGGGGGGGGGGATAAGGAAGGGAGGGGGGAAAAAAAAGGGATAAAAGGTAATATGTGTAAAATGTATATGAAAAAATTCTCCAGCGATTGGAGTGTTGTAAATAATTTTCCTGACAGACTCCATGGCAGCATACGTTCGGGTAGGCTCCGCCTCCTCTCCTACCTCATAGGACCCCACTCCCATAAATCTTTGCTCCCTTTCAGCATCAGTGTTCTTTTTTCGTCCTCCTCATACATATGTCTGATGTTCCTACTATCTGGTCCTGTATATCGGTGGCAGACTGAGTTTTGGAGTCTCCGATAAGCCCTGGCTCTTAGCGGGGTATGGAGGGGCAATGGAAGAGACCCTTAGCTGGAGCTATGTGGTTTGGCCGAGAGAGCCCTGCTGCTGCGGGTGGCCCTTTATTGCCTGAAGGCACAAGCCGGTGTTGCGTCTCCTGGACTCGGTTATGCTATCGGAGGGTGGTAAGCCCTTATATGGGACCATTTCTTTTTCCTCATTTTTATGCTTATCTTTCGTTTTTAGTGCCTTTTATTTTGTCTATGCTCGTGTCTAGGGTGTTTTTCTGTCAGTTATTGCTCAGGTTTCGTTAGTTCTGTGGCTTAGTACTTACTTATGGTGCTTCTTGGCCGCCGCCACGGTCTTTGCCGCTACTTCCGGGTTGTTCGGCGCTTCTGGGCATGCGCGGTACGCTCCGAGTATCGGAGTCGCCGCGCATGCGCAGTGGTGCGGTCTGACGTCACGCGCGGTTGCGCAATACGGCGTGTTACGGCCTGGCGGTCTATTTAAACTCAGAATTAGACCGGAGCTGGCGGGAAGGTCGGCATTCCGGTAGCCTCCCCCAGACTCTGGTCCTGTAGTCAAGGTAAGAAGGTTCCATCCTCTGGGGGTTTTGCTTCTGGGTAGATGGGTCTGATGTTATGTCCTCTTCCTATCAGGATTCCTATCTCTGAATAGTGCACCATTGTGTTTACTGGAGCAATGGACTCATCGCCGCCCCCTAGTGGCCAGCCTGCTCTTTCTAGCTCTCTTAGGTCTGATCAACAGCCCCGCACATGCAGCGAAGACAGTCATGCAAATACGCAACACCAGCGCTCCTCATCTAAGTCTAAGCGCAGCTCCTCCCACAGCAGGGGACGTGAGCATCATTCCTCCTCGCACCATGGCAGCTCAGAACGCCCGCAGGGGAAAAAATGCTGGGGTTGCCGTACCCTGATACCAGACGGTTCCTCTTTGTGCAAACCCTGTTATACCCAAGCTACGGGTGAAAGGGAAAAAACGGACAAACATATTGAGGAGGTGGTACGCAGAGTTTTAAAGGACTCTCTTGCTGATTTGCATAAGCCAAGCACTTCTGCAGGTCCGTCACGCTCTCCTGACAGAGATTTGTCGGTTCAGGATCCGTTTGAGTCCTCCCAACCCAGCCATACATCTATCCTCCCGTCTGAGTCCGATTCCGATTCGGATGACTCCGGTACTGGATTTGAATTTGCCCTCGTGTCTCCGTTAGTTAAAGCGGTGAGAGAGGCCCTTGACTGGGAGGATCCTGCTGTCTCTTCTCCTAAGCAGAAGAAATATTTCAAGCAGTTATGCAAAGAGCGTTTAAATTTCCCATTTCTAGAGGAACTGGGAGACATAATGTCGGAAGAATGGAGCAAAGTGGAAAGGAAAAATTCCATGACCACTAAAGTAGCGAAGCTCTATCCTTTTAAACAGGAAAAGGTGAAATACTTGGAGTCATCTCCTAGTGTGGATGCAGCAGTGATGCGTCTGGCGAAACACGTCACTCTCCCAATGGAGGATACAGCATCATTTAGAGATCCTTTGGATCGGAGGATTGACGCTGATCTTAAGCGAGCATACCTATCGGCCGGCATGGCCTGTAAGCCAGCAATGGCTTTGGCTACAATTTCCAAGGCTATGGAGGTTTGGGTTAATGCCCTTGAAGATACTCTTGGAGGAGTGTCGGAGGAAGTGCTCCAAAGTTCTCCTATACAGGAGCTGAAGATGGTCGCGGGCTTCTTGGGGGAGGCTTCCTTAGATACTATTCGCCTTTTGGCCCGGGTTATGCTGGCCTCTGTTACGGCCAAACGTGCCCTTTGGCTTCGGCCCTGGGTTGCCGACGCTGCCTCTAAACAGGCTTGGTGTAGGATTCCCTTTGAGGGTTCTTCCCTCTTTGGGAATAAACTAGTTGCAGCCATAACCCGGGCCACGGGTGGAAAATCTGGGTTTCTTCCTCAGGACAAACGCCCAAGCAATCAGAAACGCTCTTTCCCAAGGAGGCAAAACGCTAATCGTTCTAGGGAAGCGCGCAGCTACAAACCAGGTAAATCCTATGGGAGAAGCTGGAAGTCAAGACAGTCCTCCTTTCAGAAAGGCCCCAAGGGCTCTTCGTCCGGTGACCGGGAGGCCACCAAATCCTTTTGAGGTTGGTCCCGTCCAGTCTGTTCCGGTAGGGGCCAGGTTGCTCCAATTTCGGAACGTCTGGGCGGCCTCGATCCAGGATCCCTGGGTTCTGAATGTTGTGTCGCAAGGGCACTCTTGGACGTTCAACAACGTTCCCAAACCCAGGTTCATCGCAACTTCCCTTCCTCCTGCAGCAGAAAAGAAGAAGGTTCTTCTCAGTTATGTAGATACCCTACTGGATCAACGAGCTGTCGTACTAGTTCCCGAAAAGGAAAGGGGTCAAGGAGTATATTCGCCTCTTTTTCTTGTCCAGAAAAAGAACGGCACTTGGCGACCGGTAATAGATCTAACTTATCTCAACAGATCTATACATCGAGAGAGATTCAAGATGGAGTCCCTAATTACAATACAGCACTCGGTTCTCCCAGGAGATTGGTTGGCATCAATAGACCTAAAAGATGCGTACTTCCACGTTCCTGTGGCAAAAGAATATCATCAGTTTCTCCGATTTGCTGTCAATCATGTCCACATGCAATTTACATGTCTTCCCTTTGGGCTCTCGACTTCGCCTCGCACCTTCTCCAAGACGCTATTGGCAATCGTGGCTCTCATCAGAACCAGAGGTATCAGGTTACATCATTACCTGGACGATCTCCTTCTTCTGTCCCAGGACAGGTCCCAGCTACTGCTACATCTGGAGCAGGTGATTCGTACTCTTCAAGAGTTCGGATGGATTCTCAATCTGGAGAAGAGCCATCTGGTGCCCACGCAGTCCCTGGTCTTTCTCGGAGCACTGTTCAATACGGTGAATTGCACCATATCTCTACCAGAAGAGAAAATTCCAGTGGTCCAGAGCAGGGTGGCTCTCGCCCTCGCTGCCTCCCAGCTCACTGCTCGTCAGTGTCTAAAGGTGGTAGGGACTCTGGTGGCTACCTCACCCATGGTGAAGTGGGCTCTGTGGAGGCTGAGACCCTTTCAGAAGGGGTTTCTCCACCAGTGGACGACAGAGAACCTGTCACAGATTATTTATCTAACACCATTCATGAAGGGGTGTCTTCCTTGGTGGCTACGCCGTGCAAATCTAACCAACTGCCACTCAATTGCTCCAATTTCGTGGGTGACGATAACCTCCGACGCCAGCAGTACCGGCTGGGGAGCTCACTGCCGGTCAGAAGTGGCACAGGGCAGGTGGAATTTCGCCAGTCACGGAGTGGTGTCCAACATCCTAGAGCTACGAGCCGCCTTCAAAGCCCTCCAGGCTTTTCACCATCTGACTCAAGGGGCCTCAGTGTTACTCAGGATGGACAACACCACGGCAGTGGCATACGTCAAGAGGCAAGGTGGAACCCGCAGCATGTCTCTACTCCAGGAGACAGATCCAATTATGTCTTGGGCCCAGCAACACCTGGCCAACCTCTCTGCGGTCTTTGTCCCGGGGGTATTGAATACGCAAGCAGACTTCCTGTCCAGATTCCAGTTGGACAACAACGAATGGTCCCTCCATCAGGAGGTGTTCAATTGGGTTCTGTCTCTAGGAGTTTCACCGGAGGTGGATCTTTTTGCGAGTCCACACAACAAAAAACTTCAGAAGTATTACACGAGGTTCAGGGATCCTCGAGCCTTCGGGGTGGATGCCCTCACGGACAGATGGAACTTCCAAGTTGCCTATGCCTTTCCACCGGTGCCAATAGTACTCCAATTCCTTCGGAGACTGAAGATGGAGGAAGTAGAGGTCATAGCGATAGTTCCCTTCTGGCCCAACAGGCCTTGGTTTCCTCTGCTGTCCCTTCTCAGCTTCAGGGACCCGATCCCTCTGCCTCTCAGGCCAGACCTTCTATCGCAGGGGCCTACTCTACATCCGAACCCTGCGCGTCTACACCTCAAGGTCTGGTTATTGAGAGGGAGAGGCTGGAGGCCCTCGGATGTCCAGAAGAGGTGATTCCCACTCTTATGAGCTCGAGGAGGGCTAGCACCAACAGAGTGTATGAGAAAATCTGGGCAAGGTTTCTGAGTCATCAAGCCCAGGGTTTGGGTCCAGCAGGGGCACCTACCATTCAGCAAGTATTGAGTTTCCTACAGTCTGGTTTAGATCTGTCCCTCTCAGTCTCTTCTCTCCGGGTGCAAGTTTCTGCCATCTCAGCTTTCACCGGAATTCAGTGGGCAAGACATCAACTGATCCAACAGTTTTTTAAGGGCGCAGTCAGGCTCAGGCCTCAGAGGAAACCTAGATTCCCGAAATGGGATCTTCCGTTGGTCCTGGACTTCTTTGCTTCGAAAGAGGTTGCTTCCATGTCCATCAGGGAGCTTACGTTGAAGACGGTATTTCTGGTGGCTATCACCTCTGCCAAGAGGGTCTCAGAGATACACAATTTGGGCTGCAAAGAGCCTTTTCTGACCTTTTTTCAGGACAGGGTGGTCCTAATCCCTATGTTGGGGTCAAACCCTAAAGTTACATCTGTCTTCCACGAAAATTCTGAGATAGTTTTGCCTACCTTCAGAACAAATGAAGAATCCTTAGTCCATCCTTTAGATGTGGGAGACACTCTGAGTCAATACTTAGAGGCCACATCCTCCTTCCGGCAATCGGATTTCCTGTTTGTTCTTCTCCATGGGAATAAGAAAGGTACACGTGCATCTTCAAGAGCGGTGGCTGCTTGGATTGTCCAGGCTATACAATGGGCATATAGAGCAAAAGGCTTGGCTCCTCCAGAGGCGATTACGGCTCATTCTACCAGAAGCATTGCTACATCCTGGGCAGTTTCTAAACATGTCGCGCCTGATGTGATCTGCAAAGCAGCCGCTTGGTCATCTGTGAATACCTTCCTTACACATTACTGTGTTGAACCTGCTGCTTTATCTTCAGTTAACTTCGGCATTCAAGTTTTGTCAGTTGACAGTGCCAATTAAAGTTTTCTTTGTTCAGCATCTTCCCACCCGGGAGTGTATAGCGAGTTATTTCCCGAACGTATGCTGCCATGGAGTCTGTCAGGAAAACGGAAAATTGATATCAAATACTTACCGTAATTTTCCTTTCCTGATGGACTCCATGGCAGCAGGAGTCCCCTCCCAATTCCTGAGTAGGCTAGTTACAGAACACTGATGCTGAAAGGGAGCAAAGATTTATGGGAGTGGGGTCCTATGAGGTAGGAGAGGAGGCGGAGCCTACCCGAACGTATGCTGCCATGGAGTCCATCAGGAAAGGAAAATTACGGTAAGTATTTGATATCAATTTTCCGTTTTTTACCTGGAAAATTTAATAAAGAAATATAAATAATAAAATTCAAATTGAGTTTGAAAAGGATTAGAATTCAAATCCAATACAAACATGTTTTGCATTTGATTCAATTCAATCCAAATCTGAATTTCGTACGACATTGCGTTGTTTCGGATTTGTTTAAATTCGTTAATATTGTCATTCGGAAATTTAGATACATCCGAATTTCCATATAAAACGAAAAATTTGTCTGAATTTCGATTTGGAACAAAACTAACTGCACATGTCTATGACCATGCACATTAGACGTTTAGATCCATATTTTAAGAGCAGCATTTGGAGACATAAAAATGCCCCGAAGCTATGAGCTATGTTCAGAGAGAACTTTATGAGCATAATTTACACATATATATGCCTAAACGTATGTATATGCACGAAAATGTATTCTAGTGGCTGGAATAAATGAATATTCTGGCCAGTACAATGAGTTTATGCTGATATGCTTCTAAACACCATGCACCTACTGTACTGTATATACATGCATAAACACGTAATTATGAACCAAAACAAGCATTTTTTTTAATGCTTGATTTCTATGCCATCCCCTGGTAGAAAGATCCAGTGTAGATAAGAGTATTTTAATATACCCATGTACATAAAGCCTAAGAAGAACTGAAGGTAGATTCAACTAAAAGAAAAGTTTCTCAGTAGATGTTTGCTATTCAACTTGAATTAAAGGTGTTTATAGATGTCAATGCAGAGATGCATGTACCTGTGTTTTTTGGGGTGGGGGGAAAGTTAGACTTTGAGTTTGAAAATGAAGTAAACAAAAAAAAAATGCATTATATGTACTCTTTGCTATTTACCACTAAGTTTAAAATGTAACTCCACTTTCATGTGGAAAAAAAATAGTAAATAAAGAAAAAAATAATATAGCTGTTACCCGAAAGATATGAGATTTAATTTACCTCAGACAATATTTGGGTTAAAAATGAGAGTTCTTTGACTATGAATGAAAGCTTTAAAACAGCAATTATTTTATTGGTATATAGTTTGAAAGCCTAACTTAATTTACAACAATCTATCTATGGTACATACAAACAAATGGAAAATATCCCTAGTTTAAATGAACAAATATAGAGTATGATACTCATATACGAACACAGACACAAAGAGGACAAGCCATGTATACCTTAAACGTTCATAGTTACCCTTCACTTGAGTGTTTCATCCTGGTCTGCCATGCAAAACAGGAAGTCCCTCTATTTCCACCTTTGCTAATATAGAACCATATTGCATAGACTTGTATAGGGCTATTCTGATTGGTTCAGCTACCCTGCTCTGTTCCTCCCTCTGGGCGTATCTCGTTCAGGATTGGACAACTTCCTCCTCGCCTAACTTAGCATAATTCAGCCTCTTGCTAACCACTCCTCTCTTTGGGGGGGGGGGGGGATTTACTTATACCTGTGGATTTGCTCTGAAATTGACAATTAATATATGCAACATTCATCCTTGAGGCACATTGTCCAACCCTCAACAGATGGTTCATCTTCATTGCGTATCTTAATGAGAGTTCTTTGATATGGAGAATGAAATAAGGGCGGATGTGACATGATCTTTTCCCCCAGTTGCCTTGGCTCCAGGAAGTCTGGCTCCCAGGAATCGAATTGTTGAATGGGATTCATTTTATGTGTTTAAATGTGAATAGCCGGCTGGCCTTTCAAAGGGACTTCTTAAACTGGATTCATAGATTACTAAAGCTGGTCCGTCTGGTTTACGCAAATTACACATCTACCATATATTCCAAGTATGAGTTTGCAATCAAAAATGTGTACATTTATTTACATTAATATTTACAATTACTGATGGAGTTTTATCCATAAACTCCTCATCATCACAACACAGTAATGGAGATTACACATAAACTCATAAGGCAACAAAATCGTATACAATTGTGACACAAGTCATATTGTAATTGAATGTTATTAAAAATGACCTTTCCTTTTCATTCTGCAGCCACTGTAATTTTTCTGAAAATGCAACGCAATATGGCTACCTGGAGGTGTTCTGTACACAGAATGTATGCTGACCACACCCCAGTAACATCATTTCCTGCTTGTGTGATTGGCTCACCAATTTTCCTAGAAGTCTGCCTAAGATACAAGTCAGATTTCTGGCATCCCCTGGAACAAAAATGTGATTTTTGGTGAGACACTTCCAATAGGAACACGTCTAAAGAGATGCAGGCCCAGCAGAATTCCTCATTAGGGCTCTGCAGCTTCTGCAGCTGATTGATAATTATGAAGCCACTCCACTGAGACCCACTCAGTACAGAGGAACAAACAGTGATTTCTTTAGAACATCATAAGGTAGGAATCTTCAACAAAGGTTGTTATAATCCTTGTAATGTACATTTTTTCTCCACAAAAGTGGAGTTACGCTTTAACCACTTAAGGACCGGAAGGTTTTACCTCCTTAATGACCAGGCCATTTTTTGTGATACAGCACTGTGTTATTTTAACTGACAATTGCGCGGTCGTGCGATACTGTACCCAAATAAAATCAATGTCCTTTTTTCCCACAAATAGAGCTTTCTTTTGGTGGTATTTGATCACCTCTGCAATTTTGATTTTTTGCACTATAAACAAAAAAGAGCTACAATTCTGGAAAAAAAAAAAAAAAAAACTATTGTTTTTTACTTTCTGCTATAAAACATTCCCGAAATAAAAAAAGTTAAAAAATCATTTTTTTATTTTATCAATTTAAGCCAATATGTATTCTGCTACATGTTTCCGCAAACGCTATCGCATCTACAAACTATGGGATATATTTATGTAATGTTTATTTATTTATTTTTTACTAGTAATGGCAGCGATCAGCGATTTTTAGTCGGACTGCGACATTGCGGTAGGCAGATTGGACACCTAACTGACCCTTTTGACACTGTCCAGGGGATCAGTGAAACGAATACAGTAATCAGTGCTAAAAAAAATGCACTGTTACTGTACTAATGACACTGGCAGGGAAGGGGTTAACACCAGGGGCCAAAAAATAAGAAAAGTGATCCACTGTGTTAAAATTATATATACGATATCAAACAATAATGTGCGTGCACATAATTAAAGAAAAAGTGTCCAGTGATAGTCCATAAATTAAACCGTGCTCAGTGTCCACAATGTGAAGTGAAGCCAGTAATCACACAGATAATCTCAAACACCTCTGTGCAAAATCCCGTCACCGGAGAGAATGGCCTCTCAACTTAATACAGGACCCAAACGGGTCAGCATCAGCTTTAAATACACAGGGCCAGGGGACTTCTGTCCAACTTGTCCATGACCCAAATACACTGTTAGGATCCAGATACACCAGACCAGGGAACCTCAGTTCTTAACTCCAGATGAGGACGTATGATGCATAAGGGGAATAAAAAACAGATCTAGTGCTCTCTGCTTGGGAGTATCGTAGCTTTATTGAGAAAACGTACAGGGTACTCACATTTGCAGGCACTCAGCAGTGCCTGCTTGTATGGCGATATGCAGATACCGAACACGGAAGAGACGTTGGCGTCAGGCACGCAGGCTCTGCCCCTATACGCGTTACTTCGGCAGACTGCTGTTCTTTCTCCATGGGGAGCAATCACTGGTGCCCGGCGGACATCGCGTTTGCCGGACCCACCGATTGGCTCCCCCTCTAGCCAATCGGCGCATGCGCGCGCCTCCAGCATTGCGTGCACGCCCCCACTAGCTGTTGTACAGGTACGTCGTTTTGCATAACAGAGCCGACCTGCTGCAGTATATCTATGGCGGCTGGTCGGCAAGTGGTTATTGGACAATAATTTTATTACTATGAAAGTATTGATTACTGGTCAGGAGGTGATCTTAGTGAACATAATCCTCTGAAGATATAAACTTTATCTTAGTCTTCTATAGTTTTGTTATACACTAGATTTCTTTGCCTATACAACAGTTAATGTTAGGAATTATTCTTTTATATAACCTAAATTATATGTGATACTATACATGAGAATGTCAAGATAGTTGTCTTTTTATAGTTCACAGTTGCAAAAAGGGTAATGCCATACAGTAGTAATACAAATAACTTGCCCTACTTGCTCTGGAGTTATGGATCATTTAGTAGGGAAGAAGGAAATATTCAATTAACAACAATACAAGTGTGCATAATGTGATCTTTTGACATTTCTCAAAGAATAGAATATGTGCATCAGCATTTTGGAGATATACAAGAGAAGCATTTTCTCTCTGTACCACAAGAGGGAGTTGTATGGCTCATTAACTGATAGTTCATAGAAAATCTTCAATGCTGGACAATCTGTGGTTTGTCACCGGAAACAAAAATAATATGTAAAGAAATCAGAGACCAAGGGAGTTATGTCTTTAACTAATTGTGTTAGCTTTTTCCCTTATGATCTATAATTTGTGTAATGCTATCTAGTGGTCCACCTAGACATTTTCTAACTTACGCTGATGCCCGGTCAAATTTTCAAATGTTTTTTAAAGAGTGAAACCAGTCTAACGGCTCATGCATTGAGGTGTATAAAATAAAACACTGCGTTCAGATCTGTATAGCATGGTTCTTATTCAGCAGTATTGTATATTATGGGCACATGCACACAGCTGCATTGTGTATAGATCCCAACTGTCCCTGATTTCGAGGGACTGTCCCTGATTTGGAGCAAAGTCCCTCTGTCGTTCTTTCCTCCTCATTTGTCCCTCATTTTAGTCTGATCTATATAGTTGTATATAAGATGCCCTTTTTATCTTTCAAAACGTATTTCCCAGTGCTAAACTTTTCATCCAATTTCTAAACGGTACCTAGCACCTACCATTTTTTAGAGCCAGCGGTTGGCTTTCAGGAGATAACAACTGATGTGGCCCAGCTGCCGCTCGGCCGTTATCCAAGCGAGAGGGAGGGGACACCCCCCCCCTCCCATTGCCTTCCCTGGCTCTGCCCGTTCGCCGGCTGGTTAGAGTCCCGAACGAAGCCGAATTGGACTTCGATCATTTCTCTCTGATCATGTAACCCGGATGTCACAACGTCACTCCCGGTTTACTTGGCTGCCAATGGCGCCGATTTAAAAAAAGTTACAGTATTCAAAAATTCAGATTTTGGTATTTTAAATACTTTGAATTGCAGTGGAGGGGTCTGGGGTCTTTTAGACCCCAGATCCCTCCATAAAGAGTACCTGTCACTGCCTATTACTGTCACAAGGGATGTTTACAGCAATAAAAGTGATCTTTTTTTTTTTTAAAAACAGTGTAAAAATAAAATAAAATAAATAGGAACATTTTTTTTTTAAAGCGCCCCCATCGCTGTGAGCAACGCACACTAAAGAAAACGCATACGTAAGTCACGCCCGCAAATGTAAACAGTGTTCAAAGCACACATGTGAGGTATTGCCACAATCATCAGAGCGAGACCAATAATTCTAGCAAAAGATCTCCTCTGTAACTCTAAACTGGTAACCGTTAAATTTTTTTTAAAGTGTCACCTATGGAAATTTTTAAGTACCGAAGTTTGTCGCCATTCCACGAGTGTGCGTCATTTTAAACAGTAACATGTTAGGTATCTATTTACTCGGCGTGACATCATCTTTCACAATATTAAAAAAAAAAGGGATTAACTTTACTGTTTAGTTTTTTTTTAAATTCAGTGAAAGTTTTTTTTTCCAAAAAGTTGTGTTTGAAAGACAGCTTCGCAAATACTTGGTGATAAAAAATAATGCAACGACTGCCATTTTATTCTCCAGAGTCTTTGCTAAAAAATATATGTAATGTTTGCAGGTTCTAAGTTATTTTCAAGCAAAAAATACAGGTTTTAACTTGTAAACAACACATGTAAGAAATAGGCTAAAGCCTCGTACACACGCACCGATTGTTGGTCGTGAATTTTCGGCCAACGCCCGATCGGCCGATTGTCGGCTTGTTAGTATGATGCTTCCGAAAACCGATTGCGACTTTTCGGCCGAACAAAATCTGGTGTGCATGCTATAAAATTTTTGTTGGCCGTCAGCAGAACGGCCAATTGTTCTTCAGTCAGTACAGATTTCGGCAGACAAAAATGTGATGAGCAAGACTGGGCATGCTCAGAGAAGAAAAAACACACGAAAAGTAAACCAGAACATGACATCACTTCTGCAGTTGGTTGTTGTTGGCCGACAAAATTCGTGTGCAGTCTAGAGCACATTTCAACCAACACAACAACACTGGACAAAAGACGGCCGATCAGTTGGCCAACAATCGGTGCGTGTGTACGAGGCTTAAGTCCTTAAGTTGTTAAAGCGTTTGTTACCCTAACACTTTGTATTCCTGTTATGAGCCTGCTATACCATGTACTTGTATGAGAAAGTATCCTGTTCTCTTTGTATTGCTTCCTTTGTGTGAAATCCCTGGGGTTCCTGCCAGTCCCTCTGCTTTCCAATGAAAAACTGACCACACTAAGCAGGAGAACAAACCATGGTCAGTTCTCTAGCTATGCTGGAAACTCTGTGTACTCTCCTCCAATGATCAGGCTTGTCCTGACACGCCCCAGCTGTGCAGCCATTCATTGGGAAGCTCAGTGTGCTTCTGATTCTCCTCCCTGCAGCTCTTATGCATCTGAGAACAGAGGGAAAAAATGTATTTATAATTTTTTTTCATATCTATACAAAAATGTTTTGTCTTTCATTTATATTTTAAACTGAATAGGTTGTTTTACAAGGTGATTGTTTACAATCACTTTAATCATTCTTTTGTATAATTCTCCTTTATAAGGGTGTTATAGGGGGTGTGTCCTACGCCTGCAGACTTTTACTTATTGGTGTCCCTTGCTACCATCTTAAAAAGTTGAGAGGTATGATTGTGCACAGTAATCTTGTGCTGTATTCAGCTGTGTGAAAATTCTGCGTCCAGAATTTAATAAATGAATGTAAATGGATGTTCATAATTTAAAACGGAGCTAGAAGAATGGAGGAAGAATTTTGTGAATGTGAATATTTACGTGTGTAAACTGCTGCACCGTTACATGAATAATATACTCATGAGCTTCCTCTCAAAATGAAATTAATTATATTGCAGCTTACCAATTCTCAGATATGGTGGCTGCATTCGTTTTCTTTCTTTTTTCACATAGTGATCTGACCAGAAAGTCCAGCAAAAGTGTCAGAGGGTTGAGACGAACCATTTAACATTGACAAGGGTGCTTACAAATGTCAGCTTTTATTCATTTATGTAGATGTAGCACCCTCCTAGGTAAGTGCTAGGATAGGTAGATAACTGTTAGAGTGTGTTTTAAAAGGCAAATGTGGTTGCTTGCCACACTGTAGGCAGCGTGGCTTTAGTTTTGTGTAGTTAAAAGCATAGTTTGGCTTACTGTACTCAGTGAGCTGTGATTGTTTAGTTAGGTCTGATCAGTGTGATCTGCTGCTGTCAGACTGCTGGAAATCTCTTTCTGTATCTAGGTAACTTGAGAAGCTTCTGGATGATAGGTGTAGAGCTATGCAGATGGCAGCATGAATATTGATACACCCCAGCCTATCCCAGAGAGGCAGGCTCTGAAGGCATGCTGGGAGACTGTATTTATTCTAAGAGCAGACAGAGCTCTGGGTCATGTCCCATAGTGGAGAAGGCCTCAGGTGGGCGACTGAGAAGAATGCTGAGACCCAGGTGCTTGAAAGAAGCTGACTGAGTGATGCTGTCTGCCACAGATCAGTCTGGTATCACTGGAGGGCATTGCTTGGAAGATTGGAAGTGGGCTCTATCTATCCTTGGACCTTGTGAGTACAGACATTGAAAGATCTTAGGGACCTTGTGCTTTAGCTACCCCTCTGGTGCCTTTTTATAGTCATCTGTGGGTCTATTAACGGGGACACCGGCTGGTGACCTGAAGAGCTCTGTCAAGTCACTTTCCTATTTAAAGGGATTTTGCTCTAAAGGCTCTACTACTACTTAGACTGAGGTCTACTATTTGTTACAAGCCTGGACTTCATTATAGCTTGCGCTAAAAGGAAAACCAAGCCCTCAGATGTAGATAGTTCTTACCTTTTGAGTTTCCCACCACTTTCCACATCCCTATCATAATTCTCCCAAAATAAAAATAACAAAAAAACAACATCCCCTAGACTGGTCCTTGGAGAAGGAGTAAATAATCCTATTGTGTGCCTGGCCGCAGGGTTGGGAAGACCTGAACAGTACTTCTTTCTGTGTCTCTTCTTCTCTCCACGATCTTCCTACAGGAAGTCACGACCATGTGACAGCCTGGAAATAGCATTAAAATGGCCACGGCTCCTGTTCGTGAACCGAAGCGGAGTTCGTGAACCGGAGCATATTTTTATATTTTTATGAACTTTTCTGTTCGTGAACCGAGTTGTTCGTGAACAGAAGCGTTCGTGAACCGAGGTATCACTGTATAATGGTTTTACACATACTTTATTTATTTATATATTATGGTCAAGGCTTTCCTGTCCTGCTCCCGGAATATAATGAAATCTATAATGAATACAAAGCTTCCTTTGATTGGCTGAGGCAGAGATCCTGACATCATTGACCTGCCTCTCCACCTCAGCCAATTATAGGAAGCTTTGTATTCATTTAGAGCATGCAACGCTTCATGTGAATGGCCAAGCAGCACTGAACAGAGCAAGGTTCAAAATAGCCGCTCCTGGTGAATTGAAGAGAAACACCTTGTGAGAGTGGTTCAGGAGTGGAAGCACAGACCATCTGTAGATGCACAGCAAAGAAAAGTTCTGAACAGAGCACTGTATACTTGTGCCAAAACGTGTAACAAGTGAGTGCTATGAGGATAGAAGCCACTAACATGAAAAGGCAAATATATAACCTTCTAAACAATATACCAAAAACAATTGCAGCGCTAATATGCAAATAACATATCATGAATAATAAAACACATGTATATAGTGCCAGTGAAACAAAAACAAAACAAAAGTCCAATCATATATAGTAGTCCATAATCCACAGAGAAAAAAATCAGTGATGTGTGGGGTGTCAAAACACTCGCCAAAGAATATGATTTAAATAGAGGGTACAAAGATGATGAATCCACATCCAGTGAATATTGCAATGGGTGACAGTACTCCTCCACCACCATTCAAATGCACTCACCAGAAATAATGAAATCAAAAGCCTTGACTACAATCCCATCGAGAGCTGGATAACCACTCTGTCCTAAGGGACGTCCTCTCAATCACCGAGTAATAGATGTGCTAAATAAACGCTCATCAAAAAGAGCCAAAGATGCTTATATAGTGTAGCATTTATTTAAAATGTTGGAATAAAAGCACATGTACATCCAACAACTCACAACAAATAGACCGCTGTTCCAATCCAAGGATACGGCAGTCTAAAGGTAGCGTGTAGGATCCTCCCTGGCCTACAGAGCACTGTGTACTGTTTGTCAGAGAATGCCTATCAGACGTTTTGCTGGCAGAAATGCGCATGCGCGCAGAATTATTGGCAGAATAGTGATCAGGTGCAGGCATGCGCACAGTGCATGCTGGCGCCAGACAGGCTATTTAAGGATGTTTCTGCTCATGCTTAAGTGCTGACTGGTCTTTCAGCTGCTCCCTGCATCCTGCGTTCTTCCAATGTGTTTCCATCGTTGCTGAGCCAGCTTGCCCCTGACCTGATCTTGGATCCCGCTTCTGATTTGTAGCTTTATTCTTGACCCCCTGCTCTATTCCTGACTTCGGTTTGGCATATGACTCGGTACTCGCTGCCTGCCTGTTAATGGCCCTGACTATTCCTGTGACCACGCTGCTACCTCCAATCCTGGCTGTCCTTTCTGCTCACGTGCTTGCCAGGCTGTCCATTGCACCTGCTTTGCATTTTGCTAAGAGTTTTGACAATCCACGCATTCTTAACCTTCAGCACAAGTGGAGTGCCCCTTTAACCTCGCCTGGTTTCCTGAGCTCAGCTACTGTTCCTGTCCTGAAAGCCCACCTACTTTCCAGGATCACCTACTCCAGCTAAAGTTCTCCTATCAATACCTGCTGGCACTTGTGTTCCTCCTGTCCCTCGGTACCCTCTGTTCCACTCTCAGTGAGGCCAGGGCTGGAGATTTAGGAAAGGTCAGCCTCGTCATATCAGTTTCCTATCAGCTACGGGACACTGTTTTAGCTGATGCTATATACAATTTATACAGTACAGGCAGATTTGTTATTAAAGTGTTACTAAACCCAGGACCCTGCATTCACTATATCTGTTCTACCACAGTACACAGAACATGAAAAGGCAATTATTTATAGTAAATATAAACTGCTAAATACCTTTTCTCAGTCTTATGACTTCTATGAGTATCTGGTTAAAGCTTGTAGGAGCAGTTTTAATTTTGCACTGACTGCCCTATGAGGCTGCAGGACCCCTGACCCTCTATCTGGACAGTGCTGATTGGCCCTGTGTTGATCACATGCACTCTCTCAAGAAAAAAAAAAAAAAATCTAGCAATACCAAACTGAGCATGTGCAGTCTGTCCCCTGGCTCTGTTCTATGAAGAAATATACAGTATTGGGAACAGTGGAAGAAGGGGAGGATCAGAGAAGACAGGATCAAACAACCTTTTTACACAATGTGGAGGATTTACCCTTTAAATTCCACAGTGAGTATAATAAGCATGCTTTACTGCATATACAGGCTGATTATACTGTTGTGGGTTTAGTAACACTTTAAAGAGAATACTTTATTTGGGCCAGCTTGGCCCAAACAAACTATTTAGGGTCACAATAAACATGGAGTTATGCTGGCCATACACTACACAGAAAATCATTAGAAAATCTGTAATTTGTACACTTCGTTCATTTTTGGCCAGTTAATGGGCACAAATCAGTAAATGGTTGTGACTTTTTGAGTCAAAAAAAGAAGGAGAAGTTTGGAAAATGTCTGCCAAACAAACGATAGATTAAAAGGTTAATGTGTTTCTTGTCCAAACTGTTTGCACTAGGTATATGTGACAAAACAAACAAAAAACGGAATCATTTGTGTCCTTTGAAAGATTTATCGATCAAAATTTGGTCATTACATGATGGCAAAATCGTTTTCTCTCACGGCCGAGTGTTCGTTACTCGAAAATGAGTTTGAACCATTTTTTGTATAGTGTATGGCCAGCTTTAGACTTTAACCACTTGCCGACCGCTTACCACACTTTTACTGTGGCAGGTTGGCTCTATTGCGCGAAACAACATACCTGTTCAACCTGTGCAATAGACACTACGGGTGCGATCACCCCTGATGTTAACCCCTTCCCTGGCAGTGTCATTAGTACAGTAACTGTGCATATTTTTAGCACTGATCACTGTAATAATGTCACTGGTTCCCAAAAAAGTGTCAAAAATGTCAGGTGTCTGCCGCAATGTTGCAATCCTGCTAAAAATCGCTGATTGCCGCCATTACTAGTAAAAATAAATAAAATAAAGAAAAATATCATAAAAATATCCCCTAGTTTGTAGGCGCGATAACTTTTGCGCAAACCAATCAATATACGATTTTTTTTTACCAAAAATATGTAGCAGAATACATATTGGCCTAAGTTGATGAAGAAATTTGATTTTTTACATTTTTTTTTAATGGGTATGTTTTATAGCAGAAAGTAAAAAAATATTGTTTTTTTTTCACAATTGTCGCTCTTTTTTTGTTTATAGCCCAAAAAATAAAAACAGCAGAAGTGAAAATGGCCTGGTCATTAAGGCCCCGTTCACACTGGGGCGATCCGACTTGCCGGGGCGACCTCATAGGTCGCGGCGCGCTGCTCGCACCGCGACCTCGGAGCGGCCGGCACGGACTTCATAACATTGAAGTCTATGCAGGTCGCTCCGGGTCGCCCCAAAGAAGCTCCGGACCCTTTTTCTAAGTCGGAGCGACTTGTGTCGCTCCTATTAGAACGGGTCCATAGCTTCTCTATGGCGAGCGACCTACGGCGACCTGTCAGGCAACCAGGTCGCCCCAGTGTGAACGGGGACTAAGGGAGTAAAACCTTCCGGGGCTGAAGTGGTTAAGAAGTGAATGTGCATTGATTTTTTTAAAAAAAAGGAAATTGTTTAATGTCACTTCAATGCTTCTTCTTCCAAACCCACAGATTTGTTTTTAAAGTGGAACTTAACTGTATCTGAGAACCACAAAGTGAAAACGCTTTTTCATTAATTATTAACCACTTATTGACCGGAAGGATTTACCCCCTTAATGACAGGTCATTTTTTGTGATACTGCATTGCGTTACTGACAATTGCACAGTCCTACTCTAATAAAATTGATGTCCCAGAAATAGAGCTTTCTTTTGGTGGCATTTGATCACCTGTTCGATTTTTATTTTTTGCGCTGTAAACAAAAAAAGACCGACAATTCTGAAAAAAAAAAAAAAAAACAATATCTTTTACTTTCTGCTATATAACATTCCCAATAAAAAAAAATGTAAAAATCAAATTGTATTAATTTTAGGCCAATTTGTATCCTGCTACATATTTGTGTATATTGATTGGTTTGTGCAAAAGTTATTGCGTCTACAAACTATGGGATAGATTTATGTAATTTTTTAAATTTTTTTTATTTTTATTTATTTTTTTCTAGTAATGACGGCGATCAGCGATTTTTAGCGGGACTGCGACATTGTGGCAGACAGATTGGACACCTAACTGCCATTTTTTACCCTTTTGGGGGGACCAATGACATTACTACAGTAATCAGTGCTAATATGCACTGTTACGGTACTAATGACACTGGCAGGGAAGGGGTTAACACCAGGGGTGATCAAAGGGTGCTTTCTAAGTATAAGAGGGATGGGTTTGCTGCATGAACACAGAGACCTGTGTTCCTACAAAAGAGGAACACAGAATCCCTGTGTTCATAACTGACAGAACAGCAGTCTGTTGTGTTTACAATGGCAGACCGCCGTTCTGTCTCCACGGGGAGCGTTCACGGGTGCCCAGTGTCAATCACGGGTGCCCGGTGGCAATCACAGCCGCCGGGCTCGCTGATCAGCTTCCCCTGTGGCCAATCGGCGTGTGCAAGAAAAGCAACGTACATTGTTTCGTCTGGGCAGAGCCGACCTGCCGCAGTAAAACTACGGCGGTTGGTCTGCAAATGGTTAATATTTAAAGCAAACTTACCCATCCATCCATGTCTCCATGCTTTATAGTGATTTATATCAGTTTGAAAAACACCCCCCTAGCATTTCTAGCCATGGCCATCTTCAGCAAAGGCAGATGATGCTTGTAGCATTTACTTCTTGGAATTAATCTGCCTTAGCTCAGGCATGGAGGCAGGAGGATGTGCTTAACTGAGAAATGCCCTCCCACTCCCGAGATGAACTGTCGACTATGGGATGTGTAATTTGCATAGAGGAGTGCACATGACCGCAACTAACATGCACTGCTCCTTCCAAATAAACATGCCCAGGAGCACTATACAATGGACACATCCTTTCCTACTTGGCATGATGAAGAGAGTTCTCCCTTGAAACGCGCTAGCCCCATCATCACGGACGCCTTCCAGTCCTCCTGCTTTACCAAAAAGCACTTCTTTTCTGGAGGTCTCCGGATTGCAAAAAGAAACCTTTCTCATGCTTATCCTTAGCATATGTTTATGAGTATTATGTAAGGCATGTGTTTTAATCCTGCAATAAATGTCTTATGATATTGCACTTGGTCGGTGCGCCCTTCTCACGTTTTTTATGTTTGCAGTCTGTATGGATACTAGTGATCGACTGATTATCGGCAAAGCCAATATATCGAGGGCTGAAATTCACTTTCCCCGATATATTGGAATTGGCCCCCGGAGATTACCGATATTGCCGATATTTCGGGAAAGTACAATACTGGAGTGATGCCTGCAGCTAGAGGCATCACTCCGGTACCGGCGTCCATAGCCGATGGTCGGCTGTCTTGTAATGACAACTGATGCGACTGAGAAGCCACTTGGCTGTCATTACAAGGAGCGGGAGGGGACGTCCCCCCTCCCGCCACCTTCCGTGGCTCGCCTGGGTCTCCCGTCCCACTGGGAGAACTGGGCAACCAGCCTGCCCATCCGCCAAAGACCCGATCAAAGCCGCATTCGGCTCTGATCGGGTCAACATGCAAAAACCTGGAAGTGATGTCATGACATCACTTCCAGGTACTGGCGCCAGATTTAAAGAAATGACAGCATTCAAAATAGCCAAACTTGGCGTTTTGAATGCTTTTAAGTGCAGAGGAGGGGTTTGGGGTCTTTTAGACCCCCAGATCCCTCCACAAGAGTACCTGTCAAGTAAAAAAAAAAAATAATCATTTTTTTAAATGTACAAAAAGTTCGGCCCATATCGGCCAATACTGATATGCATTGACCAAAATATCAGTATCGGCAATGAAAAAATGATATTGGTCGATCACTAATGGATACCCATTGTCCTGAGAGGGCAGCAAGATCCTAGAAGCCAATAAAACAGCCATCCTTTCAACACTGCACTAAAGCTCAGGAGACTGTATGTGTCTTTTACTTGGCGTTTGGTGCCAGGTGTCATGGGCACCCCCCAAGCTCTAGATAGGATCCCTGTAAAGGAGGCCTTAGAGATCCTTGATTGTGACTCATTCTTTTCCTAGGTTGCAGAATTACAGATATTGTATCATGGCGTGCGATGTCACTTTGTATATTGTTAGCAGACCTGCGACATGAAATGCTTTGAAGTAAGGTCAATTTGGGTGAGACATGTCTAGTCACATTAGAGGACTGTACTAATTCACTGTGCAGTTTACAACACACACTAAAATTAAATATTTTACTGCACCTGTAACAATGTGTAAATGATAGCCCTTTGCGTTGCCTTCCTTCACATTGTTCAAGGTCATTTAGATTTATGATCCAGTTGCTTCAACGCCTTTAATAGGACATGTTTGAAGCTGATTAAAAAAAAATCACTGTAGATTTATTAATGAAATGTGTTTGACCTTTCTGCATATGTAACAGAACTTTACTGTTCCTTCATAGCTGTCATGTTACAAGCTGCAAGAATTTGCATATCTTGTCTGGAGCAAATTCTGTTTCTAGGACGCTGATTCTTTCTATTTTTTTTTTTTTTCCATTTCTGCACACTGTGTTGGTTATCTTTTTTTTGGGGCAGGAGCTGTGAGAGGTTTAATTGGTTAACCTACATCCTAATGCGGGCTGCTCATAAACCTCAGCCTTTGTTGTAGGTCCAACAGCTGCATTATGTCAGTCACAAGTGAAAACATTTGCAAAGTTCCGGAATGCAGAAAGACATTTTATGGGTGCCACAATAAAAAAAAAAAAAAGCAAATTGAATTCACAAAAAGATGCATTTCTCTGTGATTACAATCTTACGGTGTTAATTAAAAACTCGGGGTAGGTGTTGCCACACATTGAGAGGTGAAACAGAGATTACAAGCAAAAGATTGGCAAGAAGAATCAGTGACTAAGTGGCCTTCAGATTTAACACAGCATCGCTATCCATTGTTAGAGTTTATTTAAAGGGTTTGTCCACCTAGAATAAATATTGAATTCTCGGCAGATGGCAGCAGGCTGACTCACCCATTGGGGTGGATTTACTAAATGCAAATACACTGTGCACTTTGCATGTGCTGTTGCACTAATTTTTCCCAGAAAATTTTAAATGTGGTGAAGCTCTGCTGATTTCCATCATCCAATTACGTGCAAGAAAAAAAGCTTCTTTTTTTTTTTTTTTTTCCTTGAACCTGATTGGGTATTCTTTACAAAGATATGAATAAAAAGAAACGGCTGCACTCCAGATGAGGTCAAAATCCAGATTTATTGACTGGACATCCCAATGTGACAATAGTGACAAGGTAGACGCGTTTCACACACTACAATGTGTGTGATGATTAAGCACACATTGTAGTGTGTGAAACGCGTCTACCTTGTCACTATTGTCACATTGGGATGTCCAGTCAATAAATCTGGATTTTGACCTCATCTGGAGTGCAGCCGTTTCTTTTTCTTCATTGATTATCCACGGAGGCGAGCCGGGGCGTGCACCGGTGTGTCTCATTTGGCTTATAGACCACCTTGAGCAGTGAGTTATTTTTCTTGGATTGCTTTATAAAGATAAGCTTTACCACGTTGCATTTATTAACCACCTGCCGCCAGCCCGCCAGCCTGGCTCGGCTGCGCGAATCAACGTAGTACTACGTCGGTCGCGCGCGTGGTGCTGGGGGGCGAGCACACGTGCACTCCCACCACCACTAGGCAGTGGGGATGCTGATGCACGGGGCCAGCAGTCACGATTGCCGCCGGCCACCTGCGATCGCTTCCCACTGAGAACGGTCAGCTGTTGTAAACACAGCCGACCACTCTTCTCTCTAAAATGATCACAGATCGCCTATGATCCTTCTATATAGGATCACAGGTCTCTATGGTCATTTCAAAAGCCCATCCCTCCACAGTTAGTAAACACTCCCCTAGGCTCACATTTAACCCCTTGATCACCCATAGGGTTAACCCCTTCTCTGCCAGTGTCATTATTACAGTAACAGTGCACATTTGTAGCACGGATTACTGTAGTAATGTCACTGGTCCCCCCAAAAGTGTCAGAAAGGTCAGTAAGGGGTCCGATCTGTCCGCCGCAATGTCGCAGTTCCACTAAAAACTGCAAATCCCGCCATTACTAGGAAAAAAGAAAATAAAAAAAAAATGACATTGATTTTTTCAAAAGACGCTTATTGGGATTTTTTTTTTTACCAAAAATATGCAGCAGAATACAAATTGGCCTAAAATGATGAAAAAAATTGATTTTTAAATGTTTTTCTTTTTGGGAATGTTATATAGCAGAATGTAAAAAATAATGTTTTATTTTTATTTTTTTCAGAATTGTCGCTCTTTTTTTTGTTTATAGTGCAAAAAATAAAAATCGCACAGGTGATCAAATACCACCAAAAGAAAGCTCTATTTGTGGGAGAAAAAAATAAATCGATTTTATTTGGGTACAGTGTTGCATGACCGCGCAATTTTCCATTAAAATTACGCAGTGCCGAATCACAAAAATGGCCTGGTCATTAAAACGGAGTTCCACCCTCTTTTTCTTCTTTCCGGATTCCTGTGGGGAAAAGCATGTTAAAAAAGAATTGGACATTTTTTTTCTTTTGGGGGGTCACTTACCTTATTTTAGGGGCATCTCTGTCCGACTTCCTCCTTCTGCGGCCACGGCCCGGACGTCACTTCCGGTTTTGCATTGCGTCCTGGGAGATCATCAATCCCAGGATGCAATGGGAATGGCCGGCCGCTACTCTGATTGCCAAACGCAATCTACAGCGCATGCGCGATATAGCGATCGGCATTCTGGGAGCCAGAAACCAGGAAGAAGGTCACAGCGGGGGACACAGCGGATTTAGACGCCCACACGGGAGATGGCCGCGCTCTGCAATCAATTTTAAAGGTAAGATTTTATCTTAATTCAATTACTGTCCTGTACTGTAATGTGTGGTTAGTGTTAGTGTAATTGGTGTTAGTTTAGGATTAGGGGGGTATCTTTATCTCAAAAATGTGTATGTGGCCGGAACTCCACTTTAAGGGGGCAAATCCTTCCGGTCCAGTACTGGTTAAGAACAATGAGTGCAACTGCACTTACAAAGTACACAGTCTGTTTGCCTTTAGTTAATCAACTTGATTGTCTCCCTGGGACTCTTATAGTGAGATCTCTGTGTCTGAGCTCCCAAGCTGGCCTACTACTGACAGCTGCAATGGTCCCACTGCCTATTAAATATTTATTTTATTTTACGTTACAAGCAGATTAGGACTATGCAGTGTAGACTTGCCGTAACAGGAGTAGTGGGACTATGCAGTGGGGATACTTGGCTGTAAGATTTCATTTGAAATGCTAGAGGTGTGTATAAAGCTAATTAGGGATTCATCAGAAGCCACTCATAAATGAGATGTGCAGTAACTTAAAGCAACCTATTAAAATCTGTTTTCATTAGTTTTGAATTGATTATAATATTATAGGTCACAATTGTGTATTACTAAAAGCACTGCTATAGAATTCTTCCTTTTTATTATTTTAACTGAGAGTGTGGGTAGAGCATTCAGTATGTGATTAATTTCATATGATATAAGGCATCATTTGCTAAATACCTCTCCATTAAGGAGCGTGCAAACAACCCATATATTAGGTGAACCAAAAACACCTTTAAGGGAAATCTTTGGGACATTTTAGGTACTATACCTATTATACTTCAACAAGTTAGAAACAATCCATTTGTCTTTATTTTATCTTGAGTAAAAAATATTTTTCCAGAAAATCAATATATACAATATTAAGCCCAATACACATTGCAAATTTTTATTTTTTGTTTAACCATTTCAATACCAGGCACGTTCACCCCCTTCCTGCCCAGGCCAGTTTTCAGCTTTCAGCGATGTCACATTTTAAATGAAAATTACGTGCCCATGCAACACTGTACCCATATTATATTTTTAGCATTTTTTTTTTATCATACAAATAGAGCTTTCTTTTGGTGTTATTTAATCACCGGTGGGTTTTTTATTTTTTGCTAAATAATTTTGTTATAACATTTTGCAAATAATATTTCTTCATAGATTTAGGTCATACTGTATTCTGCTATATTTTTGGAAAGTAAACAGTCCAAGGTGTTTAGTAAGAGGCATGGCGAGTTTTATGAAGTTGCAATTTATGGGCACAATTTTTTGTAAAATTAAGAAATTTCAAAAAGTGTTTTTTTTTTTTTTTTTTTCAAATGCCAAATAATCACTAGT
This sequence comes from Pelophylax lessonae, assembly GCF_965119305.1. NCBI lineage: Eukaryota > Metazoa > Chordata > Amphibia > Anura > Ranidae > Pelophylax > Pelophylax lessonae. Next base: position 246,547,029 of record NC_138773.1, on the reverse strand, counting down.
GCAGTACAGCATAATCTGTATATTGACTGGCGAAAGTACGTGTAGAAAAAAAAAAAAACAACAAACATTTTTTAAATTATTTTTTTCTATATTTTTTTTAATGATTTCTTTTTTTTAACATACTGTGACCTGCTCTGGTCACAGTATGTTAAAAAAAAAATATGAAAAAAAAAAAAAAATGTAATGCAGTGTTACTGTAGTAATTGTACTACTCTGGGAAAGTGATCAGGACTTTTTTTTTTTTACACACTTTGATTGCTTATAAAAGTGAATTTCACTGTTATAAGCAACCATTTTTACTGAATGAAATGGATTCATTCAATGTTTACTATTGTGGTTAACTGTGATTGGCCACAGCTAATCACATGGTACAGATGGGCTGTGATTGGCCCTGTCTGTATCATGTGATTACTGTGACCAATCACAGAGATCAACAGAATAGTACACAATGGATGGCATGAATGAAAGCCATCCATTGTGTACAATTGTCATGTGATCTGCTATGATTTGTTCACAGCGATTACATGGTATCGGCAGCAGCCGGTACACTGATCGGTCAACCAGTGGACCCAGCGGGTGACCACATACTGTATATGATGTCCACCTAGAACGATGAGTGTCCCTCCTCGACTGCCGTTTGTCTATAGGCTAGGAGGGAGATGGTTAAAAAAAACTGATGGAACACCGTACCAACACACCTGCTGTTCTATTGTATTCTGACATGAAGATTCCAGATTCCTGATCCTGGGGCCCGTTACTCTTGTTGCGGGACCCTTTCACAAGTTCTGCAGTGGGCCCCCTTCCTGCCATCTTGGCTCCTCCCCTCGGTGGTGGAATGTCAGGGCCCTGTTGCAAGTGTGAACTTTGCGATCCTGCTAGTTCATCCACTGGTGTCAGTAGTTTTTTTTTTGGGTATTTTATTTATCATTTTATTTTTATTTTTTTTACAATGTCACTGACTATGACTCTGTCCATTCAGAAAAGGAAGGAGCTAGTAAATTACATATTTACCGACCCCTTCCTGGTTCTCTATTGTGTCATCTTATCCTACCCTATCCAGGTGTACAGGGGAGGCCCACAGGCCCCCCTGGAGCATGGGGCCCGGTTGCAATTGCAACCCCTGCAACCCCTGTAGTTACACCCCTGCATTCAGGCAACACATAATCCCAACATTTCAGGGGATTAGGCTCCCATTGTTCAGGGCTATAGGATAGACAAAGGTACACATCCAAAATGTATTCTTTATATCTGTCCTGTGTACCTCAAAAGAAAAGGGGGGGCTCAAATCCCTCTAAAGATGGAAGCTGTATGTTTAGCCTGATTACTAACTAAAGATGCATCTAACACTACCAAAGTCATATGAATCCTTGTGTTAAGCACTGTTTAGTACCCACTAAGGTCCATAATAACAATGCAAATCCAGCTATCTGGCTAACCAATATTAGCGTGTCCTTAGGCAAGACTTTTATTTAAAATGTTTAAAGTGGCCTACAGGTTCACTTTAAACCTTTTACTTTATTATTAGAAAGCATATATTTCCTGGCCTTTTAATAAGGATACTGGTTTGGGCCAACTGGTTCTCACATTCTGTATTACCTGGTCTACAAACACTTTGCTGAATATGTCTGAAGGTGGGCTTTTGTTTTTTTTTATTTCTAACCACTAAAGTAGATATGAATTATGAATTTATATTTAGTTTGCTAAAGCACCATATACCTTAACCACTTCAATACTAGGCACTTTTACCCCCTTCCTGCCCAGGTCAATTTTCAGCTTTCAGCGCTGTCACACTGTAAAATACATATGGGCGGCCATGCAACACTGTACCCATATTACATTTTTATAATTTTATTTTCCACACAAATAGACCTTTATTTTGGTGTCATTTAATCACTGGCTGGTTTTTTATTTTTTGCTAAATAATTTTATTATAAAATTTTGCTGATTATTTTTATTCATAGATTTACAATGTAAATACGATGTACCCAAATTATTTTTTTTCCCCACACAAATAGAGCTTTCTTTTGGGGTAATTTAATCACCACTGGGTTTTTTATTATTTGCTTAAAAAGAAACATTCCAAAAATGTAGAAAATTTGGTAAATGAGTAATTTTTCTCCTTCACTGATGTGCTCTGATGAGGCAGCACTGATGGGCACTGGTAGGCGTCACTGATGGGGTGGCAATTATGGGCACTGATGAGATGGCACTGAAAGGCACTGATGAGGTGGCACTGATGAGGAGGCACTAATATGCTGCACTAGTGGGCACTGATAGGTGGCACTGATATGCGGCGCTGATGAGCACTGATAGGCAGCAATGATGGGTACTTATAGGTGGCACTGATGGGCACTGATAGGTGGCACTTATGGGCAATGATAGGTAGCACAGATAGGCAGGACCGATGTGCAACGATGGGCAGCACTGGTTGGCAGTGATGAGCAGGCACTGATGGGCACTGAAAGGAAGCACTGACTGGCATCACTGATGGGCACAGATTAGCATAACTGATGGGCAAAAATTGGTGTCACTGATGGGCACAGATTGGCATCACAGATGGTCACTGACTGGCATCACTGCTGGGCCCTGCTGTGGCTGCACTGACGATCAGTGCCCTGATTACCTGTACAGGTCTCGCCTGTGAGGAGATGCAGCCATTTGGCTCTCCTTTCCCCGCACCCTGTCAGTGTGAGGCGAGGAGTGCCGATTACTGGCACTTCTGTGTTTACATGTGATCGGCTATGATTGGACAAAGCCGATCACATGGGTAAAGAGCTCTTTACAGGGATCTAGGGTCACGGGGGTGCGAGAGACGACGAGACTGGGGCGATGTCATATGTCGTCATCCTAGAGAGAGGGGAGATCCCGCTCACTGACATTTTACTATACGGCGGATGGGAGGTGGTTGTAATTCCTCACATATACCCAGTGAGGTGAGTAGCCTCAGATGATACACAGAGATGAACAAATCCTCCTACATAGATTTTACTTATTTAGTCTTCTCTTCCCTACACCCCTTCAAAGTGATAAAATCTTTATGCATCTGTGAATAGTACAGAAAAGGAAGTTGAGAGCTGCAGGTACAGCTCTGAGACACTGTGTGAGAGCTGTTTAGAGGAAGGGGACACCCCCCTCTGCATAGGCAGAGGAATGAAGGAACATGCAGTGCTGTATTTTGAATAAACAAGCTCCGTGGTTATCTCCCTCCCGACAAAAAAATTAGCTCATGTGTCTGAAAACAGTCAGAAATGACTCATGCTGATAACAGAGGAACAAAGCACCAGATAAAAATTACATTTAGAGCTTTGGAGAGCGACAAGTAAACACTACAGATATATGTGCTTAGTTTAAATTTCATGACTGGGGTTTACAACCACTTTAAACTGCTGCTATTTAAAAAAAAAAATTGTTTTCCTCCTTTTATATTATAATTTTTTTACATCTCAGAGATGCTGATTTTCTTCATCCTGTTATCAGCCACCTCTGGTTTACATGCACTCTAAAGATGATTGGGTCACTAGATACTGTTTTAATGAAGACTGCAAATTGATAAGTGTTGATAGTACAATATCTCACAGAAGTGAGTACACCCCTCACATTTTTGTAAATATTTTATTTTATCTTTTCATGTGACAACACTGAAGAAATGACCCTTTGCTACAATGTAAAGTAGTGAGTGTACAGCTTGTATAACAGTGTACAGTGTAAATTTTCTGTCCCCTCAAAATAACTCAACACACAGCCATTAATGTCTACACTGCTGGCAACAAAATTGAGTACACCCCTAAGTCAAAATGTCCAAATTGGGCCCAAAGTGTTAATATTTTGTGTGGCCACCATTATTTTTCAGCACTGCCTTAACCGTCTTGGGCATGGAGTTCACCAGAGCCACTGGAGTCCTCTTCCACTCCTCCATGACTACATCATGGAGCTGGTGGATGTTAGAGACCTTGCGCTCCTTAACCTTCCGTTTTAGGATGCCCCACAGATGCCCAATAGGGTTTAGGTCTGGAGACATGTTTGGCCAGTATATCACTTTTACCCATAGCTTCTTTAGCTAGGCAGTGGTCGTCTTGGAGGTGTGTTTGGGGTCATTATCATGTTGAAATACTGCCCTGTGGCCCAGTCTCCGAAGGGAGGGGATCATGCTCTGCTTCAGTATGTCACAGTACATGTTGGCATTTATGGTTCCCTCAATGAACCGTAGCTCCCCAGTGCCGGCAGCACTCATGCAGCCCCAGACTGTGACACTCCCACCACCATGCTTGACTGTAGGCAAGACACTTGTCTTTCACTATCTGAACCAAATAAGTTTATCTTGGTCTCATCAGACCACGGGACATGGTTCCAGTAATCCATGTCCTTAGTTCTGCTTGTCTTCAGCAAACTGTTTGTGGGCTTTCTTGTGCATCATCTTTAGATTAGGCTTCCTTCTGGGACGACAGCCATGCAGACCAATTTGATGCAATGTGTGGCTTATGGTCTGAGCACTGACAGGCTGACCCCTTTAACCTCTGCAGCAATGCTGGCAGCACATATACGTCTATTTCCTAAAGACAACCTCTGGATATGATGCTGAGAACATGCAGTTAACCTCTTTGGTCTACCATGGCGAGGCCTGTTCTGAGTTGAACCTGTCCTGTTAAACCGCTGTACGGTCTTGGTCACCATGCTAAAGCTTAGTTTCAGGGTCTTGGCAATCTTCTTATAGCCTAGGGCATCTTTATGTAGAGCAGCAATTGTTTTTTTCAGATCCTCAGAGAGTTCTTTGCCATGAGGTGCCATGTTGAACTTCCAGTCACCAGTATGAGAGAGTGAGAGCAATAACACCAAATTTAACACACCTGCTCTCCATTTACACCTGAGACCTTGTAACACTAAGGAGTCATATGACACTGGGGGGAGAAAATGGCTAATTGGGCCCAATTTGGACATTTTGACTTAGGGGTGTACTCACTTTTGTTGCCAGCGGTTTAGACATTAATGGCTGTGTGTTGAGTTATTTTGAGGGGACAGCAAATTTACACTGTTATACAAGCTGTACACTAACTACTTTACATTGTAGCAAAGTGTCATTTCTTCAGTGTTGTAACATGAAAAGATATAATAAAATATTTACAAAAATGTGAGGGGTGTACTCACTTTTGTCAGATACTGTACATTAACGTGTTAAATCTTTCATGAAATATTACTGATTGGATTTATATTTACTTTATTATTGGCCTTGTAGGGGAGAGCATCATTGAACTATGTGATAGATTAAATAAAATTAGATGGTGGATACTTCAGCTCACCGGTGCCCACGCAGACCAGTACCATTTCTTTCTGGGCAGAGTTGGGCTTTAATCTCTATTACATTTAGTTTTAGCAATAAATAAAATGTAAAATGTTGTCACCTTTTATAATAAATTGGCATAAAAACAATATAAACTTTAAGTGAAATTGGTTAATTTTAAGAGTTTTCATTGTTTTTCTGCTTGTGACAACTGTAAGCAGTCCTGTGCTATACTCCCTTCAATGACCCCTGGTTATTTCAAGGTAAATCGCTTTTGAAAAACAAAATATCTCCGTCTCCTCTGGGAAGGATTTGTGGTGTCTTTTGTTCTATGAGCATTTGTTTTTCTCTTTTATTTTACTGTTGAAAAGTTGTTGACATGGGTTTAATATAGATTCTCATCATGTAGTGGGGAGTGATAGAAGTCAGAAGCATTCAGCAAGTAGTGGCACTCAGGACATTTCCCATAAAGCTGCGAGCATTATAACCCTCTAATACTTGCAGAGCCAGACATTTCACCACTGAGGACCGGGGGGAATCTGGTTTTGATAATTTTTCTGACAAGGAGGCTGCAGAGCCAGCAGGCCAGCTCCCTGGGGCTGCCATAAAGAAATGAAGCTCTGATTTTTCAACCTTTGACACCTACATGTGGGGCAGTTAAAGGGATCTTTGGCAGGGGAAACAAGTCTTTTTGTGGCCATCATTTCTTAATAGGAAGAAAAAAAGTAAAGACTACAATTCCCAGGATGCTTTCGTAAAACAAATAACAAAAATAGTTTCGCTGGATAACTTTGCCTTTAGTTTTGTCATTGAGACAGAAGATTGCTTAGACTGAGAAAAAATGATCTGTTTAGAAATATTGAATGTGTTGATATTTTTTCGTGATTATTTTATTGATTAAAGGCAATTATATAGTGTCAACAAATTATGCATATTTTGCAATCACATCAGTCCCTGCCCTCAATGATCTTACAATATAACCGCTTGCCGACCGCCCCATAGCAGATTTACTGCTACAAGGCAGCCGCGCTGTGCAGGATCACGTATATATACATGATTCTGCACCACTTGGTTTTGGGTGCAAATGCATGCCACTGGAGGTTCGCTCCCGCTGTGATTTTACACAGCTAATCAACAGGTCCGGCGGACCCGATGTCTCCTGGGACCCACTGATCATTTGGTACACTGACATAATGGTAGTCTGCCTATGTAAACAAGGCAGATTGTCATTCTGTCAATACAGAAGACATGGATCCTGTGTTTCTGTGAAGGAGAAACACCAATCCATGCCTTCCATTAGTAAAAGCACCTCTGCCACACTAGTAAAGCACACAGTTAACCCTTTGATGGCCCCGGATGTTAACTCCCTTCCCTGCCAGTGTCATTAGTACAGTGACAGTATAGTGCCAAAAGTGTCAGTTAGGCATCCGGTTTTTCCACCGCAATATCGCAGTCCTATTATAAGTCACTGATTGCCACCATTACCAGTAAATAAATAAAATAATCCCATAGTTTTTAGACCCTATAACTTTTGCATAAACCAATATACGCTTATGGCCTCTTTCACACGGCCGCTCCGTATGTCCGTATATCACCCCATCCGTTTGCGGGGGATATACGGACATAATGCATGTCAATGGGATTGCGGATGTCAGCGGATGACCATCCGCTGACATCCGATTTGCGTCCTTTCAGTTCTGTTCCATTTTTTGGAACGGAAGAGAACCCTATTTTTCTTCCGTTTAAAAAATGGAACGGATGCAAAATCGGATGTCAGCGGTGTCATCCGCTGACATCCGCAATCCCCATAGACATACATTATGTCCGTATATCATCCGCAAACAGATGGGATGATATGCGGACATACGGAGCGGATGACACAAGTGTCATCCGTGTCCGTGAAAAAAAAAAAAAAAAAGTGCCGGAGCGGAGAAAAAAAAGTGGAGTGGCCGTGTGAAAGAGGCCTATTGGGATTTTTTTCACTAAAAATATGTAGCAGAATACATATTGGTCTAAACTGATGAAGAGATTTGATTTTTTACATCTGTTTATGTTTATTGGATGTGTTTAAGCGCCGGTTCACACTACCGCGACGCTACTTCCTGGGGGTGACCTCCGAGATCGCGGTGCGAGCAGCGCGCCGCGACCTCGGAGCGGCCGCCACGGACTTTATAACATTGAAGTCTATGGCGGTCGCCTCCTGGTCGCCCCAAAGAAGCTCCGGACCCTTTTTCTAGGTCGGAGCGACTTGTGTCGCTCCTATTAGAACGGGTCCGCAGCTTCCCTATGGGAGGCGACCTGCGGCGACCTGTGAGGCGACCAGGTCGCCTCACAGGTCGCCCTAGTGTGAACCGAGGCTTAGAGAAGAAAGTAAAAAAAATATTGTTTAAATATTTGAAAAAAAAAATTGTAAAAAATTGTTGGTCGTTCTTTGTTTCTAATGCAAAAAAAAAAAAAAAAAGAGGGCAGATGTGATCAAATACCACCAAAAGAAAGCTCTATTTGTGGGGAAAAAGGACATAAATTGTATTTGGACAGTGCCGCGCGACCACCCATTTGTCAGTTAAAGTAGCACAGTGGCATGTCACAAAAAAAGGCCTGGCCAGGAAGGAGGGGGGGGGGGGGGAACCTTCTGAAGTGGAAGTAGATAAAGTTCCTATCCCGCATTCATACCTTCATCTTTAAGGCCCCATGCACACGGGCGTTAGAAAAAACGTACGTCAAAGTTAGTTCTGACGCGGGAAAAAGCAGCTGTAAAAACGTGCTTTCAGTAGCTTTTTCCATTGGCGTTATTGCACGTTTTGCCACGTTGCTTTTAGCAGCGTTTTTTTTTCTTCCATTCAAAATCAATGGTTCCCTATGGGAGCCTATTGATTTGAATGGAGGTCGCACCGCAACACCGCAAGTCGGATCCGACTTGCGGGGCGACTTGCGCTGTGAGAATCTTGAGGGGGAACTCCACGCCAAAATGGGAAAAAAACGGCGTGGGGGTCCCCCCCAGGGTTCCAAACCAGGCCCTTCGGGTCTGTTATGGAATTTGAGGGTAGCCCCATGCCGAAAAAACGGCATGGGGTCCCCCCCAAAATCCATACCAAACCCTTATCCGAGCATGCAGCCCGGCAGGCCAGGAAAGGGGAGGGGACGAGCGAGCGGCCCCACCCCCCCTGGACCACACCAGGCCACATGCCCTCAACATGGGGGGGGTGTTGGTGCTTTGGGGCAGGGGGAGCTCTGCACCCCCCCACCTCAAAGCACCTTGCCCCCATGTTGATGAGGACAAGGGCCTCATCCCCACAACCCTGGCCGGTGGTTGTGGGGGTCTGCGGGCAGGGGGCTCATCGGAATCTGGAAGCCCCCTTTAACAAGGGGGCACCCCAGATCCCGGACCCCCTCCCTATGTGAATGGGTATGGGGTACACTGTACCCCTACCCATTCACCCCATAAAAGGCAGTGTATGGAAATAACGACAAGAGACGTTTTGGAAAGTTTATTAAAAATCTTCATCCGACTCTTCTTGTCTTCTCCTCTCCGGGGTCTTCTCCGGGGTCTTCTGCTCTTTTGCTGTCCGCCCTTCTTGCCTTCTCCTCTCCAGGGTCTTCTCCGGGGTCTTCTGCTCTTTTGCTGTCCGCCCTTCTTGTCTTCTCCTCTCCGGGGTCTTCTGCTCTTTTGCTGTCCCCCTCTTCTTGTGTTCTTGTCTCCGGGGTCTTCTGCTGTCCCCTCTTCTGCTGTCCTCTCTTCTTTTCTTCTCCTCTCCGGTCTTCTGCTCTTTTGCTGTCGGCTGTCGGCTGTCTTCTTCCTCCGGTCCTCCTCCGACGACGTCTCCGCTGATTATGCCTATCTCCGGTCTCTTCAGCTTATTATATAGCCATTAGGGGCGTGGCCCCGATGACGTCATCTGGAGACCCCGCCCCCTCATGTCACATATGACGTCATATGTGACATGAGGGGGGCGGGGCCTCCATATGACGTCATCGGGGCCACGCCCCTAATGGCTATATAATAAGCTGAAGAGACCGGAGATAGGCATAATCAGCGGAGACGTCGTCGGAGGAGGACCGGAGGAAGAAGACAGCCGACAGCCGACAGCAAAAGAGCAGAAGACCGGAGAGGAGAAGAAAAGAAGAGAGGACAGCAGAAGAGGGGACAGCAGAAGACCCCGGAGACAAGAACACAAGAAGAGGGGGACAGCAAAAGAGCAGAAGACCCCGGAGAGGAGAAGACAAGAAGGGCGGACAGCAAAAGAGCAGAAGACCCCGGAGAGGAGAAGACAAGAAGAGTCGGATGAAGATTTTTAATAAACTTTCCAAAACGTCTCTTGTCGTTATTTCCATACACTGCCTTTTATGGGGTGAATGGGTAGGGGTACAGTGTACCCCATACCCATTCACATAGGGAGGGGGTCCGGGATCTGGGGTGCCCCCTTGTTAAAGGGGGCTTCCAGATTCCGATGAGCCCCCTGCCCGCAGACCCCCACAACCACCGGCCAGGGTTGTGGGGATGAGGCCCTTGTCCTCATCAACATGGGGGCAAGGTGCTTTGAGGTGGGGGGGTGCAGAGCTCCCCCTGCCCCAAAGCACCAACACCCCCCCATGTTGAGGGCATGTGGCCTGGTGTGGTCCAGGGGGGGTGGGGCCGCTCGCTCGTCCCCTCCCCTTTCCTGGCCTGCCGGGCTGCATGCTCGGTTAAGGGTCTGGTATGGATTTTGGGGGGGACCCCATGCCGTTTTTTCGGCATGGGGCTACCCTCAAATTCCATAACAGACCCGAAGGGCCTGGTTTGGAACCCTGGGGGGGGACCCCACGCCGTTTTTTTCCCATTTTGGCGTGGCGTTCCCCCTCAAGATTCCCACAGCGCAAGTCACCCCGCAAGTCGGATCCGACTTGCGGTGTTGCGGTGCGACCTCCATTCAAATCAATAGGATCCCATAGGGAACCATTGATTTTGAATGGAAGAAAAAAAAACGTATAACGTGGCTTAACGCACGTTAAGCAACGTTATAGCAAAGTTATTCAGCTTTTAGCAGCGTCAGGCGTTTTTAACGCTGTAACGCTGGTCCTCAGAACGCTCAGGTGGTGGGTTCTTGTTGCAGCCTAAAAACGTCTAAGCCACTTACAGCTCAAAAACGTCTGAGTGTGCATGAGGCCATAGAATAACATGGAGGGGCGTTTTTAGGCTGCAAAAAGAAAACGCCTGACGCTGCTTACAGCGGCGTTAAAAACGTCCCGTGTGCATGGGGCCTTAGAGTTCCGGGAACCCTATGACCATTGCTTTCATGGTATTGTATGTATTCACGTCCTAGTTTTATGAAAAGCATTTTGTAGGAATGTTAGAAGAAATGTGTGCTATTCAGATGCCATGCACGGCAATCTGAAAAAAGGATACAAATATACATTGAAATTTAAGGTGCAAGTATATTCACATTTTTGAAAGATTTAAAAATTATCCCGCGCCATGGAAAATTTTTGTAGAATCAAGTGTAAATTGAAAAATGTAATAAATTGGAGTTGCTGCCACCCCTAATTTTCCCAAGAGGGAAACTAGATATGTAAATAATATGGCACTTTTCCACTGCAAGTACCGGCTTGGCTCTACTCGGCCCTGCTTGGCCCGGTTTGCTTTTCCACTGCTGGTACCGCATGGTATAGTGTTGGAACGGTTCAGTACGGTACGGTATGGTTTGTTTTCCACTAAAGTAGTACTAAAGTTAAGTGGGTGGGATAACAACGGGGTGGGTGGGATTCTCTGACCAATCAGTGGCTAGTAGTGACTGCATGCAAAGGATTGTGGGATATGGTACCGGGTATGGTACCTCTTGGCACAATCGAGGTGGTACTGTTTTTGAGAGCCGTACCATTCGGTTCCATGCAGTGGAAAAGCGCCGCCGTACCGTACCGTACCGTTCCTACACCATACCATGCGGTACCAGCAGTGGAAAAGCACAAAAGCGAGCCAAACTGTTCGGTTCCATGCAGTGGAAAAGCGCCAATAGAGTGTGTGGGGTAGGCGCTACTCCCTGGATAAATATATTCCAATGGTGGTATGTTGAAATATATAAAATATGTATATCCATAAAAGCAGATAGAAAGGAATATAAGGTGACCGGTGCTCTAGTGGTGTGGACCTTGTGTATATGGCAGTGATATAGATATGCACATCTGGCACTTTATGGTTTCATCATTTTCTATATCATTGCCATATACACAGTGCATCAGAAATATACACTCTATAGTGTGTATCAGGAATATAACACTCCCTCTAGTGTTATAACAAGGCATTAACACAGCACTGTTTTCAGCACTTTCATAATATTTATAGCACTTTTTAGGTGGAAGGTCCACACCACTAGAGCACTGGTCACCGTATATTCCTTTCTGTCTGCTTTTATGAATATGATGCCTACCCTTATATATTGAAATATTGATATGTAACATATTTTATATATTGTAACATTCCACCATTGGAATATATTTATCCAGGGAGTAGCGCCTACCCCACACACTATTATTTACATATCCAAATTTGTATTTTTAGTCTTTAAAATAGTAGAGAGGGATTTGAACCCCTGTCAATTTTTTTTTTTTGTCCGCTAAAGTAAAGTTCAGGTTGTGTTGCATTTACCCTGTGTAATTCCTATTTCCATAAAAAAAACAAAATAAAAATCTTGCGAAAGAGAATGAGAAAAAGTAGCGGGAACTTAAGTTGGCCATAGATGGATGAACATTTGGCTGGTTCAGCAGGGACCGATGAAATTTCTAACCATGTGTGGGTGTCCCTCTTCACCAGAAATGAATCAGTAGATCAACTCCTGTCGAATGGGAATCTTGGAAAACTTTTGTCAATCAGTGGCTGCAGCCAATTAGATGCAGACGTTGATCAGTATATTCTGACAGAAGATAGTCCCGATGTCAGAATAAAATATCTCAGTGGGGGGGGGGGGATTCTTTCATCTACTTCATTTGTGTGGATGGAGGAATGCGTTCAATTATAGCAAATCGCATGACAATTGTAAACAACAAATGGCTTCGATTCATGGCATTTATTGTGTACAATTGTGCTGCTAGCTGTGATTGGTCACAGTGATTACATGGTACAGACAGGGCCAATCACATCTAACCACAATAGTAAACACTGCTTATAATAATGAAGTTCCCTGGTATAAGCAATCATAGTGTGTAAAGAAAAAAATCCTGATCATTTACCCAGAGTAGTACAATGTTACCATGGTAACACTGTTTTGCTCTGGTCACAGTGTGTTAAAGTCATTAAAAAAAATAGATAATTAATTAAGTTTTTTTTTTAATATAATGTCATTATTCAATGTCCCTGATCACAACTACACAAATTATATGATGATGCTGCACTGCATAGGTGATGGAAAATTTTAAGGAAAAACATGTGTGAACATTTTGTTTCATTTCTACATTTTCCAAAAAATTGTGACAAAAAAAATAACTTTAAAACACTCGCCATGCCTCTTACTAAATATCTTGGACTGTATACTTTCCAAAAAGGTGTAATTTGGGGGGTATATGTACTGGCCTGACGTTCTCAGGCCTCAAGAAATGAGACAGGCGGTCAGTACATCAGGATTGATCCATTTTCAGATCTATATGGTGTACCGTAGTTTGTGGACCCTCTAACTTTCCTACAGATTAAATAATAAACACTGGTTTGGGTTATTTTATTTTTTTTTACCAAAGAAATGTAGCAGAATACAGTTTGGCCTAAATGTATGAAGAGAGATATTTATTGGCAAAATTTTATAACAGAAATGAAAACCACGCTTTTTTTTTACAAAAAATTCAGGATTTTTTCATTTATTTAGCAAAATATAAAAAACCCAGTGGTGATTTAATACCACCAAAAGAAAGCTCAATTTGTGTGAAAAAAATTAGAACAGTTTCATATGTGCTGCAATTGTCATTCAAAATTCAACAGCACTGAAAGCTAAAAATTGGCCTTGGCAGGAAGGGGGTGGAAGTACCCAGTATTGAAGTACTTAAAGTGTACATATTGACTGGCATAAAGACTCCTCTATTTTATCTAGCTATCTCTTCATTACAAGCACATAAAATGGAAAATTGTATCATATTTACCGTAATTTTCCTTTCCTGGTGCCTATCCATGGCAGCATACAGGTCATAGAGCTCCGCCTCGACTCCTCCCTCAGGACCAGTGAATAGCATAAAAGAAGACCTGGCTCCCTATCCCATCATTCTCAGTAATATAGAATAGCAGGGTGGGAGCGTATGCTGCCATGGATAGGCACCAGGAAAGGAAAATTACGGTAAATATGATACAAATTTCCGTTTTCCTGGTGCCTCCATGGCAGCATACAGGTGATAAATAACTAGCTCAGATGGGTGGGATAATGCTGAACTTAAAGTATTTTAATTGGTTATAGACATTGCCGCTTGGATTGCTCTCTTTCCAAACTCCACAGTTGTGAGAGCACCTGGATCGATATGGTAGTGTCTCAAGAATGTGTGGCGAGAACATCAGGTGGCGGCCCTGCATACCGTTTCCAAGGAAACGTTAGCCCTTGCTGCCCAAGAAGCCGAGACTGCTCGAGTTGAGTGAGCGTTCACCCGCGCCGGAGGGATCATGTTCCTCGACTTGTAAGCTTTTTGAATCAATTTCACAACCCAAGAGGCTAACGTTCTGCTGGTTGCCTCTTTTCCTCAGTTTTTGCCAAAGGGGATAGGGGGCCAGGTCTTCTTTTATGCTATTCACTGGTCCTGAGGGAGGAGTCGAGGCGGAGCTCTATCACCTGTATGCTGCCAGGAAAGTATATGTATAGATAAAACTTTTTTGTTTTGGTTTTGCATGAAGTGTAAAAGGATTGGAATTTCCTGTCAATTGTACATGGCTACTATGGGGTTGATTTACTTTACTTTCACTTTACTTTGCAAAATGCCATTGCACCAGAGCTTAGCGAATGAGCAGAAGTTCTGCTGACTTCAATCATCCAATCATGTGCAAGCAAAAATACTGTTGTTTTATTTTCCTTGCATGTGATTGGGTATTCTTTACAAAGTGAAGCTTTACCTCCTTTACTAAGATCTGGAGCAACTACAGTTGCAGAGTACAACTGCAATTCACAAAGTGCACAGTCTATTTGCCTTTAGTAAATCAACCCCCATGTCTCAGTTAAGTAGAATCTAGTTTCTCTGTTTGTGCTGATGGCTCTTGTCATCAAGCCAAAAAGTGATGAGAAATTCAAAATGTCTAAATTGTCTCCAGAACAAAGAGGAAAACGTCCTATTCCTGTTACAGCAGCATCTGTCTAAGATGGGATTCCCCAACACTTTGAAGAGATTTCCTCTCTCTCCTTGTTGCATCTTCAGGACAGAAGTGAATGGACATATTTCCAACTAGACACAGACAGCAAAAAATAAACTGACACGAGCTTAAAGCAGACCTTCACCCTAAGGCCCCATGCAGACGGGACGTTTTTAACGCAGCTGTAAGCAGCGTCAGGCGTTTTCTTTTTGCAGCCTAAAAACGCCCCTCCATGTTATTCTATGGCCTCATGCACACTCAGACGTTTTTGAGCTGTAAGTGGCCTAGGCGTTTTTAAGCTGCAACAAGAACCCACGACCTGCGCGTTCTGAGGACCAGTGTTACAGCGTTAAAAACGCCTGACGCTGCTAAAAGCTGAATAACTTTGCTATAACGTTGCTTAACGTGCGTTAAGCCACGTTATACGTTTTTTTTTCTTCCATTCAAAATCAATGGTTCCCTATGGGAGCCTATTGATTTGAATGGAGTTCGCACCGCAACACCGCAAGTCGGATCCGACTTGCGGAGTTACTTGCGCTGTGGGAATCTTGAGGGGGAACTCCACGCCAAAATGGGAAAAAAACGGCGTGGGGGTCCCCCCCAAGGTTCCAAACCAGGCCCTTCGGGTCTGGTATGGAATTTGAGGGTAGCCCCATGCCGAAAAAACGGCGTGGGGTCCCCCCCAAAATCCATACCAGACCCTTATCCGAGCATGCAGCCCGGCAGGCCAGGAAAGGGGAGGGGACGAGCGAGCGGCCCCACCCCCCCTGGACCACACCAGGCCACATACCCTCAACATGGGGGGGTGTTGGTGCTTTGGGGCAGAGGGAGCTCTGCACCCCCCACCTCAAAGCACCTTGCCCCCATGTTGATGAGGACAAGGGCCTCATCCCCACAACCCTGGCCGGTGGTTGTGGGGGTCTGCGGGCAGGGGGCTCATCGGAATCTGGAAGCCCCCTTTAACAAGGGGCCCCCCAGATCCCGGACCCCCTCCCTATGTGAATGGGTATGGGGTACACTGTACCCCTACTCATTCACCACATAAAAGGCAGTGTATGGAAATAACGACAAGAGACGTTTTGGTAAGTTTATTAAAAATCTTCATCCGACTCTTCTTGTCTTCTCCTCTCCGGGGTCTTCTCCTTTCCGGGGTCTTCTGCTCTTTTGCTGTCCGCCCTTCTTGTCTTCTCCTCTCCGGGGTCTTCTCCTCTCCGGGGTCTTCTGCACTTTTGCTGTCCGCCCTTCTTGTCTTCTCCTCTCCGGGGTCTTCTGCTCTTTTGCTGTCCCCTCTTCTTGTGTTCTCCTCTCCGGGGTCTTCTGCTGTCCACTCTTCTTTTCTTCTCCTCTCCGGTCTTTTGCTGTCGGCTGTCGGCTGTCGGCTCTTCTTCCTCCGGTCCTCCTCCGACGACGTCATCGGGAGGCCCCGCCCCTAATGGCTATGTAATAAGCTGCAGAGAGCGGAGATAGGCATAATCAGCGGAGACGTCGTCGGAGGAGGACCGGAGGAAGAAGAGTCGACAGCCGACAGCAAAAGACCGGAGAGGAGAAGAAAAGAAGAGTGGACAGCAGAAGACCCTGGAGAGGAGAACACAAGAAGAGGGGACAGCAAAAGAGCAGAAGACCCCGGAGAGGAGAAGACAAGAAGGGCGGACAGCAAAAGTGCAGAAGACCCCGGAGAGGAGAAGACCCCAGAGAGGAGAAGACAAGAAGGGCGGACAGCAAAAGAGCAGAAGACCCCGGAGAGGAGAAGACAAGAAGAGTCGGATGAAGATTTTTAATAAACTTACCAAAACGTCTCTTGTCGTTATTTCCATACACTGCCTTTTATGTGGTGAATGAGTAGGGGTACAGTGTACCCCATACCCATTCACATAGGGAGGGGGTCCGGGATCTGGGGGGCCCCTTGTTAAAGGGGGCTTCCAGATTCCGATGAGCCCCCTGCCCGCAGACCCCCACAACCACCGGCCAGGGTTGTGGGGATGAGGCCCTTGTCCTCATCAACATGGGGGCAAGGTGCTTTGAGGTGGGGGGTGCAGAGCTCCCTCTGCCCCAAAGCACCAACACCCCCCCATGTTGAGGGTATGTGGCCTGGTGTGGTCCAGGGGGGGTGGGGCCGCTCGCTCGTCCCCTCCCCTTTCCTGGCCTGCCGGGCTGCATGCTCGGATAAGGGTCTGGTATGGATTTTGGGGGGGACCCCACGCCGTTTTTTCGGCATGGGGCTACCCTCAAATTCCATACCAGACCCGAAGGGCCTGGTTTGGAACCTTGGGGGGGACCCCCACGCCGTTTTTTTCCCATTTTGGCGTGGAGTTCCCCCTCAAGATTTTCACAGCGCAAGTCGCCCCGCAAGTCGGATCCGACTTGCGGTGTTGCGGTGCGACCTCCATTCAAATCAATAGGCTCCCATAGGGAACCATTGATTTTGAATGGAAGAAAAAAAACGCTGCTAAAAGCAACGTGGCAAAACGTGCAATAACGCCAATGGAAAAAGCTACTGAAAGCACGTTTTTACAGCTGCTTTTTCCGGCGTCAGAACTAACTTTGACGTACGTTTTTTCTAACGCCCCGTGTGCATGGGGCCTAAATGTTATGTTGCTCTGTCCTGCCACCCCCCCCCCCCCTCTTATAAATTGACTTTTTTATTTTTGCACAAAGTACTTTATTTTTCACCTAAACCAGAATATCTCCTTGGCCCTTGTGCATGTGCCAATGTGCCACAGGGCTTAACTCTCGAGAGAACTTTGCAGCTCATCTGTGCATGCGCCAGGCTCCCCAGGCATCTGCACACATGCTGGGTTTCCCACACACACAAAGACTGCCACCAGTTTGTGCGCAGAAAATCACATGCATATGTGCAGATGTGCCGACAGGCTCTGCCAGGACCTGAAGGCCAGACAGAACCTTTGGGTACACCTGTGCATGCGCCATAATGGACTCCACTTCCAAAGAAGTTCTGCCTTAAAGTGTAACTAAAGGCAAAACTTTTTGTTTTCATTTTGATAGAGGAAGAGAGAGTTATAATCCTCATCATTTTTTTTTTTTTGTCCAAAAGGGGAGATTTTCTTTTCACTTCCTGTCCCACAGCCAAAAGAGGAAGTGAAAGGAAATCCCTCCAAAGTGAGGGAATCTCAGAGCGTTACCAGGGCCACTAGAACTAGGGTCCCATTGGAAGATTTCCCCTCTATTAGTGTTCTGATGTCAACCAAAAATTTGGGATTTTCTTTTACTTTTGCTTTTGACATTAAAGTATAATTAAGGCAAAACTTTATTTTTTTGTTTTGGATAGAGTGGAGAGGGATTAGAAAACCTGTCAGTTTTTATTGCTGTCTGTGCCTTCGTTCGGGAGATTCACACTTTCTATTTGTTCTGTTTATCATTATCATTGAAAGTGAAAGTAAAAGAAAACCCCAAATTTTGTCCCCAGAAAAGTCATAGATGGGAAATCTTCCAATAGGGACACTAGTTTTGGTCACCTGGAGGTCCCCAAGAATTCCCTTAATTGGAAAGAGATTTCCTCTCACTTCCTGCTTGGCTATTAGACAGGAAGTGAAGGGACATCTCTGAAATGGGACACAGATGGAGAAGAAATAAATCTGACAGGGGTTATAAACTTTCCTTACTCTATCCAAAATAAAAATAAGAATCTGCCTATAGTTCTACTTTAATGGTAAACAGGACAAATTGAGAGGGGGAATCTCCCTAAAGGGGCACAGTCAGCAATACAAATTGACAGGTATTCTAACCCCTCTCCATTCTATCCAAAACTAGAAAAAAATAAAGTTTTGCCTTTAATTATATTTTAACACTTGCTTATCTAAAACAGAAAAATACACTTTTAAATAAAATCAGATTTCCAGTATTACTGTAACATCCACTCTATCTAATGCAAGATGGATGAATACCCTCTACAACAGGGATATGCAAACTGTCGCCCTCCAGCTGTTGCAAAACTACAAGTCCCATCATGCCGCTGTCTCTGGGTTTCATGCTTGTGGCAGTCAATCTTGCTATGCCCCATGGGACTTGTAGTTCTGCAACAGCTGGAGGGCCACAGTTTGCATACCCCTGCTCTACAATAACTGGAATCACCACACTGGGATAAGTCATCTTACTCGTAATAAAACAAGGATCCATACAAGTTCACTTATTTGATGTAACTGTTACAAATGTTCACTTAATGGTGTGATACACAGTGATATGTTGGATCCTTTGTATATCAGACCCGGAAGGATCATTTTATATGTATAAATAAAGAAAAATTGCCTTTTAAACACTTATAGTACTTAAATGTCCTTCTTGTAATTAATAGTTGCCTTTAAAATCCCACAAAATAGAGGATAAAAAATGTATTAATTGTTTCTATGGGATGATGGCAAAAAATACCCAAAGTTTAAAAGACAGTTATTCCCTTTATAAGTAGTTCTGTGCAGTTGCCCTCTGCAAAAGCAGTTGCTCCAGTGCTTAGTAAATGAGCAGAACCTCTGCTAGCTTCCACCATCCAATCATGTGCCAGCAAAAATGCATTTTTTTTTTAATTTTTCTTGCACGTGATTGGGTATTTTTGGCAAAGTGAAGCTTTACCTCATTTACTTAGCTCTGGAGCAACTGCACTTGCAGAGTACAACTGCACTTTGCAAACTGCACAGTCTATTTGCCTTTAGTAAATCAACCCCCATAGTCTTGACTTTACTTTATCACTCTGAGAAGGCTAAATGGCGAGGACCTCCTAAATTGTTTGGCGGGTTGCCTAGATTAGAAAACTGGCTGAACAATTATTATTATTTTATTTGCAGGTGCTATAGTTCACAGGTATGTAGTTCAGCTTTGTACTTAGCTGTTTGCCTACACTTACACTTCTAAGTTGAAAACATAGCCAGATTAAGCTACTGAGAGTGCAGTTGTAGGGCAAAAGGCTAATAGAGCATAGCTATTTTTTATTTGTCGTCTGGGCCAGTTGAGCGCTGAATGCAGTACAGCTGTATTTCTTGGTGCTATCAGTACCTAAGTCTAAATGGCTTGTCTCATGCTGCTTTTAGTTAATAATGTTCCACTGCTTGGTTTCAGATCAAAATATTGTCATACTGTCCAGTAATTTATGACTTTGCTGTATTGCAGAGCCAGATAGCTGTGGAATTGAACTGCGCTGGCAAGGGAAGTTAAAACGCTTATTCGTAAAAACGTTCAAATTAAAATTGACAGACAAATCTTTTTTGTTTTATGGGCTGCTTGCATGGGCAGCAGAATAAAGCAACAGTTTGGTCTCTTTTGACCCATATTCTTCCTCTGAGCCTTTTTAAATGGGTTATTCCAGAGCAGTCTGTCTTATTGGAAAGCTGTTCATCTGATACAGACTTGGCTCAGCCAGTTTGTCTAACTGTTCACCTAATTCTATTTTAAAAAGTCTGCATCTTTCTTCTTAGAGGGAAATTATTGTGTATTTTTAGTCACCACACATTTTAGCTATTACTGTAAAATTTAACAAAAAATGTATCTGACGTTTAACTTGTATTTGTATTTTGCTATATATATTAAAAAAAAAAATAAAAAAAAAAAAAAAATATATATATATATATATATATATATATATATATATATATATATACATATATATAGCTATATCTATATATATAGATATATCTACATATATAGATATAGATATATATTTCTTTTTTTTTATAATAAGGGGGTAATAAGAGCTGAGGTTGAGGTAGTTAAATAAAAATATTATATAGCACCCTTGTCATAAGCAGGGTTGCTGGTAAATTTAGTTTGCTGGGCAGTAACTAGCTTGGCTGATTTATAGCACTGTGGTAAATTGAACTTCCTCTTAATCTGGGTTTGGCTGTAGTTCTCCCTTCTGTCAGTAGGTGGCACTGTTGCCTCTGACATTAGAGAGAGAAATACAGTTAAACAGGCTATGAATATTTATGTCTCTCTTAGCCAGTTACATTGCAACTGGTGCATGCTGGGAGAGGCTATTTAACTGGGGGGAAAGTCCAATGATCATTCTCTTGCCACCCGGACCCCCTCTGGGGTGGGTGTGTGCCACTATGCTGCTGCTGGGTAGGCCTGAAGCCTGGGGCCTAGCCACATGCCTGAGACTCTTTGGAGGAGAGCCAGTGTTCTGCATGGAAGTAAGCATCCACAGAGCTCCAACAACCTTGTATGAGTTACATGTCTTTTTGATATAGAAGACAGCTGTCCAGCCAGTACGGAACGGATTGCTGAAAGAGATTGGACCCAGGGGAGAGGAGTTGCCTCCCGGGTCAATCTGAAGCTTCACAGATTATTGAAAGGGACTGAATCCAGGGGAGAAGAGTTGCCTCCCAGGTCAGTCTGAACCTCAGGGTCTTTTTTCCTGTACCGCTGTCTAAGTGCCTGTCATTTTTGTAAACAGAGTCTGCCAATTTGACTGTTTTCTAAGGGTGTCCTGTGCCCTACCCCTCTCTCCCTTATCTTATTTTTGTCCTGTTGAGAAGAAATAAAGCTCTTCTGTTGTTCAAGCATAAAAGTGACTGGCACCCATCATTTCTTTACTTGTTCATTACCCACCATGCCGAACAATCCACACCCAAAGGAGGCATGTAGGCCCTCACTGCCTCTGAGGGTCACCACCAGGCCCTAGGAGGTTTGGGGGGTCCGCTACAATTAAATAAACCATTCTATTTATTTTAAATGCTACTACTGTAAGTACCCAAGTTTGACTTATAGAGGAACTTCGATCTTCTTTGTAAATATCGTCCTTCCTCTGGTACCACCATACTCGGGGCACATGCGCAGATGTGCCAAAGGGCTCATCTAGGCACAGTACAAAAACCGTTGTTAAAACAAAAAAAAAAATAATAATACCTAATTTAAATTTGAAAGAGGGAGGGGGGGTGAAGACAGGGAAAAATAATGTTAATTTAGAGTGAAGGGCTGCTTTAATTTGAGCCTCTGAAAATCCTCTGTATAACAACACTCAGAAAGAGGGAAGCTCATGGGGCCAATCAGGTGTCTTACATGCACATGTGATGACAAGAAACAAACTGATGGGAAAGAATAGGGAGATGACCTCATCAAACTTTTGCTGCTCCTTTACTGTCAAGTCACCGGCTGAGGGTATGCTGCAGAAAAGGAAATACTGATAATCAGGCTGGCTGTATTGTATGGCAGGACTGTGTAAATCTCAGATTTGGGAGAATTGAAATACAAATCCTTTAGCAGGTAGCACCCATATATATTTCAGATTATTTCCCATGAAGCCCAGCTTTAATGTTCAAATTGGCAAACTATTTGTATTTCATATTACCCAGTCAGATTTTAGAACCTCTGTCAGGTTTTTATTGCTGTCTCTGTCTCTGGGACGAATCATCCTCTCTGGTGACCATTGTTAGCAGAACTGAACATAATGGGAAATCCAAAACTGTTATACCGGAGTAGGAATATAGAGACATAGCTCTTCTAATTTCTACACAATTTCCAATTTTTGATAAGTACGATTCATGGTTATCTCCGTCAATGGATTATAGAGAGCACAGATAAGCATATAATGAGAAGATATTTATATCTGTAATGAAGCAGACTGGCAGCAGGGTTATTTCAGATCTTTCACATTTTGGCTGCTGTCTCTGGTAGGTTTGACCAAACAAAAATCAATTTACATTTCACTACATACTGCTTTAAAGAGTTACTAAACCCTGAATTTACTATATCTGGTCTCCCACAGTACACAGAAAATGAAAATGCAATTATTTTAGTAAATATAAACGGATAATTACCTTTTCTCATCAGCAGTATATACTGTAGCCTTCCGGTGACTTGCATCAGTTCCTAGTAAAGCTTGTAGGAGGAGTTTTAATTCTCCCCTGACCCTCTGTCTGGACAGTGCTGATTGGCCCTGTACTGATGACATCCACTCTCCCAAGAAAATAGAAAAACTCTCTCGCAATACACACCAAACTGAGCATGTGCAGCCTGACTCCTAATGCTCTGTTCTATCAGGAGATGGGTTGGAGCCAGTTAAATAAGAGGAGGATCAAAGAAGACAGGATCACACGGCCTTTATACACAATGCAGAGGATTACCCCTTAGGTTCCACAGTGAGTATAACAAGCATCCTTTACTGCATATACACACAGATTTTACTGTTGTAGGTTTAGTAACACTTTAAGGTGTCACCAGGATGGTTCTCCCAAGAGTCCGTAACAGATCCTTGCCAGTGACTCAGAATACAAGATTTTTTTTTACACCAGAGATAATTCAACTAAACTAATAAAACCATGGCATTGTTTTGAATATTTTTAAAATTTAAAATGATTGAAGAAAAATATTTAGTTTTAAAAAAATCTTGGAATTCACAAGAAAAGGCGGACAGAGGAACAACAGATTTCAAACATCAGAATGCATGCTGCTTTATTTTGATACAATGTTCTAATTGAGTAACCATTAAAACGATTTTTATTTGACTCCAATTAGCTGATTATCCAATGAGAATTCCATTTCTAACTCAGAGGTTCAGGACCAAACGCACAATTAAAACAGCATCGATTACGTAGAGCAATAAATAAAGATTAGCCTAGATCTTTGTTCTCAGTTGTGTTCAATAATTTTGTTCATGTCTATTTAATCAGAGGTACAAGTGCTAATGACCTTTTAGAATGCAATAAACCCAAGTGTCCTCGAAGCGGGGAAGCAAGGAACAAATAAATCATTTTCTTTGTGTGTGCGGGAGGTTGGTCTGATTTTTGAAGAGTTAATTAAAGAGGTGAATTGTGGATAGATACCAAATTTTCACCTGTTTTAAACTTCCGCTACAGCAAAAACTTGTTGGAATTATTGGGAGCTGTTCAACAAGGTGGTGAAATGAGAGTCTCTTTCTTGAACAGAAAACGATCAGCTTACTGGGTGTCGCTGAGAGAAAATCCAGTAGTGACCTGTCGATGACACAGGCACAAAACTGGAAACGATTAACCTTTTCTTTCTTCATTAGTTCACAAGGTGGAAAGCCACAAGGCATTGTTTTCACTGGGTGGTATAGAAGAATGAAGGGGGGGGGGGGGATTTGGATTCAAAGGCCTCATACACTTGAAGGTTGAATGTTACACGAACGTACTCCTTGCTCTTCATATTTGGACAATTTAAAAAGAACTAAATACAGGATAATGTCACCAATCAATATACAGTTATTGGGATTTTTTAACAAAAATATATGGCAGAATATAAAGTAGCCTAAAGTGATGAAAAAAATAGATTTTTAAATTCTTTTTATTGGGAATGTTATATAGCAAAAAAAAAAAATTGCAGAGGTGATCAATTACCACCAAAAGAAAGCTTTATTTGTGGGAAAAAAAGGACATCAATTTTATTTGGGTACATCGTCGCACGACCGCGCAATTGTCCGTTAATGTAACACAGTGCCGAATCGCAGAAAGTGACCTGATCATTATGGGGGGTAAAACCTTCCGGTCCTTAAGTGGGTAATTGTGCAAAAATTTAAAAATCAGGATCCTTTCCTATAATGACAGCCATAAATTCAAGTAAATAAAAATATATACTCACACTATTGTGAATGTCTAAATAAAAGTGTAAAATGTCTGCAGCTGCTGTGCACAAAGTGCTAATCACTAGTAAACATGAAAATACAACGATACAGCGCTTGAATCATATACAGCATATATAAAACCATATAGAAAGTTCAAGAATGTCCAATAAGGATCAATATTCAAAAAAACATTTCCATATAAACTGCTTTTTTGCTCCAATATTCTTTTAAGTGCTGAAGTGCTCCAAATAATATTTACTCTACAGGGGTGACACACACCCCTCCTGTCTGTGTCCCTACTTACCAGAGATAATGGACTCCCAGCTTTTCAGTCTGGGGATCAAACAGGCTTGGCTCTGATATAAGGAATGGCAGGTCACAGGGATCCAATAAAAATCTCCTCAATGTGGCTCTCAGACATTCCAGATGCTCCCCAAGCTCAGAATAAGGAAGGGCGCCAATAGTGAAGTTCTGTAAGGCTGATGTTTAATTGCGCAGTAATAAAATATACTTACAAACCAGAGGATAAAAATGGGAATGTAAAATGCAAGGATATTTCCGGGAATGCGGTAACCATTGCAACAGAAAGTGATGTCGTTAGGACTCAGAACTGGAAATTGCATCAACGCGTTTTGCCCTCCCACAGGGCGTCATCAAGGACCTCAATTCCGGTATACGATGATCTTGAATTTATACCTGAGGGGAGCAGCCTCCTTCTTGGTGGCCAATCAGATTAAATAGCAGCCATTTTAGGTGTATACCGTCGATTCCCATTACTTTCAAAAAGGATAAGTCTGTTACAGCGACGTCAGTTCCAACTTGATGCACATAAATTAATTAAAAACTTTACTGTAAAAAATCATTCATATAAACATTATTATGTTCTCTACAAAGCACCAAAATGGATAATACCTTATAATTGAATTTTACTAATTAAGTAAATGCCTAAGCATGATAAAAAATGAAAAAAATAAAAATAAAAGTAAAAAAAAAAAGGAAAATTAAAATAGAAATAAAATGAAAAATAAAAATACAAAATATATATAAAAAAAATGAAAGTGAAAATGAAAGTAAAAAAATAAAAATTTAAAATAAGCTTGAAAATAAAGATAAGAATAAGAATGTGAAAAATATATATAAAAAATAAATAAATAACAAAAAAGGAACTAAAATGACATAAAAAAAATGAATTATACAAGATACTAAATTACACAATGTTATTTCACCAATTTGAAAGAAAACAGTTTAAATGCAACTCAATATTTAACCCTAAAGGGCTCATATTTCCCAAACAATGGAACCACTGTGTTTCGTTTTGGGAAATAGCCCTTTTTCGATTACCTCCTCTCCAGTGGGCCTCAACTCTATCTATTTATGAAACCTCTATTCTACCTATTTGTATGAAATAAATATTTTACAAGTAAACATTTAAAGAGATAACATCAAAGACCCTCTCTAACTGAAACATCTATATGACATGTACTGTGTGGGAAGATTGTGCATGGAGTGAGAGGAAGTGGGGATCAGTCTCTTCTCTGACTTTTTAAGTTGTGTTTAAGCACTCTTAACAACAGCATTTTTTAACTGTGGTAAAGCCTGGTAAACATGAGAAAAGATGCATAGAGCCCCACCTGCTGGACATAAAGGTAAATATAAAATAGTACTATGCATATGTTATTATTACGATAAAAAAAAAAAAAATATTGTTTTTTTTTTTTCCAGCTCAGAACGAAAGAGACAAAGAGAAGAAACTTTATATCTCCTTTAAAGGAACACTCTACACTTATTTAGGAAAATATATATAATGCATATATAAGTTATTCAAAATGCAAGTGTTATTAAAATTTGCTTTTCTGTTTGATCTATAGCCAGCTATGAATTCCTCAAACTACCAAAAGCCATAGCAACGGTATTCTATTTCAATACATAACACAACCAAAGATCTCATTCCTTCTCATGTGATTGACTGCATTTCCCAGATGTCTGCACAGAACATGACGTAAAATGTTAAGTAAACCCAGTTGTGCCCTTACATTTACTGCAGTAAGCCTTTTACCTTGGTTGATTTATTGGCTATATTACAAATTTACAGGGTTACGAAGATGCAGATTTTTTTATTTTACATATGGATTAATTTTGTTATTGTAGAAGATCATTCCACTTATCAATCAGCTTGGACTGGCTTGTTGCATAATCTACAGAACAAAAGCAGGTATTAATCTGCATTCAATTTATTAAAATTGGTGCAATCTACAGTATAGAACTGTTTTTTTTCTAAATAAAAGTGCAGGCTCTTCTGTTATTCCTTGTGTATTCCACCAAGGCTGTAAATATAACTATAATATTCCAGTACAGGCACACTACAACTGCAAGTAAACCACAACTTTCAGCAATATGTCAAGTGAAAAGTCCTATAACTCCATCTGCTTTTATTTCCCAGACCGCCTTAATACTTACCTGAGCCCCTTCGCGATGCAGCGATTTGCACGAGAGACTCGGGTCTTAAGGGGCCTCTCACTCCTCATTGGCTCCCGCTGCTGTCAATCCCAGCCAGTGAGGATAGAGGGGCCAAGCCACGGCTCTGTGTGTGAATGGACATGCGTAGTAGTAGCAGCTCAAGGGTGAGCCCATAACAAGCTGTTTGTTCTGGGGCACTGAGCAGGAGGGAGGGACCAAGATTGCCGGTGGGGGACCCGTGAAGGGGTCCGCTACTTAGAGCAGGTAAGTATAACATGTTTGTTATTTTAAGAAAAAATTGCTTGTAATGTCACTTCAAAGGCAGTGTGCACTTTCAAATGTTTTTATTGTTGCAAGGTATTAGTGTAATTACAGTGCCGATCTTGGGTGGCTGCACATGGTGCACCACGCCTAGGCGTCGTGAGCTGAGCCAGAGGGGGGGTGGCGCGGAAGCGCAAGTGCCAGAGTCCTCAGCTCCCTCCCTCCTCCTCTCCTTGTGTGTGTCACACACAGGGGGGTATCTCCCACTGTGTCACAGACCTTGGGTCTGAAATGTTCGGCAGCCACTGTAACAAAGTCCTGCCTACTAGACCGGCTTCTCTAATAGACGCCACACTGATCCAATGCTTGGAAATTGAGTCAGTGTGATGTGTATCATAGGAGCCAGTCTAGGAGGCAGGACTTTGTTACAATGGCTGCCTGAGTAATTCAATAGCTCAATGACACAGCAGGAGGTTGCCGCTCTGTGATCCGGGCACTGGTAGGCTGTATTTGATGGGCACTGGTAGACTGCATTTGGTGGGCACTGATAAGCTGCATTTGATGGGTACTGATAACCTGCATTTGGCAGGCATCGATAAGCTGCATTTGATGGGCACTGGTAGGCTGCATTTGATGGGCACTGGTAGGCTGCATTTGAAGGGCACTAATAAGGCTGCATTTGATGGGCACTGATAAGGCTGCATTTGGTGGGCACTGGTAAGGCTGCATTTGATGGGCACTGGCAGGCTGCATTTGATGGGCATTGATAAGCTGCATTTGATTGGCACTGATAGATTGCATTTGATGGGCACTGATGAGGCTGTATTTGATGGGAACTGGTAGGCTGCATTTGATGGGCACTGATGAGGCTGCATTTGATGGGCACTGGTAGGCTGCATTTGATTGGCACTGATAAGCTGCATTTGGTGGGCACTGATAGGCTGCATTTGATGGGCACTGATGAGGCTGCATTTGATGGGGAAGAGGCTGCAATTGATGGGCACTGATGAGACTGTATTTGAAGAGCCCTGGTAGGCTGCATTTGATGGGCAATGAAGAGGCTGCAATTGATGGGCACTCATGAGACTGTATTTGAAGGGCTCTGGTAGGCTGCATTTGATGGGCACTGGTGAGGCTGCATTGATGCATTGATCTTGTGTATAATGTTTGCAGTCTCTGACCAACTCATATCATGTCTGCAGTCTCTTACCATCTCCTGTAATATATATGCAGTCTCCGACTATCTCTGGTATCATGTCTGCAGTTTCTGACCATCTATTGTATCATGTTCTCAGTCTCTTACCATCTCCTGCAGTATGTAGGCAGTCTCTGACCATCTCTCTGACCTGTAGGATGTCTGCACATTCATGTGTCTCAAATAAGATTCTATATTGATCAATTGACAAATGCTTGCCTACTTAATCTCCTTATAAATTTTAAGCGGCCTATGGGGAGGCGCAGACCGGGGCAAGGCGCAGAAACCGTATCTCATTCCTGAGTGTCTCTGTTACAAGTGTTGCACAGTTTCACTGCCACAGCTATCAATTCTGATCATGTCTTTTTTTTTTACAGGTAAATGTTCCCTACTATCCATATGTACACCCTACTCTGCCTGACTCTGACACTGCTCTTTATTTTTGGTAATATCCTCTGCTGCCATATCTTTAAATTTATACAGTATATTTAATGCTAGCTCTATAACAAATACACCGCATTAGCAACATAACTGGTGATTGATTCTCAAGTCCATTTGGCTTGAGTGATCAAGAGACTCAATTACCTTTTACGACCCTAGCCTGTATATGTGACTGGTCTGGTATTGTCAATCTCCTCTCCCATATCCATGGGTCTGAAATTAGATTCTATATTGATCAATTAACAAATACTTGCCTACTCAATCTCTCTATAATTTTAAAGCGGCCTATGAGGAGGCGCAGACAGGGGTAAGGTGCAGACACCATGTCTCTTTACTGAGTGTCTATGTCACGAGTGTTGCACAGTTTCACTGCCGCAGAACAATTAAAGCTAGAACTCTGCTCCATTCTGGAAAGACAGCAAGCAAACCAGCATTTGACCTTTAATTTATTTGAAGTCTGATTCCCACTCTCTATCCACTAACATGGTCCTTCTACTCTAACTTCTGACATCGGTATTTTCTATCTTGAAATTATCCTTACTTTTTTCCTCCTCTCTACTCCACAGTATAAACATATCACCCTCACTCCTACCCTCTCCCTACTACTACACCCATCACCTCCTTCAATTGCTGAACCCGCATGCTGACCTAAACACCAGGGAAGTTAGACATGTGTGCTCATACACATCCCACTCCAATCTTACCTTTCTCACCCTCCTTCCCCTAGCCTCAGGGGACACTTCTCCTTGTGTCAAGATATGAAGAGCCTATCATTATATATCGTTATATAGTCAAAGAGTCCCCTTTAATATATTAAAGAATATATTCTTTTAAATGTTTTGAACTCTAGTTGGTATTTAATAGCTGTGTCCCAGTTGCGTTCTAGATGGTATGAAATGTTCTGCCAAAGATATGATAAGATTCCCGGAAAGAGTTGTTTATGAAAACAAGCCCCTTATTACCGTAAAATGTTATTTTCCCTAACATATTCAATCTTTTATAATTGTCAGACTAACCTGTCACTACGCCCTTGCTGGGTCAAAATGACCCGATGTGTAATTGGGATTTTCCACAAGGAATGTATTGTCATCCGCCTAGACTGTATTGTGAAATATTGTGAAACTTTGTGTAATCTGTAACTTGGGCCCGTGCCCGTTTATGTACTATAAAAGCTGTAACCAAAATATAATCTGGGCCACATATCTGTTGGAAGATGTGGACCCGCTGTATGGCGTATATTCTAAGTAAACATATGGAGACGAATGCAAACCTGATTGGCGTAGATGTCCGTTATTTCAACTTAACATTTGGTGACCCCGAAAATCGTGTCTTTTTGACTGCATCTCTGCTGCCGGCAGTCGCTCACATCTGTGCATGACCTTTTTATCTCTCGTGGCTTTAACATACTCACCATAACTGAAACCTGGCTTCAAAATTTTGACTCAGCTTCTCTTACTCCCTTCC
This sequence comes from Pelophylax lessonae, assembly GCF_965119305.1. NCBI lineage: Eukaryota > Metazoa > Chordata > Amphibia > Anura > Ranidae > Pelophylax > Pelophylax lessonae. Next base: position 246,517,130 of record NC_138773.1, on the reverse strand, counting down.
CCCATGGTGGCCTCCACTGGATTCACTCCTCCAGACCCAACGAACAGAAAGGAGGTGAAGTTGGATTCTTGCTATCACCACAAAGCACCTTCCAAGTCCTTCCTATCCCTCCCTCTCTATCCCTTTCTTTTGAGATGCACTAAATTTGTCTGTTTTCTCACATTTCTCTGAGGATTGCAGCAATTATTCTTGGTGACTTCAACATCCCTGTCAATGTTAACAGACCAGCTACAGCTCAACTTCTCAACCTAACATCATCTTTTGACCTACCCCAATGGACACACACTTACATTTACTCCAATTGTAATAATGGTTTAATACGCTCAATCTTGTATTCTCCCATCTCTGCACTCCTGGAGACCTCACCAACTCCTGTTAGAGCATCTCCTTTTTCAGCCGTAAATTGAAATGCACACATTTTCGCACATAAGCGTTTGCGCAAATTCACGTCTTTTCGCACAAATGTATTCTCGCGTTTTTTTTTAAATATGCCAATTCGCATTTTTCAGATCAAAAGTATGTTCGTCTGCGTTCATTTGTGCGCAATTGCGCGTATTTGCACGCATTTGCGCGTATGAGGTGTAAATTACTGTCCAAAAATGCAGATTTTTCTATTTTGTTTTTACTGAAGAATACACGGCGCTCATTTATGCGCCTGTGTGCATAGGCACATTACAATGAATGGGCTGTATTTTAGCTCAGAAAAAAAAAGCTGTACTGAGCATTTTTAAGCTGCAGTGTGCAAGAGGCCTAAAGATGACCAGTCTTTTTAAGCATTTTTATGTTATATTGGTCTATTATGTCTTTAATAAAAGTTACCAGACCAATAACTGTGTTCTGGTAGCGCCACATTTTGTAGTATTTTTTTTACACTTTAAATTAACCTGTTCTTTGCCCATGCAAGGCTAAAGCCACAGGTTAGATCTAATGCAGGCTTCTGGAGAAGTTTTGTTTCAGCTTTCTTTTGCTATCCTGCCATTCTATTCAGCATGGAAGAGAAAAATATTGTACCTCTTCCTCCTATATGACAACACTGGTGATTTGTGTGTGGCTGTTCAGGCATCCAGTGCTGTCACATGAGGATGAGAGAGAGTCTTTGAGTGCACTTACACTAGGCACAGTTAAACTGAACTGTTCCTAAATTTGATTGTCCCCCCTCCCCACTCCCCCACTGGTCTGCATTCACACTGGGCTATAGGCAAGTGTTCCCGGGCACACTTACATCATCAGCTCTGCCAACCAAGCCACAGTAATCCTGGCTTCTGTGCTCTATCATTTATGGAGAGTTCTGTGCTCAGGCATGGTTTGCACTCACTCTGATATGAACTGTAGAGACCCACAAGTGAGCCTCTTCAAAGTGGTTTCAGACACATTATGCTTAAAGTGTTACTAAACCCACAACAGTAAAATCAGTCTGTACAGTTGTGCTCATATGTGTACATACCCTGGCAGAATTCGTGATTTCTTGGCCTTTTTTCCAGAATATGAATGATAACACAAAAACTTTTCTTTCACTCATGGTTAGGGTTTAGCTGAAGCCATTTATTATCAATCAACTGTGTTTACTCTTTTTTTAAATCCTAATGACAACAGAAACTACCCAAATTACCCTGATCAAAACTTTACATACCCTGGTGATTTTGGCCTTATAATATGCACACAAGTTGACACAAAGGAGTTTGAATGGCTATTAAAGGTAACCATCCTCACCTGTTATCTGTTTGCTTGTAATGAGTGTGTGTATAAAAGGTCAATGAGTTTCTGGACTCCTGACAGACCCTTGCATCTTTCATCCAGTGCTGCACTAACGTTTCTGGATTCTGAGTCATGGGGAAAGCAAAAGAATTGTCAAAGGATCTGCGGGAAAAGATAGTTGAATTGCATAAAATAGGAAAGGGATATAAAAAGATATCCAAGGAATTGGGAATGCCAATCAGCAGTGTTCAAACTCGAATCAAGAAGTGGAAAATGAGGGGTTCTGTTAAAGCCAAATCACGGTCAGGTAGACCAACTAAAATTTCAGCAAAGAAAAACCCACAAATAACTTCAGGTGAAATACAGGTCTCTCTGAAAACATGTGGTGTGGCTGTTTCAAGATGCACATCAAGGAGGCACTTGAAGAAAGATGGGCTGCATGGTGAAGTCACCAGAAGAAAGCCATTACTACACAAATGCCACAAAGTATCCAGCTTACCATACGCCAAACAGCACAGAGACAAGCGTCAAACCTTCTGGCACAAGGTCATTTGGAGTGATGAGACCAAAATTGGGCTTTTGGCCACAACCATAAACTCTACATTTAGAGAGGCCTATAATGAAGGGTACACAATTTCTACTGTGAAACAGGGAAGTGGATCGCTGATGTTTTGGGGATGTGTGAGCTACAAAGGCACAGGAAATTTTGTCAGAATTGATGGCAAGATGAATGCAGTATGTTATCAAAAAATACTGGAGGAAAATTTGCGTTCATCAGCCTGGAAGCTGCGCATGGGACGTACTTGGACATTCCAACATGACAATGATCCTAAACACAAGGCCAAGTTGACCTGTTATTGGCTACAGCAGAATAATGTAAAGGTTCTGGAGTGGCCATCTCAGTCTCCTGACCTCAATATCATTGAGCCACTCTGGGGAGATCTCAAACGTACAGTTTATTCAAGACAGCCCAATAATTTACAGGAACTTTTTGCCAAAAAGAATGGACAGCTTCACCATCTGAGAAGATAAAGAGCCTCATCCACAAATACCACAAAAGACTTCAAGCTGTCATTGATGTTAAAGGGGGCAATACATGATGTAACGAGACCCTTGCTCGCTCGCTTCCGCTCTCCCGACACTCCTCTGTTTCTAGTGAGTCAGCTTGCAGATCGCAACGTCTGATGGTTCGGTCAACCAAGGCTCCGGGATACGAACTACAGCTATGTGCCGTTCGGAATCCATTAGAACAAACACCAAGCAGGCTGTTTGTAAGTTCAAACAGGAAGACCATTTATTGGAAGCACACAGCACACTTTTATACAGAAGTTGGAACATCCTGCCCCCAACAACCGCTTTCCCATTGGTCAATTGCACAGTACATGCCGTTCTCCTTCAGGTCCTCCTTAGCCATGCAAATGAGGACTTGAAAATGAGTCAGCAGGGATTGGTTAAGGACTGTTATGTGTAATGACAGAAGCCCCCAGGGGACAATCATTGTACACAATAGCCAGACACAGAACAATGGTTCCATAACGAGCCCCCCTAATACACATTACTCTGAGTGTCAATACATCCCTTAGCAGACAACAGGTGAGTTCATTAGCACACCCGACAATAGGTGAATAGTGATGTCGCGAACCTAAAATTCGCGGTTCGCGAACGGCGAACGCGAACATCGGCAAATGTTCGCGAACCGGCGAACCGGGCGAACCGCCATAGACTTCAATAGGCAGGCGAATTTTAAAACACACAGGGACTCTTTCTGGCCACAATAGTGATGGAAAAGTTGTTTCAAGGGGACTAACACCTGGACTGTGGCATGCCGGAGAGGGATCACGCAAAAAAAAGTTCTTAAAAATTATAATTTTTTGATAGAGAGCCAATTATTGGAAAAATTAAAAAAAAATAAAAATAAAAAATTTCTTTGGATTTAGCATCTGGGGGGTCTAAAAAGTGTACCTGTGAAGTTTCAGCTCTGTAGCATGTCCAGAACCCCTAAAAAACAGCATTTTTCTTATATTTTCAGGAATATGGCTTCTCTGCGGCTGGCTTTTTCTCTTGCAGGCATTTAGCGGGCATTTTTTTAGGCAGGCATGTCATTTTTTGTATTTAGTGTCTGGGGGGTCTAAAAAGTGTACCTGTCAATTTTCAGCTCTGTAGCATGTCCAGAACCCCTAAAAAACAGCATTTTTCTTATATTTTCAGGAATATGGCTTCTCTGCGGCTGGCTTTTTCTCTTGCAGGCATTTAGCGGGCATTTTTTTAGGCAGGCATGTCATTTTTTGTATTTAGTGTCTGGGGGGTCACAAAAGTGTACCTGTCAAGTTTCAGCTCTGTAGCATGTCCAGAACCCCTAAAAAACAGCATTTTTCTTATATTTTCAGGAATATGGCTTCTCTGCGGCTGGCTTTTTCTCTTGCAGGCATTTAGCGGGCATTTTTTTAGGCAGGCATGTCATTTTTTGTATTTAGTGTCTGGGGGGTCTAAAAAGTGTACCTGTCAATTTTCAGCTCTGTAGCATGTCCAGAACCCCTAAAAAACAGCATTTTTCTTATATTTTCAGGAATATGGCTTCTCTGCGGCTGGCTTTTTCTCTTGCAGGCATTTAGCGGGCATTTTTTTAGGCAGGCATGTCATTTTTTGTATTTAGTGTCTGGGGGGTCACAAAAGTGTACCTGTCAAGTTTCAGCTCTGTAGCATGTCCAGAACCCCTAAAAAACAGCATTTTTCTTATATTTTCAGGAATATGGCTTCTATGCGGCTGGCTTTTTCTCTTGCAGGCATTTAGCGGGCATTTTTTTAGGCAGGCATGTCATTTTTTGTATTTAGTGTCTGGGGGGTCTAAAAAGTGTACCTGTCAAGTTTCAGCTCTGTAGCATGTCCAGAACCCCTAAAAAACAGCATTTTTCTTATATTTTCAGGAATACGGCTTCTCTGCGGCTGTCTTTTTCTCTTGCAGGCATTTATCGGGCATTTTTTTAGGCAGGCATGTCATTTTTTGTATTTAGTGTCTGGGGGGTCACAAAAGTGTACCTGTCAAGTTTCAGCTCTGTAGCATGTCCAGAACCCCTAAAAAACAGCATTTTTCTTATATTTTCAGGAATACGGCTTCTCTGCGGCTGTCTTTTTCTCTTGCAGGCATTTATCGGGCATTTTTTTAGGCAGGCATGTCATTTTTTGTATTTAGTGTCTGGGGGGTCACAAAAGTGTACCTGTCAAGTTTCAGCTCTGTAGCATGTCCAGAACCCCTAAAAAACAGCATTTTTCTTATATTTTCAGGAATACGGCTTCTCTGCGGCTGTCTTTTTCTCTTGCAGGCATTTATCGGGCATTTTTTTAGGCAGGCATGTCATTTTTTGTATTTAGTGTCTGGGGGGTCACAAAAGTGTACCTGTCAAGTTTCAGCTCTGTAGCATGTCCAGAACCCCTAAAAAACAGCATTTTTCTTATATTTTCAGGAATACGGCTTCTCTGCGGCTGTCTTTTTCTCTTGCAGGCATTTATCGGGCATTTTTTTAGGCAGGCATGTCATTTTTTGTATTTAGTGTCTGGGGGGTCTAAAAAGTGTACCTGTCAAGTTTCAGCTCTGTAGCATGTCCAGAACCCCTAAAAAACAGCATTTTTCTTATATTTTCAGGAATACGGCTTCTCTGCGGCTGTCTTTTTCTCTTGCAGGCATTTATCGGGCATTTTTTTAGGCAGGCATGTCATTTTTTGTATTTAGTGTCTGGGGGGGTCACAAAAGTGTACCTGTCAAGTTTCAGCTCTGTAGCATGTCCAGAACCCCTAAAAAACAGCATTTTTCTTATATTTTCAGGAATACGGCTTCTCTGCGGCTGTCTTTTTCTCTTGCAGGCATTTATCGGGCATTTTTTTAGGCAGGCATGTCATTTTTTGTATTTAGTGTCTGGGGGGTCACAAAAGTGTACCTGTCAAGTTTCAGCTCTGTAGCATGTCCAGAACCCCTAAAAAACAGCATTTTTCTTATATTTTCAGGAATACGGCTTCTCTGCGGCTGTCTTTTTCTCTTGCAGGCATTTATCGGGCATTTTTTTAGGCAGGCATGTCATTTTTTGTATTTAGTGTCTGGGGGGTCTAAAAAGTGTACCTGTCAAGTTTCAGCTCTGTAGCATGTCCAGAACCCCTAAAAAACAGCATTTTTCTTATATTTTCAGGAATACGGCTTCTCTGCGGCTGTCTTTTTCTCTTGCAGGCATTTATCGGGCATTTTTTTAGGCAGGCATGTCATTTTTTGTATTTAGTGTCTGGGGGGTCACAAAAGTGTACCTGTCAAGTTTCAGCTCTGTAGCATGTCCAGAACCCCTAAAAAACAGCATTTTTCTTATATTTTCAGGAATACGGCTTCTCTGCGGCTGTCTTTTTCTCTTGCAGGCATTTATCGGGCATTTTTTTAGGCAGGCATGTCATTTTTTGTATTTAGTGTCTGGGGGGTCTAAAAAGTGTACCTGTCAAGTTTCAGCTCTGTAGCATGTCCAGAACCCCTAAAAAACAGCATTTTTCTTATATTTTCAGGAATACGGCTTCTCTGCGGCTGTCTTTTTCTCTTGCAGGCATTTATCGGGCATTTTTTTAGGCAGGCATGTCATTTTTTGTATTTAGTGTCTGGGGGGTCACAAAAGTGTACCTGTCAAGTTTCAGCTCTGTAGCATGTCCAGAACCCCTAAAAAACAGCATTTTTCTTATATTTTCAGGAATACGGCTTCTCTGCGGCTGTCTTTTTCTCTTGCAGGCATTTATCGGGCATTTTTTTAGGCAGGCATGTCATTTTTTGTATTTAGTGTCTGGGGGGTCTAAAAAGTGTACCTGTCAAGTTTCAGCTCTGTAGCATGTCCAGAACCCCTAAAAAACAGCATTTTTCTTATATTTTCAGGAATACGGCTTCTCTGCGGCTGTCTTTTTCTCTTGCAGGCATTTATCGGGCATTTTTTTAGGCAGGCATGTCATTTTTTGTATTTAGTGTCTGGGGGGTCACAAAAGTGTACCTGTCAAGTTTCAGCTCTGTAGCATGTCCAGAACCCCTAAAAAACAGCATTTTTCTTATATTTTCAGGAATACGGCTTCTCTGCGGCTGTCTTTTTCTCTTGCAGGCATTTATCGGGCATTTTTTTAGGCAGGCATGTCATTTTTTGTATTTAGTGTCTGGGGGGTCACAAAAGTGTACCTGTCAAGTTTCAGCTCTGTAGCATGTCCAGAACCCCTAAAAAACAGCATTTTTCTTATATTTTCAGGAATACGGCTTCTCTGCGGCTGTCTTTTTCTCTTGCAGGCATTTATCGGGCATTTTTTTAGGCAGGCATGTCATTTTTTGTATTTAGTGTCTGGGGGGTCTAAAAAGTGTACCTGTCAAGTTTCAGCTCTGTAGCATGTCCAGAACCCCTAAAAAACAGCATTTTTCTTATATTTTCAGGAATACGGCTTCTCTGCGGCTGTCTTTTTCTCTTGCAGGCATTTATCGGGCATTTTTTTAGGCAGGCATGTCATTTTTTGTATTTAGTGTCTGGGGGGTCACAAAAGTGTACCTGTCAAGTTTCAGCTCTGTAGCATGTCCAGAACCCCTAAAAAACAGCATTTTTCTTATATTTTCAGGAATACGGCTTCTCTGCGGCTGTCTTTTTCTCTTGCAGGCATTTATCGGGCATTTTTTTAGGCAGGCATGTCATTTTTTGTATTTAGTGTCTGGGGGGTCTAAAAAGTGTACCTGTCAAGTTTCAGCTCTGTAGCATGTCCAGAACCCCTAAAAAACAGCATTTTTCTTATATTTTCAGGAATACGGCTTCTCTGCGGCTGTCTTTTTCTCTTGCAGGCATTTATCGGGCATTTTTTTAGGCAGGCATGTCATTTTTTGTATTTAGTGTCTGGGGGGTCACAAAAGTGTACCTGTCAAGTTTCAGCTCTGTAGCATGTCCAGAACCCCTAAAAAACAGCATTTTTCTTATATTTTTCAGGAATACGGCTTCTCTGCGGCTGTCTTTTTCTCTTGCAGGCATTTATCGGGCATTTTTTTAGGCAGGCATGTCATTTTTTGTATTTAGTGTCTGGGGGGTCACAAAAGTGTACCTGTCAAGTTTCAGCTCTGTAGCATGTCCAGAACCCCTAAAAAACAGCATTTTTCTTATATTTTCAGGAATACGGCTTCTCTGCGGCTGTCTTTTTCTCTTGCAGGCATTTATCGGGCATTTTTTTAGGCAGGCATGTCATTTTTTGTATTTAGTGTCTGGGGGGTCACAAAAGTGTACCTGTCAAGTTTCAGCTCTGTAGTATGTCCACAACCCAAAAAAAACAGCATTTTTCTTATGATTTTTAGTAGAAAACTAATGCAGTGTCTTTCCAGCTGTCTTTTTTTCTTTCTGGCAAGCTGAAATATGATATGCCAAGGCAAACATGCCTATCAGTTGAGCTATGACACAGACAACACTGCACACATGGGGAAATATGTAAAACAAAAAACAGGAAAAGGAAATTAGTTGACGGTCACAAAACATGATATTGTGATTGGCCAAATAAAAAGTCACCTCGCGATGAGGTCGCGCCAAAGTCGCGCTAAGTCGCGCCAAAGTCGCACTGGAAGCGACGCTACTTTAGTGGTAGCGGCAGTGTAAACCAGCACTAAAACATCCAGTGTGTGAATACGATCAGGTATGATGTTTTATCGGTCAAGTAGTGTAAGGGTTACGCCCGTCGCCCGCTTCACAGTGACAGACCAAACTCTGACAGACCAAACTCCCCGTTTAACAGTCAGTCAGTCCATTTGCACAACCGCAAACTCCCAATTTGCACAAGGTTGGATACCAAGCTAGCCATGTCCCGTTCCTTGTCCTCACTGACATCATTGAAGGTCTCTTCCTCCACCCAGCCACATACAACACCAAGGGTCCCCGAAAGGTGAGAACAAGCCCCCTGGGACGCCTGCTGTGGCTGGTATTCCACCTCCTCAAAGCCACCTTCCTCCTCTGACTTCTCTTCTTCAGACTCCTCTCTCTGCGTTGCCACAGGTCCAGCAATTGACAACGACAAGGCTGCTTCTGGTGGTGATGAGGACCACAACTCTTCCTCTTCATGCTCATCTACAGCCTGATCCAGTACTCTTCGCAGGGCACGCTCCAGAAAAAACGCATATGGGATGAGGTCGATGATGTTGCCTTGGGTTCGACTGACCACCAGGGTTGTCATCTCCGCAAAAGGACGCATGAGCCTACAGCCATTGTTCATGAGCATTCAGTAACGCGGCCAAAAAATACCCAGCTCCGCAGAAAGAATGAAAGAAAATGAATGTTTTTTTTTATGAAAAATTATCCTGCGGATCGCTTTTGGTCTGTACACAATGAAGCAACGACCTTATCATCTGGGGTGTGCCAACACAATCCTAGAGGTGATCGCTTCATTGTGATACGCAAGCCCCTTCACCACGACAAGGTAACGATCACGAAGGGGAATTGACACATGTATGTGCCTTTTTTTTTGTTTTTTGTTTTTTTGCAGCCACAGTGTAGCACCAGAGGCCAGAAAAATTAGGCATGTACACATGCATGAAAAAGTAGGTATTGTTGCAGCCGCTGCTGTAGCAGCGGCCTGAAAAATTGAGGTTTTAAGGCAGAAAGTGCACTAAAACATTGCTGCTTGAACCGTAGTTGGTGGCGGAGACGTCACGTAAGTCATCCGGCATGCAGAGAATGATTATATACAGCAGCGTGTGGACCATTTTTAGGCCAAGGCATCTCAGTCATCACCAGGCCTTTTTTAGTCAAATGCATCCCCCACTGTCAGTCCCTTCGGGATCCATGCCTCATTCATCTTAATAAACGTGAGGTAATCAAGACTTTTTTGACCTAGGCGACTTCTCTTCTCAGTGACAATACCTCCTGCTGCGCTGAAGGTCCTTTCTGACAGCACACTTGAAGCGGGGCAGGCCAGAAGTTCAATGGCAAACTGGGATAGCTCAGGCCACAGGTCAAGCCTGCACACCCAGTAGTCAAGTGGTTTATCGCTCCTCAGAGTGTCGATATCTGCAGTTAAGGCAAGGTAGTCTGCTACCTGTCGGTCGAGTCGTTCTCTGAGGGTGGACCCCGAAGGGCTGTGGCGATGCATAGGACTAAAAAAGCTCCGCATGTCCTCCATCAACAAGACGTCTGTAAAGCGTCCTGTCCTTGCCGGCGTGGTTGTGGTGGTAGGAGGAGGATTACTTTCACCTCTTCCCCTGTTGGATTCCCGTTGTGCTGTGACATCACCCTTATACGCTGTGTAGAGCATAGTTTTTAACTTATTTTGTAGCTGCTGCATCCTTTGCGACTGCCGGTAATTGGGTAACATGTCACAGACTTTCTGCTTATACCGGGGGTCTAGTAGCGTGGCCACCCAGTACAGGTCGTTCTCCTTCAGCCTTTTTATACGAGGGTCTCTCAACAGGCATGACAGCATGAAAGACCCCATTTGCACAAGGTTGGATGCCGAGCTACTCATGTCCAATTCCTCGTCCTCACTGATGTCATTGAAGGTGTGTTCTTCCCCCCAGCCACGTACAACACCACGGGTACCAGATAGGTGACAACGAGCACCCTGGGATGCCTGCTGTGGTTGGTGTTCCTCCTCCTCAAAGCCACATTCCTCCTCTGACTCCTCTTCCTCACACTCCTCTTCCAGTGTTGCCGCAGGTCCAGCAATCGATGGTAAGGCTGTTTCTGGTGGTGGTGATGGTGACCACAACTCTTCCTCTTCCTCTTCACGCTCATCTACGGCCTGATCCAGCACTCTTCGCAGGGCACGCTCCAGGAAAAAAACATATGGGATGATGTCGCTGATGGTGCCTTCAGTGCGACTCACTAGGTTTGTCACCTCCTCAAAAGGACGCATGAGCCTACAGGCATTGCGCATGAGCGTCCAGTAGCGTGGCAAAAAAATACCCAGCTCCGCAGAGGCTGTCCTAGCACCCCGGTCATACAAATACTCGTTGACCGCTTTTTCTTGTTGGAGCAGGCGGTCGAACATTAGCAGTGTTGAATTCCAACGTGTCGGGCTGTCGCAAATCAAGCGCCTCACTGGCATGTTGTTTCGCCGCTGAATATCTGCAAAGTGCGCCATGGCCGTGTAGGAACGCCTGAAATGGCCACACACCTTCCTGGCCTGCTTGAGGACGTCCTGTAAGCCTGGGTACTTCTGCACAAAACGTTGCACAATCAGATTCAACACATGTGCCATGCACGGCACATGTGTCAACTTGCCCAAATTCAATGCCGCCAACAAATTGCTCCCGTTGTCACACACCACTTTGCCGATCTCCAGTTGGTGCGGGGTCAGCCACTGATCCACCTGTGCATTCAGGGCGGACAGTAGTGCTGGTCCGGTGTGACTCTCTGCTTTCAGGCAAGTCAACCCCAAGACAGCGTGACACTGTCGTATCCGGCATGTGGAATAGCCCCTGGGGAGCTGGGGGGGTGCAGTTGGTGTGGAGCAAGACGCAACAGCAGAAGAGGACTCAGCCGAGGAGGTTAGCAAAGAGGATGGAGTAGGAGGAGTAGAGGAGGTGGCAGCAGGCCTGCCTGCAAGTCGTGGCGGTGTCACCAACTCCTCTGCAGCAGAGCCACGCATTCCATGCTTGGCAGCCGCCAGCAGGTTTACCCAATGCGCAGTGTACGTTATATACCTGCCCTGACCGTGCTTTGCAGACCAGCTATCAGTGGTCAGATGGACCCTTGCCCCAACACTGTGTGCCAGACGTGACATGATTTCCTTTTCCACAATAGAGTACAGGTTGGGGATTGCCTTTTGTGAAAAATAATTTCGGCCGGGTACCTTCCACTGCGGTGTCCCAATAGCGACAAATTTTTTGAAGGCCTCAGACTCCACCAGCTTGTATGGTAAAAGCTGGCGGGCTAAGAGTTCCGACAAGCCAGCTGTCAGACGCCGGGCAAGGGGGTGACTCTGCGAGATTGGCTTTTTGCGCTCAAACATTTCCTTCACAGACACCTGACTGTGGGCAGGTGACGAGCAGGAACTGCTGAAGGTGAGAGGCGGAGGGGCGGGTTGTTGATAGGGGGCATGGAGGACAGCAGTGGTTGACGTGGCTGAAGATGCTGGACCAGGAGGAGGATGGTGGCTTTCAGTTTGTGTGCTGCTTTTACTCATGTGTTGATCCCATAGGCGTTTGTGATGTGAGATCACGTGCCTTCGCAAAGCAGTTGTACCTAGGTGGGTGTTGGACTTCCCACGACTCAGTTTCTTTTGGCACAGGTTACAAATGGCATCGCTGATATCAGAGGCAGACACACAAAAAAAATGCCACACTGCTGAGCTTTGCAAGGACGGCATTCTGGTGGTGGCAACAGCTTGCGTTGATTGGCGTGCTGTCTGGCTGACCCCGGGTGCCGAATCTACATGCTGTCTGACTGCGCCACTAGCTCCTTGCGATGACCTCCTCCCCCTGCTTCCAACTCGTCTCCTCCTCCTCTCTGTCTCCCCATCTGAACTTTCCCCCTCTTCTTCTGCTCTTCGAGCAGGCACCCAGGTGACATCCACAGACACATCGTCATCATCAGCCGCTTCACTTGACAACTCAGCAAAGGCAGCAGCAGCAGGTACAACATCATCATCATCACAATGTACGTCCATGTGTATAATGCTGCCTGACTGAGACATATCCCCGTTATCTACATCCTCTGGCACTAATAGTTGCGCATCACTTATTTCTTCAAACTGATGTGAAAATAACTCCTCTGACGGATCAAGTGAAGCGGCTGTGGTGCTAGTGTTGGTGGTGGTGCCGGCGGGCTGGCGAGTGGTAAATTGAGAGGTGCCCGAAGCTGAGCTGGAGGAGGATGGTGCATTAAGGTTCCGAGCGGAAGCTGTAGACGATTGGGTGTCCTGTGTAAGCCAGTCAACTATGGCCTCAGAATTTTTTGAGTTCAGGGGCTGTGGTGGCCTCTGAACACTGGGCATTATTCTAGAGCCTAAGGAAATCACAGCACCACGACCACGACGGCCCTTGCGGGGTTGCCTGCCTCTGCCTGTCATTTTTTTTTTAATGTGTTGTTACTGTTGTACTATGAGTGCAAGCTGCTGTGCCACCTTATATATCAGTGGTGGGTGGGCAGTGGCACAGTACACTCTCTGTGGACCTGACAGCAGTCACTGGCACCCAGGCAACTGCAATTTAAAAAATATATATATTTTTTTTTACTTTGCAAGCTGCTGTGCCACCTTATATATCAGTGGTGGGTGGGCAGTGGCACAGTACACTCTCTGTGGACCTGACAGCAGTCACTGGCACCCAGACAACTGCAATTTAAAAAATATATATATATTTTTTTACTTTGCAAGCTGCTGTGCCACCTTATATATCAGTGGTGGGTGTGCAGTGGCACAGTACACTCTCTGTGGACCTGACAGCAGTCACTGGCACCCAGGCAACTGCAATTTAAAAAAATATATATATATTTTTTACTTTGCAAGCTGCTGTGCCACCTTATATATCAGTGGTGGGTGGGCAGTGGCACAGTACACTCTCTGTGGACCTGACAGCAGTCACTGGCACCCAGGCAACTGCAATTTAAAAAAATATATATATTTTTTTTACTTTGCAAGCTGCTGTGCCACCTTATATATCAGTGGTGGGTGGGCAGTGGCACAGTACACTCTCTGTGGACCTGACAGCAGTCACTGGCACCCAGGCAACTGCAATTTAAAAAAATATATATATTTTTTTTACTTTGCAAGCTGCTGTGCCACCTTATATATCAGTGGTGGGTGGGCACACAGTGGCACTGCAGTGGGCACAGTACACTCTGTGGACCTGACAGTCACTGGCAGCCCAGGCAACTGCAATAATAAAAAATATTTTTTTTTCAATTTATTGCAACAAGATGCTGTGCCAACGTATATATATCAGTGGTGGGCAGTGCACTGCAGTGGGTACAGTGCACTCTGTGGACCTGACACAGCACTCACTGCAATTATGACAGAGGAAAAAAAAATATTTTTTAAAATGCCAGGTACTGTGCCTGTGCCACCCGAAATGAGTGTGGTGTGCACACAGTACAGTCTGTGGTAGGTCTGTGGCCTCTCACACACAGCGGGCAGGCAACTGCAGTGTACAATAGATATATATATATATATATATAAAGAAAAAAATCTATTACCTTACCAGCCCTTGAAAGGGCTTTTGGGGACACTATATATATATATATGTATATATATAAATAAAAAAATCCTCAATTACCAGCCCTTAAAAGGGCTTTTGGGGACACTAGATAGATATAGATATATATATATATGAAGAAACAACTCAATTACCAGCCCTTAAAAGAGCTTTTGGGGACGCTAGGTATATATATATATATATATATATATATATATATATATATATAAAAAAAAAAAAACACAAATACCAGCCCTTAGAAGGGCTTTTTGGGGTGCTGATATTACAGCAGTAGTGGACCAAGAACACTGCAAGACCAGGAACACTGACTAACTGTCCCTAGCTTAACAGCAGCAGCAGCAGCAGCAGCTCTCCCTACTCTCACTACACACACTGCTTCAGAATGATCTAAGATGGATGCTGCCCTTGCTTATTTATAGGAGGTGGGAGGGTGTGGGAGGGAGGTACGCTGATTGGCTGGAAATGTGTCTGCTGACTGTAAAGTTCAGGGTCAAAGTTTGCCTCAATGATGTCTTATGGGGGGCGGACCGAACATCGCATATGTTCGCCGGCAGCGGCGAACGCGAACATGCTAAGTTCGCCGGGAACTGTTCGCCGGCGAACAGTTCTATACATCTCTATAGGTGAATGGAAAGCCACCTCAGACAAAAGCAACATTGTTAGACAGTCAGTCAGTTGTACTTCCTGGTCAAAGACCTCATGGCAAATGGGAACAAATCTCAATATTTCTACATGGAGACCTTGCTGACAAATATGAAGCAATCCAAACCATCCCCTATCTGTCCTTAAATTCCAGTGACGGTGAACACCGTCACACATGTTATTAAGAACTGGGGTATGAAAACTTTTGATCAGGCTCATTTGGGTAGTTTCTGTTGTCAATATGATTTAAAAAGAGTAAACACAGTTGATTGATAATAAATGGCTTCAGCCAAACACTAACCACGAGTGAAAGAAAAGTTTTTGTGTTATCATTCATATTCTCTGAAAAATGGCCAAGAAATCATAAATTCTGCCAGGGTATGTAAACTTATGAGCACAACTGTATATGCAGTAAAGCATGCTTGTTATACTTACTGTGAAGCCTACGGGGTTAATCCTTTGCATTGCGTAAAAAGGCTGATTGATCTTGTATGCACAGATCCTCCTCTTCTCCCACTGACTCCTGAACAAGTCCGGATAAGAAAGAGCCTTTGGAGTCAGGTTGCACATGCTCAGTTTTGTGTATATTGCTAAAGAGTTTTTTTTTCTTCAGTTTTTTCTTCAGAGGGTGCATGTGATCAGCACAGGGCCAATCACCACTGTCCAGACAAAGGATCAGGTGTCCTGGATCCTGATAGGATAGCTCAGTGCCGTATGAAAACTCCTACAAACTTTACCAGGAACTGATAGAAGTCACAAGACTTCTATATACTGCTGATGAGAAATGGTATTTAGCTGTTTATATTTACTAAATATTGCATTTCCATGTTCTGTGTACTGTGGGAGACCAGATAAAGTGAATGCAGGGTCCTGGGTTTAGTAACACTTTAACTGTTTTCGGCGAGGTTCGGAGCACCCATGCTACAAAAACCAACTCGAGCAAGTGGATGAACCACCAATGTGGCAGTGTGAATGCACCCTCAGTCCTATGGATTTGAAGCTTTCATCAGCCTTTCTATCTTCATTACCACAAATGGAACATGGAAAACGAGAAAGGAGGGTATGTATGGGCTTTTGTGGAGCAAACATTTGCATAGGCGCAAAAATGCCCTTCAAGCAATCTATTTGGGCTGATTAACTAAAAGTTGACAGTTGAGAATCTTCACTCAACAATTTCCGTGAATATTTACTTTAATTATCCAGTACGTACTGTTTAATAATTTATTTAGCCTATGATTGGGTATTCAAAGTGACCAGGGGTTTGCTTCCTATATGATTGGATAAATGAAGAGAATTTTTACTCCTTTGTTAACCACTTGCCGTCTGAGTACGGTAATAGTACTGCGGCAAAGTGGTTCGTTATCGTCTGACGACGTAGTATTAACGTCGTCAGACACTCCCCCTTCTGGGCGGCGCTTGCGCGCTGCCGGAGGCTCGCTCCCGCTGTTTTCATTCACAGCGGGAGTCGGGCCAGGGGAGGAGCAGCGGCGATCGCCGCTGCTCTGCCCCGATCGCCGGGGATCTAGTGTGGAGATCCGCCCGCCTGTGTAAACACAAGCGGGCGGATCTCCATAGTGACAGGGAGTGACAGATCGGACTGTTCAGCATAGCTGGACATCCGATCTGTCCATGACTCACTCAGTCACCTCCCCCCCCTACACGTCAGTAAGCACCAGGCATACATTAACCCCTCCCTCTCCAATAAAATTAACCCCTTCCCTGCCAGTGTCATTTTTACAGTAACAGTGCATATATATAGCACTGATTACTGCAGTAATGTCATTGGTACCCCCAAAAGTGTCAAAAATGTCAGTCAAGGGTCCGATCTGTCCGCCGCAATGTCGCAGTCCCACAAAAAAAATCGCAGATCGCCGCCATTACGCGTTAAAAAAAAAAACACCAAAAATGACAGAAATCTTTCCCTTTGTTAGTAAACGCAATAACTTTTGCGCAAACCAATCAAAATACGCTTATTGCGATTTTTTTTACCAAACATAGGTAGCAGAAAACAAATTGGCCAAAAATTTTTTAAAAAGATTGGTTTTTACATCTTTTTTGGGGGGAATTTCATATAAAAAAATGTTAAAAATATTGTTATTTTTTCAAAATAAACGCTCTTTTTTTGTTTATAGCGCAAAAAGTAAAAATCGCACAGGTGATCAAATACCACCAAAAGAAAGCTCTGTTTGTGGGAAAAAAAGGACGTAAATTTCGTTTGGGTACGGCGTCGCACGACCGCGCAATTGTCAGTTGAAGTCGCACAGCCCGAATCGCAAAAAGTGGCCTGGACGGAAGACAGCAAAATCCTCCGGTGGTAAAGTGGTTAAATCAGCTTCAATATATTACAATAGTGTATTGCAGATCACAGGCAAATAAAGAATATTTTTTGTTGTATCCTTTTAACGGGGACTTTCTGATAATAGCTCACCTTTTATTTCACAATTAATTGGTTTGTAAATGGTTTTTGTGATGAAAAGACAAAGGCTTTTGTGATTTTCCCTATACTTCATGCAGTGATTGTAAGCAAGTTCCTCATTCAAGCCCTGATTAGCTGAATGAGTAAAATCAGATTTTCAATCTTTTCCTCTTGTGCACAATTGAACAGCTTGTTGCAAGCAATCTATCTGCTTCAGATGTTTCTAAGCATGTATTTCTGTCTTCTAACAACATATCAACACCATTAATGGTGCTCGTTATCCAGTGTCTGGAAGAATGATACTTCATTGCTTGTTGCATTATTCTTTAAAAAAGCCCTTATTTAGGCTATATTGATCTGGAATTAACTGCCCATTTGACAAACAGAGAACAATACATTTTAATGTGTACATTGTTTTCCCAATGTGAACTAAGCCTTCAAATGAAACTATCAAGCATTTTTAAATTATGTAATTATAGGTTAATTGGCTTCTACCCAACATGGCCTTATTATATGTGAACCAGTGTGGGGGAATTACAATTTAAGGTCCTTGGAGAGCAGGAACTGATGTGAATGGTTCAATGTTCTGTGAAAATAGCTGTTGTAAACCATCAGCTATAGATCAGAGCAAAAAGAAAAAAAACATGTTTCTTAAACCATCAATAGTAGTTAAATATTTAAATTCACAGTTGAAAAACTATTGATTATTTTATCTGCCAAAAGATTTGTAATTCAACCTTGTTATCCAGGCACCCCAGCCAGTCAGAGCAGCCAAATCCTTGATATCCAAAAACAAGAAAGTCTAGGCGCTAGGTTGCTGTCCCAATTGGGGAAAGTGTGTAGTCTGTTAACAGGTCGCTGCTGTCCCAAACTCAAAAACCAGTGAGATTAGTAAAAGGCAAAAATTTGGAAAAAGGTGCTGTACCAGAGCAAATTTATAACACCATTCTTCAGAAGGTAGAATTATAACAGTTTATTAAACATACCACAATGTACGAGCAAACTGTGGTCACAAGACGCTTTGCCAACAATGGAATCCTTGACCTCCATTGCAGCAGTAGTAGCAGCACAGTTTGGTCAGGAAAACCCCTGTAACCTTGCTGTTTGGACCATAAAAAAGCAGCAGCACCCTAAAAGGGCATCAACTTTGATAACTTCTGTTTCCTCTTGTTTGCATGTTTATTGTCAGCAAATATACGTTGCAGCGGATATTATTTTGGTTTAGAGTGCTTGGAGTGCTGGTCTTCACTCTCCCAGGTTGAGTGCTTCTGTGCGGGGCATTTCAGGGGGCCGGTATGAAGACAAATTCAGATACTTACACCAGTTGCATTAAACAAATATATAAGGATATGAATAAAGAATGCAATGCCATATGTCTTAAATTTTGTATATCTAAATACACAGGTTAAATAAATATATGGGAGCTGTTCTATTCGTTGACTTTCTTAGCTGCCCACCTGTACCAGAGAGACCAGAGACTCCTCCTGTAGTTTGTGGAGAGAGATCCCTGTGGCTGAACACCTGGCCTACCAGCTGCAGCCAACCTCCTTGTGAAAGAGGTGTTACCCCACAGGGCCGCTGATAAGGCAGTACAGCCAGCCCACCTGAACTGGGCCCAGGCCTCATCAGTTCAAAAGGGGGCCCGGAAACCTGCCAAGCAGGAGGGCCAGTAGCATTGCTTTATTGCCGATATTTGTAACTCTTGTGCAGTGCTGCTAGCTTCTACTTTTCTTTTCTTCCTCCAGCTGCACCCAGGGGAATCGGTTCTAGTATCTGCACCCCCCTTCTCCCTGCTGTCTGGGACCTCTGTGTACCCCTTTCCCTTGCAGTGCTGCCATTTTCCCTCCTCTCCCCTCCTGCTGGCAGCTGCTGAGGGCACACAGGAGGGTTATTGGTTTATTTCAGGATGGTGAGTAGGGGGGTGCAGATATTACCTCTGTGCTGCTATTCACTTGAATTGGTCTTCTGCCATGGCTGTAAAGCTTAGCATCATGGTCATTCCATATCTATGGACAAATGGGGCCCTGTCATGTAGGCTGTACAGAGCCCCGTGATTTCTATCAGTAGCCCTGGTTACCCCCAGTGAACAGCAAGTAACTGCATTTGTACTAGACCGAACTGTATTGTACTGTTAAAGCCACGGTGCTTCTGCTATACACTGCCACCTAGCACCCTTAGTGGGAAACTGCTCATTGGCAGCCTCTAGTACCACAATTGCCTGTTATTCTTTGTTCTGTGCTTATTGCAAACCCTTTCATCATTTTGTTTGTTAATTTATCCTGAATTAATTCAGTAAACATTAGGTTGTACATTGCTGTTAACCAAATCCTTGGTAATACCCCCATATTACACTACGACAAATTGTACTCTCCACTTTCCTTACATCTAATGCTTGAGGATGTGTGGTATGGGCTGTTGATATATGCATTTTATATCTGCCTGAAGTTGAGCTTTACTCTTCTACCACTTGCCGACCGCCCCGCCGTAATATTACTGCGGCAGGGCTGCTCGGCTGCTTCAAGTCATGTAGTACCACGTGACTGGAGTGCATGTAGTCTCAGCGGCGCACACGCGCCGCCAGAGCTGCGCTCCCACGCTCCTGCACTTCCACTATGTTTAGACACAGCGGGAGGCGGGCCGCAGGATCGTCCGGGAACGCGAGAGAAGACCTTCTGCCAGACAGGCATGGAAAGATCAGCTGAAACTGTGATCTCTCTGTGCCTGTCACAGAACCCCCCCCCCCGCACACAGTCAGTAAGCATATTAGGCATACATTTACCCCTTTTGATCACCCCCAGTATTAACCCCTTCCCTGCCTGTGTCATTTATACAGTAACAGTGCATATTATTTAGCACTGATTACTGTATTAGTGTCACTGGTCCCCAAAAAGTGTCATAAATGGCAGTTAGGGGTCCGATCTGTCCGCTGCAATGTCACGGTCCCGCTAAAAATCGCAGATTGCCGCCATTACTAATAAAAAAAAAAATAAATAAAAAGTCCAAAAATCTATCCTGTAGTTTGTAAACGCTATAACTTTTGCGCAAACCAATTAAAATACGCTTTTTGGGATTTTTTTTCCCAAAAATATGTAGCAGTATACAAAGTTGGCCTAAACTGATAAAAAGAATGTAATTTTTAAAATGTTTTTATTGGGAATGTTTTATAGCAGAAAGTAAAAAATATGGCATTTTTTTCAAAACTGTCGCTCTTTTTTGCTTATAGCGCAAAATCTAAAAACCGCAGAGGTGATCAAATACCACCAAAAGAAAGCTCTATTTGTGGGGGAAAAAAAAGGATGTCAATTGTATTTGGGTACAGCGTCGCACGACCACACAATTTTCCATTAAAATAACACAGTGCCGAATCACAAAAAATGGCCTGGTCATTAATAGGAAATAACCTTCCGGGGCTGAAGTGGTTAAAGAAAATATGTGATAGAAAGGGCACCTCCCAGTGTCCCCACATGCAGATAGTTATTTGTAAAACACCATGCTTACCTAAAATATCTGAAAATATATATCAGCAAAAAGTGACCAGGTCTTGTGTTGGTTGATGTGTAGTTTACTCATTCCTCCTCTCCTTGTTGCCTTAATTGCCTATCATACTCTGTAGGGAATAGGGAGACTAGAAGGGGTTGACTCTACCACAATCATAAAGAGACTTGGCTATTTTTTCATTATTTTGTATGTTTTACAGTTAAAATAATAATGTATAAGGGCGTCATAAGGTGTCTGTGCTATCAAGCGCTCTGCTTTTCTGTTACTAAAATGGCCACAGGTTTGAGCTTGTAATATTATTTTTTTTTTTATTAAACTCAAATTGTACATCTAAATCTGTTTAACTAACAAAATGTTATGCTTAACTAAAATGTTGAGATGACATGAAGGCTACATAAATATTTTCTGAGTTCAAGAGCTGACAGTTCAGCCTAATATGTTGCATACAAAATTTTCCAAAGAGTTGAGGGGCATCAGCTGTTCATCAGATAGTCAGCTAATCGGGTACAGTCCCAGGAAAGAGGATGGTATAGCATGCAGACTGATGAATTGTTAGACTTGGCATTAATGATGTAAGACCTCAGCCCAGATCTGTCTTAACAATGCAAGTGGCTTATAGAACAATTAACAGTCTTTGAATAGCATTTCTGAAGGGGCCATTAAAAAACATTATTTTATGAATAAGATACGAAAGGGAAAGGCATCTTTTATTAATGATGCAAATCACCAGAACTAGATAAACTTCCATTTGCAATATTTAGAAAATGCAGTTATATTTTTCTCCTGGAGCCTCTTTTGGAAATGGAATCTGTATGATGCGTGCCCCCTTCCATCTGTTATGAGAGATGCCATGATTGTAGTGATCTGGGAAAAGACACTCTTTTTCTAGAGGCCGATTTCCCTTCTCACTTCTGGTATCAAAATTGTAGTAAAAACTCTTGGACCCAGTTTGACTAAAGTTGTATTGGTTAATGCAGATCAGACAGGCTTTTTTCCAACTAGATCTACAGCTATTAGTATTAGATGCCTGTTTGTTATTATGCAAATCCTCTTGGACATTATAGGCCAAAGAGCCATTTTGTCATTAGACCCCACAAAGAGGTTTCATAACTCCGAACTGCCTTATCGGAATTACCTTATCTCTATTATGCGAGGTTCTCCATACTTGCATGGGACATTTTTTTATCAAGTGGATCAAAATTCTATACTCCTGTCTGGCTGCCCATATGAAACTTAACGATACTATCTGAGCACCTTAGATCATATCAGGGAATACACCAGGGTTGCTTGCCGTCTCAGCTAGTAGTGGAGTCTCTTTCAGTGGACATTCAACAGTAAAAATGTATTGTGGGCTTCTGGGTAGAGGAGTGAGAAGATAGGATTGTACTAAATGCAGAAGATTATTTTTCTGGGGCACACTTTCTGTATTTTTAATTAACTGGGCAAACCCTTTACTATTAGTCCCCATATCTCAAGCAGTCCCGTCTAATGCCTCTAAAATTAGGATAATAGATTCCTTCAAATATTTAGGGGTGCCAATCCTATTGACTATTTTTAAATAATAGAATTTTCTCATAACAAACAGAAGATATTGGTATTATTTTGATTCAGTTGTTTTTATTGTTTTCATAACATTGCACATAACATTCCAAAATGATAAATATGTTACTTTGGCAAGGTTCGCAGGCCAATGACATATTGCAGGATAAAAGGTAACAAATGTACACAAAATAATACAAGCTATTTAACCAATATTTGGCATCATGTCCCAAGCCAACAAAGGCTGTAGTTGACAAGTGGGAAAAAAATAAAAAGGAAGGAGGATTGAGTGGAAGAAGAAAGGGAAAAGAAGGGAATGGAGAAGAAGAGAGTAGGAGGGGTTCAGAAGGTAGGGGAGGAGCATTGTGGAAGAGTGGATGGCAATCCATCTGCTACAAGGAGGTTAGGTGGTCACTAACAGCTCTAAAAGGCGGTGGTCAAAGTCTGAGGGCATAAATTTCTAATCCATGGATCCCAGGTTTTGTGGGAAGTTCACATGGTGTCAGTGAGTTTGGCCCCTTATCATTCTGGGACTCTCCCTCCTGATTGGCTGAGACACAGCAGCAGCGCCATTGGCTCCCACTGCTGTCAATTAACCACTTTAACCACATTAGGACTGCTCACTGTGCTGCTACTGCGGCATAGTGGCAGCCCTGTGTCCAGCGACCTAGACCTATGTCGCTGGACTCCTAGCTGTCTCTGCGGTGTGCGCGTGCCACTGGAGGCTCGGTCCCGCTGTGTTTAGACACAGCGGGAGTCGGGCCGGAGGAGGAGAGGCGGTGATTCTCGCCTCTCTTCCCCGATCATCGGGGAAAGTGTGAGAAGATACGCCCGCTTGTGTAAACAAAGCAGGCAGATCTTCTCTGTTAGAGACAGGGAGAGATCACAGGATTCAGCATCTCTGTCTCTGTCAAAGAACCCCCTCCCCCCCCCACACACGTCAGTAAGCATGAGGCATACATTTAACCCCTTGATTACCAACAGTGTTAACCCCTTCCCTGCCAGTGTCATTATTACAGCAACAGTGCATATTTTTAGCACTGATTACTGAAGTAATGTCACTGGTCCCCCCAAAAGTGTCAAAAATGTCAGTTAGGGTCCGATCTGTCCTCCGCAATGTCGCAGTCCTGCAAAAAAATCACAGATCGCCACCATTACTAGTAAAAAACCCCAAAAAAACAACAAAAATGACAAATCTTTCCCGTAGTTAGTAAATGCCATAACTTTTGCGCAAACCAATCAAAATACGCTTATTGCGACTTTTTTTTAACCAAAAATATGTAGCAGAAAACAAATCGGCCTAAAATGTTAAAAAATTTTGATTTATACATTTTTTTGGGGCAATGTTATGTAGCAGAATGTGAAAAATATTGTTTTTTTTTTCAAAATTGTCGCTCTTTTTTTCAAAAATTAAAAATCGCACAGGTGATCAAATACCACCAAAAGAAAGCTCTCTTTGTGGGGGAAAAAAAATGAATTTCATTTGGGTACAGCGTCGCGTGACCGCGCAATTGTCCGTTAAAGTAACGTAGTGCCGAATCGCAAAATATGGCCTGGTCAGGAAGGGGGTAAAATCTTCTTAAAGTGGATAAAAATACGCTCATTGAGAATTTTTTTTGTCAAAGACATGTAGCTAAACACATTTTGGCCTAAATATATGACAAACATTGAATATATTGGATATTTTTTAACAGTCAAAGTAGAAAATGTCAATTTTTCGTAAGATTTTTACTATTTTTTTATTATTATCGCAAAAAATAAAAAGCACAGAGGTGATCAAATACAACCAAAAGAAAGCTCTGTTTGTGGGAAAAAAAGGACGTAAATTTTGTTTGGGTACAGCATTGCAAGACCGCACAATTGTCAGTTAAAGTCGAGCAGTGCCAAGTTGAAAAAAATGGCCTGGTCATTGAGCAGCCAAATCTTCCGGGCTAAATTGGTTAAGACCGGAAGAATTTGCCCCCTTCCTGACCAGACCCTATTTTGCGATTCGGCACTGCATTACTTTAACGGACAATTGCGTGGTCGTGCAATGCTGTACCCAAAAATTGATGTCCTTTTTTTCCCACAAATAGAGCTTTCTTTTGGTGGTATTTGATCACCTGTGCGATTTTTATTTTTTGCGCTATAAACAAAAAAAGAGCGACATTACCTTGAGGGGACGAGTAATCAGCTTGATTACTCATTACCCTCTAAAGTAACTGCTTTAAGTAACGCTGTTTACTTAAACACAGTTACTTCCATCACTGGCCATTACCAGTTATTATTAAAGAATAGTTCAAATTCAGTGTCCTCTACTGCAATTTTCTAGAGTTTATTGGAGTATCCCTAGACTCACCCTCACCCTATTTCAGTTCTCTCTAATAAAATAAAAACCATAAAAAAAGACATGCACAGCCTGTTCTCTGACTTGAGTAATTGGAAGATACCAGGTGCCTGGCTGTTGTGTGCAGGGAATGGAACCTGGGACCAAACAGCCAGACCAGTTTGGGTTCTGTGCTACGTAAGAAGACATTATTTTTAATTTCATTCTAATTACTACAGAATAAATTATAAATGTTTTTTTTTATATAATCTTTATTTTAGTTAGTACAAATCACACAATACAACAAGAAAAGAGAGAAGGCCGGATATGGCCAAAAATATGGAAATACAACAGCATGAAAGTCAGTTTCTGGAAACGCTTTGCATTATAAGTGTGTCTGCCCCCCTCCAATTACACCCCCCGCCCCCCAGGTTGGGCAGCAGGAGGGAGACCAGCAACAGCAACCCCCACAAGGGGAGGGCTTTTCCACCCACTGAGCGACCTCTCACAGCATATGTCAAGGCTGGATGTAAGGCAAACAATCAACCAAACAGGGTTGCATTGGCATAACTTCCATAAAAGTGCAAGAGCATCAAATACAGGAGAAGAAGGGAGAAACCGGGAAAGAAGGGGAAAGAAGAGAATAGGAAGAAACAGTAGAAAAATAGTACCTGATATCGCACAAAGTTCACTGGCTGCCGTGCCGAGCCGCCGCCCTCCATTACTGTTCTCGTCGTCACTCAAATGTAGAACGAGGGTCTCCCACCACCACATTCTAGGGAATGGGAGGGGCATCCACCTGTCTTGGCCTACCAAGGGATGGGACTGCCAGTTCCAACAATGCCTGATCTAAGCTCGAGGGCAGCTGAGCCGGGTAGCCCATGTAACTCAGCTAAGGTTGCCACAGCACATCGTTGTGTTCCCTGGTACCCCAACAGAAGACAATCCAGTCCTCAGCCTCCCTAATCTCATTCACCTTGCCCATCCACTCCACTCTGCTCGGTATCTGTGGTCACTTCCAATATATAGGAATCAATCGCCTGGCTGCATTTAGGAGATGAGGCAATACACTCCGTCGGTAGCAACTAATCGGCATGCATGGAACATGCAGCAAAAAGTGGTGTGGATGAAAGGGTATGTCCAGGTCTAAGACATTCTTAATCTGAGCCCTCACATCCTCCCAGAATGGGGCAACTACCAGGCAATCCCACCACAGGTGCATAAGGGTACTGCGTCCTCCGCAGCCCCTCCAACAGGACGCAGAGGTCGAGGGGTACATGCGAGCTAAGTCAGCCGACACTCGGTACAACGCGTTAAAAGCTGTTAATTTGTCTCCAGCATTTTGGAGTCGACGGAACTCAAGTGGGTAAGTCGATACAAGTGGAGCAATTGGGAAGCAGTAAACTCCAACCCCAGGTCCCTCTCCCAGATGTGGACATAGGTGGGTTCGTAACTGACGTCGCTGCCCCCAACAACTGATAGAGCTCAAAAACCATGTGGGGAATGGGAGCGTCCTGTATAAGCAGGCGCTCAAAGGGTGTGAAGGAAGAAGACGGCCTAATGGAGGGGCCATGAACCGTAAAAAAATGATGTAATTGTCTCTATTTCCAAAAGTTCATTGGGGAGTCTCCATGTCAGTGTCTCAAGGTCTCATAGGGTAACAGCCTACCCCCCTCAATGAGTTTGCCCCAACTGGCATTTCCATCATCCACCCAGGGCCCAGAGGGAACCAGAGGAAACCTCCAAGAGGAGCTAGTGGGAAGACCGGTAGTGCCAAGTGCAGGAGCCGGTTCATCCGATCCCACACTTTAAGTGCATGAATCGAGAAGGGGGACGTACTTTCCGACTGCCCCTTGTACTCCCGAGAAAGCCACGGGGAGTATGACAAATTCCTGCCCGCCCTATGCTTCTCCATCAAGACCCAGAGCTTAGAATGAGTGTGGAAAGCCCAGTTCAGTATCCTCTGATGTACAATTGCCCTGTAGTACCTCTGTATGTCTGGTACTCCCAAGCCCCCTGAGTGTTTCGATCGCTTCAAAGTCGCCATAGCTACTCGCAGCCACCGCGTGTTCCAGACGAACGCTGAGATCATGCTAGAAAGTTGAGTAAAGAAGCCTCGTGGTAAGGGCATAGGTAACATCTGCAGATAGAACAGAATGATATTCATTTTAATTATGTTCACCCTCCCTAGCCAAGTGAAAGCAGTCTTTGTCCAGTGTAGAAAGTCCTGTTTAATGGCGCTCAGCAACGTAAGGTAGTTGGCCACGTACAAGGTGTCAAAGCGATCAGTAAGCCGAATACCCAAATATCGCAACAAAGATTTAGCCCATGTAAGTATGTTTTTTCTTTAAATCAGAACTCCAGGTAACAATCATTCTCAGTACATGTCCACAATATACAGTATGTCTGACCTTCATTTTATTACTAAAAGCTTCCATTAAGGAGATTCACTCTCTCTATTTGTCCTGTTTACAATTATCATTAAAAGTGAAAGTAAAACAAAACCCAAATTTTGGGTTGTCTCCAGAAAAGTTATAGAGGGGAAATCCTCCAATAAGGACACTAGTTCTGGTGACCAGGGCGTCCCCAAGGAATTCCCTTAATTTTCAAGGATACTCTCTTACTTTCTGTTTGGCTATGGGACAGGAAGTGAAGGGGAAATCTCCTCAATGGGACACATATGACGAAAAAATTTTTAAATGTTAAATGTTATAAAGGGTTATAACACTACCTTACTCTATCCAAAATGAAAATAAAAGTTTTGCCTATAAACCTACGTTAACTCTGGACTCATGCACATGCAGTACCCACTGGCGTTTTGAAACAGCACTGTGACAAGTAGTTGCTCTCCATGTACTGTGTTAAACTTAGACTCCATTGGTGAAGGTAAACACTGCCATAATACACTGATCAGCCATAACATTATGACCACCGACAGGTAAAGGGAATATCTTGTTGCAATGGCATCTGAAAATTGGTGGCATTTATTAGGCAGGGAGTGAACATGTTTTCCATGAAGTTAATGTGGAAAAACAGAAAAATTGCAGTTTGTTGTGTATGGAGCTGGGAATCCCACGGTGACCCGTGTCCACAGCCAAAAGCTTCTACAATGATCACATGAACATCAGAACTGGAACACAGAGCAATGGAAGAAGGTGGCCTGGTCTGATGAATCACATTTTCCTTTACATCATGTGGATGTCCGGGTGCGTGTGCATCACTTACCTGGGGAAGAGAGGGCACCAGGATGTGGTATAAGAAGGCAAGTCGGCAGAGGCAGTGTGATGCTTTGGGCAATGTTCTGCTGGGAAACCTTGGGTCCTGCCATTCATATGGATGTTACTTTGGTGTACATGCCTCAATAGGTCAGGGCTGTTTTAGCAAAAGGGGACCATACTCAATATTAGGTGGGCGGTCGCAATGCTATGGCTGATAGGTGTATGTGCTGAAAATACAATATACCGTATTTATCGGCGTATAACACGCACTTTTTCCTCCTAAAAATGGAGGAAAAAGTAGCAGTGCGTGTTATACGCCGATATAAGAAAAAACAGTCCAGAAAGCAATAGTAGCGCCGAGAGGTAGAAGGGCGCGGGCGGCGCCGAGGAGAAGGGAGGAAGTGCTGTCATCGGAAGTCCCGCCTCCTATGCCGACGTCAATCATAGGCGCCGGGACTTCCGATGACAGCGCGTCCTTCCTTCTCCTCAGCGCTGCCCGCCCGCCCCCTTCTACCTCTCGGCGCTGCTTTCTGGACAAGTGATTTGTATAGTGGCACTGGCGAGGCTGCAATTATGGGCGCTGGCGAGGCTGCAATTATGGGCACTGGCGAGGCTGCATGTATGGGCACTGGCGAGGCTGCATGTATGGGCACTGCGCTGGCGAGGCTGCATGTATGGGCACTGCACTGGCGAGGCTGCAATTATGGGCACTGGTGCTGGCGAGGCTGCAATTATGGGCACTGGCGCTGGCGAGGCTGCATGTATGGGCACTGGCGTTGGCAAGGCTGCATTTAAGGACACTGCGCTGATGAGGCTGCATTCGTGGGCACTGGTAAGACTACATTTAATTTTAAAAAAATGTTCTGAGTTCAAAGCTGTTTATTTTAAATTTCAGCTTTTTTCCTGAAATTTCTGCCCTAAAATTTAGGTGCGTGTTATATGCTGGCGCGTGTTATACGCCGATACGGTACTTTATCTTTAACTTATCCTAACTGATACTAGTAAGTGAATGTAAATGAGACAACAGGTATACAATTCCTATGTACTAAGTGGTACACTTCTAAAATATGGTCATTTGCAAGTTAATGTTTTATGAATTAGTTCTGCAGAAATTCTGTTAACAGTGTGAAAAGCATGAAGTTAATGGCTTGGTAAGATGTAAAAAAAAAAGAAAAGAAAACTTTATTAAAATATTGTCTTACATGCTGAGAATTTTTTTTTAGGTTTTCTCATTATGAAGTGAAAATGCTAATCAGATCTCCGCAGTGCAATAATAGCTAATTAAAGTAATTGTTCTTTTGTTTTAAGTATGTACTTTTATTTGTGCCACTAATTCAGTAGCTACAGAAGGAGCGAATGTAAAAAAGTAAATAAAAAAAAAAGACTGCTTGACCTCACCTTTTTTTTTTTTTTAACATGCAACTGGAGTGAAATGATTATACTAATAGTACAAACTAAACTAAAGACAACTTTGCCCTTTACTGGGAATGCTCACTTATTCACGGCACCTCACTGCATGGTCTCTGTGAAAAGGGTTGAATTAATCTTACTGGCCTAGATATCAGGTGATTAGTAATGATCACAGCGCCATTCTAGCCAGAACTTGGAGCTGTACATGACAAACAACCTCTTATTATGATGACCAAAGCAGACCATAGGACAGCTATCCACCTACCACCTGGCTGACCCACTGACCTTTTGCTTTATGTACTTATTCAATATCCTATAGACCAGTGCCATGATATTTATCTTTGTAGAAGTAATGTTTCAGAATTATTCAAGATTGGATTTTATTCCGGTAAACAGAGCTTTATTCTATAAATTAAAAAAAAAAAAAAAACCTAACCATAACGTACATTATGCTTTCTAAACCACTTAAGCCCCGGAAGATTTTACCCCCTTCCTGACCAGGGCCTATTTTGCGATTCGGCACTGCGTGGCTTTAACGGACAATTGCCCGGTCGTGCGACGCTGTACCTAAACGAATTCGATGTCCTTTTTTTCCCCACAAACGGAGATTTCTTTTGGTGGTATTTGATCACCTGTGCGATTTTTTGATCATGCGCTATAAACAAAAAAAGAGCGTCAATTTTGCAAAAATAACAATATTTTTTTAATTTTTTTATATGAAATTCCCCCAAAAAAATGTAAAAATCTAAACTTTTTAACATTTTAGGCCAATTTGTTTTATGCTACATATGTTTGGTAAAAAAAAAAATCGCAAAAAGCGTATTTTGATTGGTTTGCGCAAAAGTTATTGCGTTTACTAACTAAGGGAAAGATTTTTGTCATTTTTGTTGTTTTTTTTTAAACGCGTAATGGCGGCGATCTGCGATTTTTTTACGGTACTGCGACATTGCGGCAGACAGATCGGACCCTTGACTGACATTCTTGACATTCCTGACATTCTTGATACCAGTGACATTACTACAGTAATCAGTGCTATACATATGCACTGTTACTGTAAAATGACACTGGCAGTGAAGGGGTTAACTTTTTTTGAGAGGGAGGGGCTATGTGTGTCCCTAGGGGCGTGATTCTAACTGTGATTGCCTGTGGCTTGAGGTGTAGGAACAGTGATCAACGGTCCTACATAGTAGAACCGTATGATCACTATTCTTACACGGGAGAATGACAGGCGGCTTGTTTACATTAGCCGTCTGCCTTTCTACTGCTCTAACGGACGATCGTGAGTGACCGGCGGGCATTGGGTCCGCCGGGCACACGCGCGGGGGGGTCCGTGACCACGCGGGAGTGCACCTCCGGCGGCGCGCGCTCGCTCCCTAGACCCTCACAGGCTAGCAACGTAGCCCTACGTCGCTTTGCCTGTGAGGGGATGACCGCCGCGGTAAATAGTCGTGCGGCGGTCGGCAAGCGGTTAAATGTACCTGTACTTTGCTAACAAACAATGTTTATTTACAAAAGGCTAATCCACTTTGCACTGCATGTGTACTTCAAGTGCACTTGGCAGTGCAGTTGCTGTAGATCCGAGGGGGACATGCAAGTAAAATAATAAACATAATTTTAGCTTGCACATGATTGGATGATAGAAATCAGCAGAGCTTCCCCTCATTTTAGAGCTTCCCCTTAGATCTACAGTACTGCACTTCCAAGTACACTTGCAGTGCACTAGTAGTGCACAGTGGATTTGCCTTTAGTAAATAAACCCCTACGTTCTGGAAGAGGAAAGTACAAGGAAAAGAGTGCAATTGCTCAGGACCATGATATAAACCCTAAGGAATAACATTTAAGCATATGTGAGCAAGGATGAACAATGATAAATGTGGCAACAGTAAATTATAAGTCCAAAAAATCAAAAGTCCATGAAGGTTAGGACAGCCATTCATGGGGACCTGAAGTGAAATCCCAAATGCTGCAAAGGAAAAAGGGAAGAAAGGAGGTGCCTCTAAGTGTAGTAGTACAGGATTTATTGGAGATAAAGCATTAAAACCAATGACAAGATCTGAGGAGTAGAGAAGGTTGAATATGGGCATCCTGTGTGAACCGTCATATCTTCCTCTGGCCACGGCAGGATGTGGAAGACGGGGTCCGTGCTCTGTGATGGATCGGCCGGCTGTAAGGTTGCAGGGACTTCCTGGCTGATGCTGGCTAGTTGGAGGACAAGTCGAGATCGAAGCCTGTACCGCAAACAACGTGCTGGAGGGGGAAGTGATGTCAACAATGCGCAATGCGTTTCTGAGCTGGCAGGTTGCGATGACATATGCAGTGACGCTCCTTCTTCAATAGCGAGGACAGACTTCACAGAGCATTGACCCCCTCTTCCGCATCCTGCCGTGGCCAGAGGAACATATGACGGTTCACACAGGACACCCATGTTCAGGCCTTTATACTCCTCCTTGTGAGTGGTTTTAATGCTTTATCTCCAATAAATCCTGTACTACTACACTTAGAGGCACCTCCTTTCTTCCCTTTTTTTTTTTGTTCTGGAAGAGGAGAATAGGTAGATGGATTCTGT
This sequence comes from Pelophylax lessonae, assembly GCF_965119305.1. NCBI lineage: Eukaryota > Metazoa > Chordata > Amphibia > Anura > Ranidae > Pelophylax > Pelophylax lessonae. The sequence goes on along the minus strand of NC_138773.1, from coordinate 246,485,669 downwards.
AATAGGTATTTCCAAACATGAAGGTTTTAGTGCAGGGCCAAAGGGGTGCTGAGGTGGGCTGTGCCCCCCCCCCAGATTTTGTTCTTGCCCCCCCCCCCCCCCAGGTCCAGTGGCATCTGCAGAGCGGACCTTATAATGAGGCACTGCAGCCTAGCCCAACCACCATGGTGCAATAGGGACAAGGATAAAATGAAAGTATTTGGACCCCTCAGAAAATTTTTTTTACTCTGGAGTCCTGATCTTTTTTCCCCCTTCCCTTCTCCATTGACAAAGGGGTAACACCTGTAGCTGACCCCTTTTCTTTTCTTTCAGTTCCTTCAGCTCAAAAAGCTCCGCAGCAAAGGAAAAAAAAAACACCATGCCCAAAAAAAAAAAAAAAAAAAAAATTAGGGGTAGGGAGGGGGAAATAAAGATAGCTACAGCATATCCTTCCTTCTTCTTATCCTGCTTATCCTACTAGGTTTTCTTTGATGAGGCCTTCTTCCATGACATGTCTTTTTTAACCTGAAAAGAAGGTAAACCTTCCTTCCACTCTGGTAGCTGTATAGAATTTAGTTGGAGGGACTGACAAAAGGCTTGTAACTCTTCGGGGTATCGCAGCGATTGTGTTTTACCCTCCTTAGTCGCAATTAAGCGTGCCGGGAAACCCCATTTATAAGTGGCCCCCTTTTCCTTCAGCTCCTCCAATAAGGGTTTTAGGGCCCTTCTGCGATCTAATGTTCCCTTAGACAGGTCTGGGAAAATATTAATACAGGCTCCATTTAAATCTATTGGCTTAGCATTGCGTAATCTCAACATAATATTATTCTTGTCCTCAAAATAATGCATACGGCATATTACATCTCTTGCCAAGTCTGTCGGTAGGTTACTCGGGTGGGGTATCCTATGGACCCGGTCAAACCTTAGGGGTTCCTCCGCTGGTTTCCCCAAAATATTATTCAAGATATTTTGGATTGTGCTTAGGAGATCCTCCTCTTTTACACTTTCTGGAACCCCCCTTAACCGCAAATTATTACGGCGATTCCTGTTTTCGATATCCTCCATTTTAAATATAGTGGCTCTGTGCATTGTGGCCAGCTCCACCACGGAGTGTTGTAGATCTCTAATAGCCTCCTCCTGAGCGTCTTGCCTTTTCTCTGATTCTTCCACCCTACGCAGCATATGTGTTAGATCCGATCTTAATGCGCCTAGTTCCTTTTTTATTGATTTCTCCATATTGAAGAACATCCCCGCAATTTCCTTTTTAAACTCTCTCATAAAAGCTGGCACTTCTACATTGCTGGGTGCTCCTGTGTCCTCTCCTGACTCTCCCATAAACTCTGGGCCAGATCCTGAAGTAATTGGAGACATGCTAGCGCTTGTATGCAGGCTTGAGTGTGCAGAGGGGGACCCACTATTATCAGGATCACACACAGCTTCCTCTGTTACTGTGTCCTCACACACTGTTTTGTACAGGCAGTTGTGCTTACCCGAAGCCTCCGGTGCCGCTGCCAGGTACTTTCTTATTGACCCCGTTGGTAATGGTCTTGGCGGTGGCTGTTTCCCCTGCTTCTTCACCGCCGGGGTGCCGCTGGGATGAGCAGAGTGCGCAGACCGAGAGGACCGTGTCGATCGTGTGGAGCGGGAGGATCGGGTAGCGTAGCTCTTCCCCGCCTGAGATGGCATAGCCTCGCTTGAACAGCCGCCTCGCTGGAATCCCGCTTAGACGCGGCTACTCCGCGACATACGATAACCACGCCCCCTTCCGGGAAAAACATTTTTCTTTTTTTTATTTCTTCCCCTTCCCCCCCTTTTTTTTGTGGGTTTTTTTTAAAAAGGGATGGCATGTTATAAAAGTCTGTCCTCTCCCAGTATGGTGGGTATGCCAGGTGTGCCATGGGTTACATGGGAAATGCCCATTAGAGATAATAGCAATAGGCTCATTGAGTTATGTAACTAGCTTATTTATCCATGTGGGGGCCCTTTTTTTTTTTCTCTCTCAGCAGTTTTCTAGCCCCCCATCTTGATGGGGTTCCCCCTTTTTTTTTTTCTTTCTCTTTTTCTCTCAAATTGCTTTAAAGATTGGGTAAAGTTGATGAGAAAAAATTATGTACAAGAATATGTGCAAGATAGTTTTGATGTTTGAAATTAATGGCACAGATGGCACATGCTGCGCATATGAGAGGGGACAGGCGAGATAGTTGGGCGATAAGGGCCAATGCCTCTATGAGATCTTGCTTGCTCCAGCATGTTCTGGGGCACCACGCCCTGGCCCAGGTGGGGGAGGGTGTCCCGCGATGCCCGCCACAGGGGCTCACAAGGATTTATGTGGTCTAGTGGTGGCCTCGCGGGCCGCAATCCCCTACTGGGACCAAGGCATACACATTGGTGCATGGAGGGGAAGAACGAAGGATGGGTATGTGTGCTCGGTGGTTTTTTGCCTTTTTTTTTTTTGGGCTGGGTATGGGTTTTTGGTATGTTCCCCTGGCGGGGGGTATTCTATATATATTAAAGTTGGGCATCATTTAATGAAGATATGGCCACTTTGAAAATATTGTCATATAATGTTAGGGGATTAAATGTCCCTACTAAACGCCATATCGTTATGAGGGAGCTAAAGAAGCCAGGATGTTCTGTGGCATGCCTGCAGGAAACACATCTCACTCACCAAACCCCGGTTCGCCTACACTCCCCTTTTTACCCAAAATGGTATTATGGGCTATCAGATAATAATAAGGCCAAATAGGCTTCTGTAGAGATGTCGCCTTTCAATTAGATGAAATTATAGCAGATGATTCAGGGAGATACTTATTTTTGAGAGGGTCCATTGGTAATTCCATATGCCCAAACACACAGCAAATTTCATTTATGTCTAAGATTCTCACTAAATTATCAACTTTTGCAAAAGGAGTGATTGTGTTGGTAGGGGACTTTAATGTGTCTCTGGATCCTTTGCTGGATACATCACTAGGACGGTCTAGTGTGTCGATTAAAAAATTTACATTTATCAGGAAAAAAATTATATGAGCTACAGTTAATAGATGTATGGCGTATTATGAACCCTAAAAAACGCGATTACTCGTATTTTTCAAAAACACATAATCTTTATTCTAGAATTGACGTAATATTTATTAATCATCATTTTTTGCCATTGGTAAAAGAAGCCTCTATAGGCCAACTCTCAATCTCAGACCACGCACCAGTTCAGATTAAGCTTTTATTTCCATCTTTATCGAAAAAATCATACCAATGGCGACTAAACGATGCGCTGTTGGCAAACCCGGCGGATGTTACTTCTCTTTCACTGGCTTTAAAGCAATATTTTGTTGAAAACTCAAATAATGGTATTTCCCCCTCTGTACTTTGGGAAGCCCATAAGGCCAAAATTAGGGGGGTTTTGATAGAATTATACTAAGAGAAGAATAAAATTCTGCTCACCCAGGGCACAAAAAGATAAAAACAGAATAAAATAAATTGTCACTGGGTACATACCATATACCCTAAAATACACACTAAAGTGTACTCCGAGACAATAAATGTCAAATAGCTGCCACTATAAATGTATTGACATCAAAAATCAGGTGCACTCTTTAAAAGTATTAAAATGATAATAAAATATTAAAATATTAAACTCTTCTAGAGTCCACTAGCGGCGCTTGTCAGTCTATGTTCACCATATACTGTGTATAGGTAAATGCAAAGAAGAGAGTCCAACACCAGATGTGTAAGGGTAATCCAAATATTCACAGTCCAGCCGACAGCCAGTTGCAGTATGACTGAACTCCTGAGGGGGATAAGATGTCAAGACCTCCACCTCACCACGGTGCACACCCTGAAGGAAATGCACTTACCAGACGTAACTGAACAACAGGCTCGTAGTGATAAAACCCTGTCAGGTCCTCCTCAACCCGAGATCTCTCCGACTGATAAGTAGGCTGGTTCAACCACTCATAAGGTGTACATGCAAAAATAAAGCGTCATAGGCACATAGCGTAACCCCGTTTTCACTTTATTGTAAAGGTATGCATGACATCAAACTCTTAAGACTTGCACTCACATGTTAAAACTTAATCATACACATAATCATCATAGATGTGTGTCCGTTACCGTGCAGTCGTTCGTCCAGCACCGATCGTGGAAAAGCCGCCGGGTACCGAGGCGGGGAACTTCCGGGTGCGGCGTCTGACGTGTACCGGTAACTATGGAAATCGCGTGCTCACGCAGTTGAAGTCCGTGATGACGAAACGCGTCAGGGCGTGAGCATGCGGTTTCCATAGTTACCGGTACACGTCAGACGCCGCACCCGGAAGTTCCCCGCCTCGGTACCCGGCGGCTTTTCCACGATCGGTGCTGGACGAACGACTGCACGGTAACGGACACACATCTATGATGATTATGTGTATGATTAAGTTTTAACATGTGAGTGCAAGTCTTAAGAGTTTGATGTCATGCATACCTTTACAATAAAGTGAAAATGGGGTTACGCTATGTGCCTATGACGCTTTATTTTTGCATGTACACCTTGTGAGTGGTTGAACCAGCCTACTTAACAGTCGGAGAGATCTCGGGTTGAGGAGGACCTGACAGGGTTTTATCACTACGAGCCTGTTGTTCAGTTACGTCTGGTAAGTGCATTTCCTTCAGGGTGTGCACCGTGGTGAGGTGGAGGTCTTGACATCTTATCCCCCTCAGGAGTTCAGTCATACTGCAACTGGCTGTCGGCCGGACTGTGAATATTTGGATTACCCTTACACATCTGGTGTTGGACTCTCTTCTTTGCATTTACCTATACACAGTATATGGTGAACATAGACTGACAAGCGCCGCTAGTGGACTCTAGAAGAGTTTAATATTTTAATATTTTATTATCATTTTAATACTTTTAAAGAGTGCACCTGATTTTTGGGGTTTTGATAGAACTTGGGGCTAGGAGGAAGAAGGAAAGAGGTCAGCAAAAGGAACATCTTATGTTTGAAATCAAGACACTTGAGACTAAGCATAAACTTTCCCTACAGGTTCAATATCAGGAGCAATTGGAAAGAAAAAGGGAGGAGCTTTGTGCCCTCCTAGATCTTGATATTAAGAGACAGGCACAGAAAATAGCTCATTCGATTTATGAATGGGGGGATAAGCCTGGAAGGCAACTGGCACGCTCCTTACAAGTGAGAAATTCGGCCTCCTTTATATCTAAGTTTAAAACATCAATGGGAACTATGGTTCATTCTACCCCGGAGATTGCCAGGGTTTTCCAGGAATATTACGAGGATCTTTACCATGTAAAAGGGGGGTTGTCCCATTTGTCGAAGGAAGCTAAGGGGGACAGGATCAACACATATCTTAAACAGGCTAAATTACCGACTATTCCGCCTGAGTCGCTGCTATCTCTGGAGGAGGATTTGACAGAGAAAGAATTTAAAGCAGCTTTAGAATCCATGGAGGGAGGGAAGGCGCCAGCTCCAGACGGTCTATCAGTAAACTATTATAAGACATTTTCTGCCCAAATCCTATCACATCTAACCGTATATGCAAAATCAACATCAAATGGGAGCAAATTACGTGTAGACATTAGAGGCACAAATTATGGTCCTGCCAAAGCCAGAGAAAGATCCGTCCTGTAGTTCCAGTTATCGCTCTATCTCTCTGTTGAATGTAGATGTAAAGCTGATGGCGAAGGTCTTAGCTTCACGTCTCCTGCCCTTGATACCCCGATAGGTAGCCTCGGATCAATCTGGCTTTGTGCAGGGTCGTGAGGCCCGAGATAATGTACTGAGATCTATATCCCTGATTCATTATGTAAGACTAAAGTCCCAGCCCACCCTCCTGCTTTCCACGGATGCTGAGAAGGCGTTTGATAGGGTGGACTGGGACTTTTTAAAAGCGACTCTTCAACATTTTGGGCTAGGGCCCAGGATGATGGAGCGGATATTTTCTCTTTACTCCTCCCCAACAGCTAGGGTTAAAATAAATGGTGTCCTGAGTGATAATATTGTTTTGCATAATGGGACTAGGCAGGGGTGTCCCCTCTCACCTATATTGTTTGTAGTTTCTTTAGAACCTTTTTTAGCCACAGTAAGAAATAATATAGATATTAAAGGGATACAGATAGGTGAATATATACATAAATATGCAGCCTATGCAGATGATATTCTTTTTTTTCTACAAAAAACGTTTTTTTCTTTGCCTAATTTGATCTCTGCATTAAAGGAGTATCAGTTAGTCTCCAACTTCAAAATGAATATGAATAAATCGGAAATAAGGAATATCAATCTGCCCCCCTCAGAGATAGCCATAATTAAACCTGCGTTCCCTTTTAGATGGCAAACACAGAGTCTGAGATATTTGGGGATACAACTTATGCCCAAAATTTCTAAGCTTTTTCGATATAACTACATACCACTAATGAACGGGATCAAGGATCTCCTTCGTCGGTGGGCTACTACCTCACATTCATGGGTGGGGAAGATTAACGTGATAAAGATGGCAATATTACCTCGAATATTATTTTTTTTTCAGATGGTGCCACTGGGTGTCCCTTCTAATTTTTTTTCTGTTTTACAAGGGCTGCTATCTAAATATATTTGGAAAGGGAAACCCCCCAGGGTCGCGGGGACAACCTTGTACCATACTAAAACGAGAGGAGGCCTGGCCTTACTCCAAATTAAGTTATATTACTATGCAGGAGCTTTATCAAGAATACTAGATTTAGTGCAGGGGAATAAGGGCAAACTGTGGGTACAGGTTGAGCGAGAATTAAGTGGGGTAGATATCTCTAGATCCCCGTGGATACCAAATAAATATAGATCCTTCGGCCCTTTGGTTTCACCAATTACTATATCGACGTTATCTATATGGGACTCAATTCATAAGAAACTCAAATGGGTTTTCAATTCTCCACTTATGCCATTATTCGGACATGCGTTGTTTTTGCCGGGCCTTACAGACTCTGGGTTTAAACATTGGTCTTTGAAAGAAGACCTTCGTATTGGCCATGTCTATAGGGACGACCATATTAAACCATTAAATGAAATCTTATACCCACGATTACCATCTAGGATGGATGTGTGGAGACATGGCCAGCTAGCGAGTTTCTTGAACGCACTCCCCAAACTCATACGGAATGAAACGGATCTCAACCCAGTGGAAGAAATGTTTCAGACTCAACAGCCACTAAAACACGCAATTTCAGTTTTCTATAATATTTTATTAAAACTGTTTTATCCTGAGGAGCCAAATTATTTGGCTAAATGGGAAAAGGATTTGGGGAGTGAACTAACGGAGTGTCAGAGGGGGAGAATCCTCCAGGTGGCCATGTCATCATCACAATCCTCTAAAATAGCTGAAGTTAATTATAAACTTTTGTCGAGATGGCACTACACCCCAGCAAAAATACACACAATGTACCCCACGCGTTCAGCTTTGTGCTGTAGGAAATGTGGACAGGTGGCAACACATGCCCATATTTGGTGGACTTGCCCGGCTATACAAGTGTATTGGGATAAAATACTATTCATTATAAATAAGATAACAAGCTCTGACCTAACACGAGACCCATGGAGAGTTCTTTTTCACTACACTATGGAACCCCTGAGGGCCTATAAACGCTCTATTGTACCACATTTATTAAATGCAGCGAAGGCAGTAATACCTACAAGATGGGGAGAAGTAGACCCTCCTACTCTTAAGGAGTGGTGCTCTAAAGTGGATACTATAGCACTCATGGAGGACCTTACTTACATTTCAAAAGGACGGATAGATAAAGGAAACAAAATATGGGATGAATGGAAAAAATTTAAAGCAGAGGGCAATTTGAATGGTGGTGACAGGGAACACATATTGCTGTAAGGGTACGAGACATGATGATATGATGTGTGGAAAGAAAACAAGTAGAAACTGAAAACTGATAAGTAAACTTTGGGTTAATATCACCCTGCCAGGTGGGTTTTTTTTTTTTTTTTTTGGGTGTTAGGTATTATTTGTTATGTTGAGTTTGATGTGTACTTGTTTTTGTGATGTGTATATACTGGAAAATTAATAAAAAGTTATTAAACAATTTGGACCCCTCAGATCAGACAGGCCGAATCCAGCCCTCAGATCAGACAGGCTAAATCCGACCCTCAGAACAGACAGGCTAAATCCGGCCTTCAGATCAGACAGGCTAAATCTGCCCCTGTTTTAGTGAATTTTGGAAATGGATTGGACAAGTTTGCGTAACAAAAAGAAATCAGCTCACACTCTCTAGCCTTCTACTAGAACAAACCCACCAGGTGCTTCCTTTTTAACAGTATCTCTCCATGACAAAAGCAGCCTTCTCCAATCTTTATAGCCTTGGGCCCAAAATGGCATATTGGCTGCTCCTGCAAATAGATTTAAATTGGGCCATACTCCAGAATGAGAAATACTAGGGGTACATTTCTATTCAAATCTGAGGGGATTTATTAAGGAGTCATGACAAAACGCCAGAGTGGAGTTATAGCTTAAATTAATGGCGGTGGCCTGTTTTTTTTTTTTTGTTTTTTTTTTTTAACTTATACCTTAAAGTTGATATAAACCCCATTCATTAAATCTGACCTGGGCACATATATCTGTGGTGTTTACTTATCTCTCCTAAAGCCCTAAAGGCCTGTACACACTTGACGGAAATCGGACTAAATATCCTCCGATTTCTCTCAGCGTTCATTACCGTTTTTAGTTGACAGTGCATGAATGTTCACAAAATTTCTCGTCCAATTTTTTTTTTGGGACATTTGTTCCTAGACTTCCGGGTTGTCAGCAACTTCAGATCATGCACGGTCTTTCGTATCCGATTTTTCACGGACGTACTGCATACACATTAAAGGTAAATTGGTCGTTTGGGGACGGACGATAAAAATTTTGGTGTTTGTCCCTCCGTTTTTTTTCCGTTGAAAATGTTGGTATCGGCTGCTGAAAGTTGTGTACACAGTAGCCGAAAATCGTACGATTTTACCTCAGACGGCAGTTTTCGGCAGATTTTCTACTAGTGTGTACCCCACTTAAGTCCCCTGCTCAATTTCTCTGTTATCAGCATGATAATTTCTGACAAGTTCTCCAACACAGAAGATAAAAGCAACTGAAAATTTGTGTTGGGTAGGGAACTTAGAGACAGATAAGCAGAGAGCTTGTCTACTCACAGCACAGCTCTGCAGTTTTCTTAGTTCCTTATGTGGAGAAGGGGCATTTGCCTTTCCTCCAATCAGCTCAGACACAGTGTATGCCCTGACCCCCCTCCCACTGCTGAAACAGGAACACAATTTCTAACACGATGTGCACTTTCTAAAGAGTCTAGAAAGCTGAAGACCGCAGATATACATGTAAAACTTATGTAGGATTTGTTTCATGTCTGTGTATCATCTGAGGCTGTTCACTTCACTGGGTATAGGAGAGGGTTTACATTCACTTTAAGGCCTACTTGGTTCCTGTGTGCCTCCATGGTGTTTGCATGTTACTATGGCAACACTAAAAGAAGTGGGTGGAGCCATACAAAGCATACCTTCACGTCCTCATGATAAACTGTGCATAACATAGTAATCTACGCCACTTTTGATAGGTGTACTGTTGGATGGAGGAATATTTGGATATTGTGCCATCACCTGAGGCCACCTAAAGAGCTGCTGCAAGGTTTTCTATTCTTTAAATTTGAATTCGAAGGTGGAGCTTAGGAATGATTCTAAACTTGCTTGGAATTTTGATAAACAGAACCTGTCATGAGAGAAGCGTTTTTTTTTTACCTTTTTAAAAAATCCTGGTTACCTGGCTGCCATCTTGACCATATGGTTTCTATACTTTGAAGCACTAACTAGAAACAAGTATGCTATTTAGGATTTCTGACTTTTCTTGAACTTTTACTGGATATGGTTCAGAACAAACCCACAATAAAAACAATACAATTTCTAAATCACTCTGACATTATACCTTTTAGGCTCACATGGCGATTTTGTTTTAAGTGACTGTAAACGATCACCTTGTAGAACAACCCATTCAGTTTTAAAGTGGAATGAAAGACCAAACATTTCTGTATAGATAAAAAAAAAAAAAAAAAAATTATAAATAACTATTTATATTCTCTTTATTTATACGCGATCACATTCCCTCTGTTCCTTCTGTTCTCAGCTGCATAAGAGCTAGGGGGAGGAGAAGCAACAGCACACTGAACTTCCCAGTGAATGGCTGTGCATGACAAGTCTCATGATTGGAGGAAAGCAGGCTGGAGAACTGACTATGCTGTGCTCTAATGCCTAGTGTTGTCAGTTTCTAATAGGAAAGCAGAAGAGCTGGCAGGAACAACAGGGATTTCACATAAAGAAAGCAATACAAGGAGAACAGGATACTTTCTCATATAAATACATTGTACAAGGGAAACATATCAGAAATATGAAATGTTGGGGTTGGAAACATTTTGTCTCAATTGGTGAACATAGTTTGAAGGGTATCAGTTCCTTGCTGGCAGACCAGGCCTCTCATGAAATGCAGAAATGCAGATCACTATATTTTTGTGGCAATACATAAGAAGCGGTAAAGCCCTGCAATGTTAATTATGTATGATCACCCTTCTTATGTACAGCTACTGCCCATAATGTATAACAAAACTGTATGTTGTACTATAAATTATTTGGAGAAAGTTCATTAGAAGGACATCTGTGCAGCTCTGCTGCAATAATTGGACAGTCTGGATTTCTTTTTTTTATAATTACGATAACCTTTCCTAGCAGTAAATTCCTGGACAATAATGGTTAATGATATCAGCTCATTTAGAAGATCATTACTGTATCATGCAGACAGTAATGTTACTCCTGCTGATCTCTGGAGCAACTGCTGAGAACTCAACAGAACACAGTATAAGCGATCATTTGCAGAACATAGCTTGACTCTATTGCTACAATACGCAAAGATTTTTGCTTCTGAAACCGCACCAATCAATGAACAGTACATATCCACCTAGTTTCCTCTTTCTTAAAGTGGAACTTTAGTCAGAAAACTAAGTCCTGCTAGATTAATTCAGGCTTATCCCTTTTGCAGGTATGGCTATGTAAAACATTAAAAATAAATGTCTATATTGTTAAAAATCCAGTAATGCACTGTCTTACTCTGCTTTGCACATTCTCAGTTGCTCTTTATTTTTAGGCACTGCCGAATTTGTAGAGGCTGATCGGCTAAAAGCCTTAGGCCCCTTTCACACACAGAGTCCGTCAGGCAGACTCAGTTTTTCTCAGCGGGGGATCGATCAGCCGATCCCCCGCTGAGCAGGCAGATGACAGCTGTGTCTCCGCGCTGTGTGCGGAGACACAGCTGTCAGGTCCCCATGCATCTCTATGGGGGAATCAGATGGAAACTGACCGTCTGCCCGTTCTCATCCGATCCGATCTGCCAGACGGATGGAAAATAAGGTGCGGAGACACAGCTGTCAGGTCCCCATGCATCTCTATGGGGAAATCGGATGGAAACTGACCGTCTGCCCGTTCTCATCCGATCCGATCTGCCAGACGGATGGAAAATACGGTGCGGAGACACAGCTGACACAGCTGTCAGGTCCCCATGCATTTCTATGGGGGAATCGGATGGGAACGGATCGTCTGTCCGTTCTCATCCGATCCGATCCGGCAGACAGATGGAAAATAGGGTTTCAATCCGTCCGGTTTTGATGGATCGGATTGGATGTCAGCAGACATGTCTCCGCTGACATCCGATGCCCCATAGAGAAGCATGGGGCGTCCATTTAGATCCGTCAAAAAAACTGACAGGCGGATCTGAACGGACTCCGTGTGTGAAAGGGGCCTTAAAGTGAAATTATGCCCTCTGTTATACACACCCTGCTGGATAATCCTGCTTGACTAGCATCCCAAGACTACGCCCAGCAGTATCCAGGTGGCTTAGGTATAGAAGATGCAATACCCTCCTTTGCAACCAACGAAGCTGCTTATGTTTGATCTGCAACTGCCATGGTGATGTACATGTGATTAGTTATGGCACCGACCATTTGATGGTTTGACAGTTTGGTTGAGGACACAAGCAAATATGCAATCCTGACATTTGGAACTGTTAAATCAATGTGTTTAGTTTCACTTTATGATTTACTGCTGTTCAGGGGATTTAGGCTTCAGCAAAATGGCAGCCTCCAGCAAGAAGAATCAGGAGTAATGCTGGAGGCAATTTACAGCACACACTAATTTTGATAGCATAATTATTAATAAGGATTGAATGTTCCTGGCTTTTTTATCAAGTTGTTATGTGTAAAGTTCCGCTTTAAAGCCCCGTACACACGCACAGATTGTTGACCGACCGATCGGCCATCTTTTGTCCAGTGTTGTTTGTTGGTTGAAATGTGCTCTAGACTTGCATTGGACTTTTGTTGGCCAACAAAAACCAACTTCAGAAGTGATGTCATGTGATGGTTTACTTTCCGTGTGTTTTTTCTTCTCTGAGCATGCCCAGTCTTGCTCATCTGATTTTTGTCTGCCGAAATCTGTACTGACTGAGGAACAATCGGCCGTTCTGTTGTTGGCCAACAAATTTATAGCCTGCACACCAGATTTTTTTTTGGCCAAAAAGTCGCAGTTGGTTGTCGGAAGCATCATACTAACAAGCCTACAATTGGCCAATCGGACGTTGGCCGACAATTTACGGCCAACAATCTGTGCGTGTGTACGGGGCTTTAGCTAGACATCGTCCAAGACCTTGGAAGGTATTTTTTTTCAGTTCAGTAGGCAAGGGTTGGAATCTCTGTTAGTTTTTTTTTACCATCTGTGTGCCTTCTGCAGACATTCCTTTCTGCTTGTCCTGTTGGCAATTATGACCTAGACTGAGTTTTGACTGGAACAGGGGGGAGGTGAAATCATCCAATTTGGACACTTGTTCTGGTGACAACTGTGTAAATCTGGCCATACACTGATTGAAATTTAGCTGGTTCAGCAGGGACCAGTTGAATTTTCAATTAGTGTATGTTCGTCCCCACTTAACAGAATTTGATTGTTTGATCGGCACATGTGTTGGAAACAGGTGCCGCTGTCAGAATACAATGTCCTAGTAGGGAATTTACTCCATCCACCTTGTTTCTGAAGATTGATGAATCTGTTAGTGTTTTTTAATTCAGCCCACTGGCTACAAAAATTAACGCTCTATTACCAGCTTAAGAGAGGATTTTCTCTTTCTCTGTTCTCATGCCCAGTTGGGTTCTAAGACAGAAGATGAAAAAGAAACTCCCTATTTAAATACAGTAGTGAGAGCAAAAAAAAAAGTGTCTTATTTATTCCATATTTGATTGAAAAGAAAATTTAAGATATACTTTATTGAGTTATCCTATGGAGTGCAGTCTCCCTTATCAAAATACATCCTTCTGAATTCTTCTGTTTCTGATGGTAGGGAACAATTGCCCAACAGGGTGATCCCATTATTTTTACAGGGCATCCAGGATGGAGCTGTGCATATAAGGTATACCTTCTTCCACAGTGGTAGACATGGGCTCTGCAGAACTGTGGCATCTAGGGAGTGCCAGGCCCTTGCTAGTAATCCCCAGAAGGTATAGATATAGCTGCATAACATTCAGTATTTAGCAGAGTTTGCCCACTGGTGACAGTTGATAGGCAACTTAAAAAAATCAAGCTAGATTGCCATCTGAAAAAAGGCCAAGATCCAAGCAGGTGGGGCACCCGCAATAGCAGAATAGTGGATAACACTGATTCATAAGGACCAACAGGAATCTTTTCTCAGGGAATGATACAATATAAAGAGGAGAATTTAGGCGTCCATTTGATGACTTCAAAGGCGTTCTGCCAGCATGCCTGTGAGCAACACTTTTTCCTATTTTAGCAATAAAGCCTCTGACAGAGAAGATTCTGGCATGGAACAACAGAGAACCAGTTTCCCATGGGAGGCGAATAGGAGCTGTCATTTTCTTGTAACCTGTAACAGAGGTCACATGACTGACCTGCAGAGGACTGCGAACAGATCTAGGAGTGGGAATCCCTACAAGTAATTTTCTAGGGACACTGGCAGACTCTACAGCATTCTAATTAGGAGCTTAACAGCCCCAAAGGGCAATCACTTTGGCAGAATGATGATTTTTAGAAAGTGGTCTCCATAGGAGCAAGCATGGTAGCTAAGATGGCAATCTTAGTGTTTTCACCAGGCTGATGCAGATTCCCCAAGAGATTGTCTTATGGCTTGCGGAACCAATCTTTGAAAGGTGCACTAATGATGGGGTAGCAATTTATACATTATATAAAACACATTTTTTTTCTTTATCTTTAATGCATGTTATCATGCACCTACATGCAGTGGTGTATTTAGGTTTTGTGCTGCCCTAGGCCTGGCTAAACTTGTGCACCCCCTAATTTAGTATTCAATAGTTTTTTATTGAGTTTAAACAAAACAGTACAATAGTAAAACATAGAAAAGGGGGTAGCATACAGAAAAGTACCATGCACCACAACAGGTGCACCCCCTAATTTAAATATCACCCACCCCTTCCTGTAAAGGCCACACCCCTTCCTGTTTATGACCTGCCTGTCATCTGTAAACCACAGACCACAACCACAGTCTATCAGTGCCCATCAGTGCAGCCTCATCTGTGCCCATTAGTGCAGCCTTATCAGTGCCAATCACAGCAGCCTCATCACAGCCCATTAGTGCAGCCTCATAAGTGCAGCATATCAGTGCGGCCTCATCAATGGCCATCAGTGCAGCCCCATCCATGGCCACCAGTGCAGCCTATCAGTGCCCATCAGTGAATCATATCAGTGCTCATCAGGGCAGAATATCAGTGCAAGTTATCAGTGCCGCCTCGTGCCCATCAGTGCAGCCTCATCAGTGCCCATCAGTGCAGCCTCATCGTTGCAGCCTCATTAGTGCCCATCAGTGCAGTTTATCAGTACCCACCATTGCCGCCTCATCAGGGTCCATCAGTGCAGCCTATTAGTGCCCATCAGTGCAGCATATCAGTGCCAATCAGTGCAGCATATCAGTGCTGCCTTTTCAGTGCCACCTCATCAGTGGCCATCAGTGCAACCTTATCTGTGCCCATTAGTGCAGCCTTATGTCACTGGATTATTAAAATTACTCCTATCTTGTAAGATATTTGGACTTGTGTTTGCTGCCCCTGATTGTAATCATTGGATTATTTCACTTATTTGTATAATGATTATAAAGTCCATAGTCATTATACAAATAAGTGAAATAATCAGTGGCAGCAAACACAAGTCCAAATATCTTCTAAGATAGGAGTAATCTTACTAATCCTGTATACATATAGCAATAACACATATGAGGTGAGCAGGTCCAAAATATTATCGCCATCATATACAATTAAAAGTCTTAATAGTATATGCTGCAATTCAATATGCTCGCTCAAGGACAAGGATGTTTAAAGAAATGAAATTATATTTAACATGATGCCTGCCATACCTGGGAGCGGAGGAGGGTAGGCGGAGCATTAGGCTGCAGTGCCACACTTATTAGCATTGGGCCAGTTGTATTATGTGTAGTTGGTGGCCTGCGGTCTGTCCAAATGTCCTGACCGGCCGGTATTATCATGCCAGCAGGCAGCAGTGCGACCGCTTTATGGGGGTGCCAGACTGATTTGCCTCCTAGACCCTACCCTCTGGCCGAGTTCGTCCCGTGAGACTGGCACTACACTAAAAGTGTAGCGCAAGCCGGAGGGGACCATTTTCGTGCGGGAGCCGGAAGGAGGCTATTTTTTTTCTGTGCTTTTTTGCTGCCCTCCTGCAAAGTACCGCCCTAGGCCTGGGCCTTGTTGGCCAAAGCCAAGATACAGAATTGCGTACATGTGTACAGTTGTAAACCAGCTCTTAAAGCAACACTTTTGTTGAGGAAAAAGCATTCCCCTCTGGGTGGTCTATAGTACATTGCAAGGATTATAACAACTTTTGTTGCAGATTCCTACCTTTTGTTATTCTGAAGAAATCCCTCTGCGTTTCTCTGTGCCCCTGTGGGAAAATGAATCTAATGGGAGTGGTTTCATAATTATCAATCAGCTGTGGCACCTGCAGAGCACTAATGAAGAAATCTGCTGGGCCTACATCCCTTTAGACGTGTTCCTATTGGAAGTATCTCACCAAAAATGAAATTTTTGTTCCAGGGGATGCCTGAAATCTGACTTATATCTGGAAAAATGGGTGAGCCACTCACACAAGCAGGAAATGAGGGTTTCGGGGTGTGTTCGGTACATATTTTGAGTACAGAACAACTCCTGGTAGCCATATTGCCTTGCATTTTCAGAATATTACAGTGACTGCAGATAGAAAAGTGAAGGTAATTTTAAATAACATTTTATTACAATATGACTTGTCTCAACTGTATACGCTATATTATTTTTTCTTTATTTGCTTTTTTTTCCCCCAACAAAGTGGAGTTATATTTTGAGTAAGCATAGGTAAAGCCTGACTTTTAGCCAGCAGTTCCTGTTGAAAGAGGTATCTCTGAAATCAACCTTTTTTTTATTTTATTTTATTTTAAATATATCAGGAACTTTAATAACTTGCACCATATTATTAATATTATTTAATAAAATGTTTCTAAGCATTTCTAATAGCAGTTCACTTACAATCACTTGCGTCGATTTTTACCCAGTCCACTTTAATAAGCAAAGAACAAGATGTTAAAATACACAGCTACCTATTTGTTCAACTTACAGTCAGAGGTACAGATTAAAATGCCTTGTTTGTCGAATATTTCATTACTCCTTATGGATGGACATCTCTTTGGTTCATGCTGTGAATAATCAAGAAAGAATAAATTAAGTTGACGATGAATCTCTACCTGGAAAAATATACATACATGTTAAATGTGAAGAAGTCAGTTGTTTATTCTGGTCCTGTTATGAAATTAAATTGCGTAGCGTCAGGGGGTGTGTAAGTGGAATGTCCATAAATAAAACTCGCTATAACAGAAATGGTTTCCTGCTGGTTCAAGTACTGTGCATACTGCTGACTCTCAAACTGCACATGTCTAATAGATGAACTTTTAACTATTGCCTCTACTCATTTATTTCTCGCAATATAATTATTTGTCTTTTTGAAAAAACAAAAAGGCATTTCCATAAATAGTTCAACCTTGTAAGAACTTTAGTATATATGTTGGATAAAACCCGCCAGCTTTGTGCTCTTATGGCATGAAACTTCCAAAACCAGGAAAAAATATTTAAAGAGAAAATAGGGTATATTTTCTGTCCATTGCTTACTTTAGTGATTATTGGAGTCTTTCTTTAAATTTATTTTTGTTGTGAAATTCACATTTTTACAACTTCAGTACTAGGCACTTTTACCCCTTTCCTGCCCAGGCCAATTTTCTGCTTTCAGCACTGTCGCACCTTGAATGACAATGGCGTGGTCATGCAACACTGTACCCAAACTCAATTGTTATCATTTTGTTCACACAACTAGAGCTTTCTTTTGGTGGTAATTAACCGCTTCAATACAGTGCACTTTCACCCCCTTCCTGCCCAGGCCAAT
Source organism: Pelophylax lessonae (assembly GCF_965119305.1). Lineage (NCBI taxonomy): Eukaryota > Metazoa > Chordata > Amphibia > Anura > Ranidae > Pelophylax > Pelophylax lessonae. The sequence continues at coordinate 246,468,210 of NC_138773.1, read as the reverse complement.
TTTCAGTTTTCAGCGCTCTCACATTTTGAATGACAATTGCACACTGGGCCCATATGAAATTTGTATCATTTTTTTCACACAAATAGAGCTTTCTTTTGGTGCTTTTTAATCACCGCTGGGTTTTTTATTTCTTACAAAAAAAAAAAGAAAAAATACAGAAAATTAAAAAAAAAAAAGTTTTTCTCCCCGATGAGGCGGCACTGATGAGCACTGATAGGCTGCACTGATGGGCACTGATGAGGTGGAACTTATGGGCACTGATGAGGTGGCACTTACGGGCACTGATGAGGTGGCACTAATGAGGAGGTACCAATATGCCAACTGATGGGCAGTGATAGGTGGCACTGATGAGCACTGATAGGTGGCACTGATGAGCACTGGGAGGGGGCACTGATGAGCACTGAGAGGCAGCACTGATGGATGGCACTGTTAGGCACTGATGGGCACTGATGGGTGGCACTGATGAGCACTGACGGGCGGCACTGATGGACACTGATGGGCAACACCATCAGTGCCCACAATCAGTGCCCATAGTGCTGCCAGTCAGTGCCCATCAGTGCCTAGATGAGCAGCACATTTGACTATAGGCTGGACGAGAGGTGGTTAAGTGCCTGCATTATTTTTTATTGTTCTGCATGTACAGATTTGGAGATTAGCCACTAGAGGCAGCATAGATTAGCTAAAACATTGATTTTATTTGTTTGCCTAAGTCTATGGGTGTCGTCACCGCTCTGCAACTGTTTTTGGCCATCTCTCCTCTCTGGCGAAGCCAACCACTGGAAAAATCACATGAATAGATCAGGGCACCCTTAGATTACACAACTTTCCTTTAAAGGGTAGTTAGTATAGGGCAGTGATGGCAAACCTTGGCACCCCAGATGTTTTGGAACTACATTTCCCATGATGCTCAACTATACTGCAGAGTGCATGAGCATCATGGGAAATGTAGGTCCAAAACATTTGGGGTGCCAAGGTTTGCCATCACTGGTATAAGGCTTAGAATGAGGGTGGGAACAGGTTTAAGCTTAGTTAGGTTTTGACTGGCTACATATATTGTCTGTCTTTCTTTTTAATTTTTTTTTTTTTTTTACATTGAGAAAACGGCACAGGAAAGCTAATTTTGCATCTGAGTTGTCTCAGAAATGATCACCCAAACAGCAGACATCTATGGATGATAACCAGACTGGAAGGTGCTTCAATAGGCTGGCACTTAACTCTAACCTTGTCTAAAGGTAGGGATGACCCACCCTGACCCTCCAAGATCCCAACAATGTGTTTTACATCCCAATGCTTAGTTTCTTTCATGCATTTGTTACCTCAATGCTCTTTTGTCTGCATATATCAGCTCTTCATTCCTAAATTCATTGTGTGTTATCTTGGATTGGAACTTATTGCAAGTCATTTCACACTTGCCGACTGTTGGAGACACAAGCCTTCAATCATGACTTGTGATGTGTAGTGGTTTAGACTCAGAGATACATGCTAGCTGACAAGTGTATTTTATTGACTACCTCAGTTTGTCTCTCACATCTTATGAACGTGATGAATTTATAAATCCCCCTGTTTCTATAAGTAGGAATTGGTGTGGTAGTTGATGTGAGACATCATTTATTTGACAAGGAAATATGTGACTATGCCATGAATCTTCATTTAATTGAAAGAGTATGAGTTTTAAACAATGGATTGAGATATATTTTCATCTAAAATGTCACATTTTTGTTGTTTAACTTATTTGCCTAAAAGGTCCATTTATCAAGCCTGCTCAAGTGGCGCAATCTTTGGCAGGTCACAAATTACGTCATCTTCGCTATTCTTATGGAAATTGGTGTTCAGCCAGTAAAGTTATTTTTCCATATACAAGGTCCTAAATGCTTGCATCGTGGTTATTTGTTTAAAGGGCCAGTAAACATTAATTACAAATGGTTTTTATAAAAAAGCTTTTAACAGCATTCATAGTCAGATAAATGGGTTTTAAATGCTTATGTTTACTCTAGATTTTGTGATCACGTAAAATCATATACGTTTTCAACTTCCATAACTAAAATGCATGTAAACTTTAACAATGCACTTCTCTTATTTGCTTTCTTTTGGTCTGTATACTATACTATACTAATAAAAGTGGGAAGTTATCTCTGTTCAATAAGCGCTCTGCTGGTTATATTAACTTCCAGCATTCTCTACAGATTACAATACACCTCCATACAGATACAATACAGATTACAATACACCTCCACTTCATGTTGTGTAGACGAAGAGAGGCGGTGTTTAGTCCTGTCCTACGGTTTCAGAACTTCTCCTACACGGCTAATATACAGTGCATGAATGCTGTCACTCTGGGACTGAAAGTTTTTTGCTGAAAATGAAAAGAGAAAACAAATGCAGCCAGTGCCGGGACAAGGTCATCCAGCGCCCAAGGCAAAGATGCCAAACTGCGCCCCTCCCTTCCCTTGGGGTTAGCAGTGGTGTCACTGTCACTACTCCTGTCAGCATTGTAATAGAAGCAACTGGCACAGGGCATCCCCATTCCTGCAATAAACCATTGCACCCAGGCAAGCTGCCCCTCCTGCCCATCCCTTGTCCCAGCCCTGAATGCAGCCACCACACCTCAGGAATGGTAAGCTGCATATATGACATTTTTGGTTTTGGGTTTAGATATGCTTGAATTGATCAGTTGTTGGCTTTGCATTTGGGACAAAATTATCCTAATGTGAACCAATACAGAAGAAATATATATATATATATATATATATATATATATATATATATATATATATATGTATATATATATATATATATATATATATATATATATATATGTATATATATATATATATATGTCTCAAGTGCAAAATCTTTTAAAAAATGGCTACAAAAATATCCAGTGCTATAAATAGACAATTAGATTACATGTATATAAAGTGACATGTTAAACTGTATATAAAGTGCAGACATTATTCAAAAAGTCTCCAGTGCTGTAAACATAAACAATTATCTTATCAAGTGTCCAGTGCATAAAACTTTTTGGTGACTTTTCTGTGTTTGATATCCGCCATCAGTGATCTACCTTGCTCGTCCGCGTGTGGATTCCACCAAATCTGTCTAAAAACTCAGCAGATTATGTTGTTGGCACATACATATATCAGTACAAGCATATATGGGGATGTAATTAGAAGACCCATTACTTGCTATCCATCCTCTGCTCACATCCCTCCATTTGAAAGAAGAAGAAAAAGGTTTACATAGCAAAAAAACGCAATAAGCCTTTATTTAAAATCAGATTAAAAACACTTATAATAAATAGCATCGCTGTAGAATGTCAGATGATGAAATGCGTAAGGCAGGGCATTGGACGTGCTGTCACCATGCATACCAAACAGGGTCTTGCGGTCTGAACATGCGGCTGGAGATGGTTTAGGGATGCAATCCAATGGCGTCAGTGGCGACACCATTGTAAGTGTTTTTAATCTGGTTTTAAATAAAAACTTTTAAAGTGGTTTTAAAGTCAGAAAGTTTTTTATTTTAATTCATTCTGCAGCAGCCCCCCTCAGCCCCTCCTAATACTTATCTGAGCCCATTTCAATCCAGTGATGTTGCAGGAAAGACTAGGCTGCCCAAGACTCTCCCTCCTCATTGCCTGAGGTGCCAGTATGGTGCCATTAGCTCCCGCTGCTGACAATCAATTTCAATGAGGAGAGGGGCTTGGGCCGTGGCTTCGTGTCTGAATGGACACAGGGAGCTGCGGCCTGGCTCAGCTCGGGTGCCCCCATAGCAACCTGCTATGGGGACCAGGAGAGCTAAGAGGGACCCAAGAAGAGGAGGAGCTGTGCAAAACAACTGCACAGAGCAGGTAAGTATGACATGTTTTTTTATTTTTAACAAAAAAATAGACTTTTGTAACATAAATGTAAGGGTAGGGTAGTTGTGCCTTAGCGAGATATGAGTGATCTGTAGAAGTAGCATAATTGTAGATGTAGTGTCATTTTGGGTTATTAAGAATACAGTATATAGTATCAGTCATACACATATGTCCTGTTATTAGCATCTGAAAGGGACAGGACCATTCTCTAGGATAGAGTTGACACCTACATGCCAATAAAGTCTCCCATGCAAGTGAACAAAAGTTGTCACCTTCCTGGAGCTTCAAAGAAAACTGCTAGTCATCTTGACTACAAGGATTCGCAGGGGAGCAGTGAGAGGCTCCAAACAGTCTGCAAGCTTTGAGCGGTATCATCAGATCAAAGGAATGTATTTTATCTCTCATAATAGGTAAAATATTAGTGGCAGAGAGATGAAAATAATTCCTTCTTATGGTTCACGTGTTGGGCTACAAGTACATGTAAATCTGTGTCTGTAGCGGGTGTAGAATCCTAGAGAATTGCACAAAACCGTTATATGGCGCCTGATTGCGGCAGGCAAGCAGTGTTTGGTACTGTCGCGATCAGACCGATGCGCTGGTGTCAGAATTCCTATCCCTGATTCAGTGGTCAGCGCCGTTCTGGGCCAATTCAACTCTGGTCAGATCAGAACACAAAACATCCTGTGGGTGAGATGGGGACGCCCCCTGGGGTTGATTGGCCAAGGGCTAAAGTCCAGCCCACATCCATATTCCAATAAATTGGGGAACCTAATGTATAGACAGTGTTCTTCCATGAAGCCAGTTCTAAACTGGGGAGTCCCCACCCGGTTTACGGTACGCTTCTACCAAGGGATAAGCTTCGGTAAAGTTTATTTCTGTTTTTTATTCCTTTTTATTTTCATAGCAAATTGCCAACTGTGTGTCTTTTATCTTTTTTGTATTTTTTGTAACTCTTTTTGCTTTGTATATATTTCTTATGCACTGCCCACTTTCGGGATATTAAATTATAAAATTAATAAGTGACCTCTGTGTACTAAGCTAGGACTCATATCTCTGAAGAGATTGTTTCATTTTAGTGCCTAATTGCTTGGTCTACGCTACATGCCAATCTGTATGCAATTGCACTGTGTGTTGGCAGATTGCATGCAGATTGTAGACCAGACAGAGATCTGCGTGTGTGTGGTGTCCCAGCAGACCAGCCTGCGGACAAACTGTTGGGTGGTGGCAGGCTATCGTTTGTGGTGTGTGGGTGTGGGGACAGTGGGAAGAGTGATTAACACAGGGGTTCTAGCTTGTAGGATAGCTGGAGGAATCCTAGTAGTGTGTGATAATTGCTAGACTGCTCCCTAACCCTTACAGTGCACCAGATTGTATGTAAGATTTGTATCTGCCTGTGTGTGGTCAGCCAGCTGGATTGGAGTTGAGTCTCCCTCTAGTGGTGACCAAAGGCAGTGCGGGCTGTGAAAGTGTCACAGCCAGTCTTATTACTCAGTAGGAATTCCCCTTATTCCCTTATACTCCCCAGTCACTAAACCACGTCTCGGTTAGCTAGTCGCCGTGGGCGTGGTCAATCATGACAACCTTAAAATCACTTTAAAGAGGAACTACAGTCTGCTCACATAATTTGTAATAACAAAAAATCGTTGCCATTCTGAAGCTTCCCTCCAACCACTTTGAATATTATTTTATATATTCTGTGATTCTGTACTTGCCAAATATGCTGCAGAAACCTCCCTCCACTAAGTTTGGCTGCAGCCATTTTAACTGTGGGCAGCTGAAGCTGCTGCCTGTTCTCTTCTTGACAAATACACTTACTGTATGTGTGTGTGTGTCTGTACATACAATATCTCACAAAAGTGAGTATACCCCTCACATTTTTGTAAATATTTTATTATATTGTTTCATATGACAATATTGAAAAAATTACACTTTGCTACGATGTAAAGTAGTGAGTGTACAGCATGGGTGTCCAACCTTTTGGCTTCTCTGGGCCACATTGAGTGTAGAGAAATTTTCTCGGGCCGCATATAAAATATATACTATAGTTAAGGTATATAAGTAATAAAACGCCGCCGCGCCCTTCCTGCGCTGCCGCCACCCCCCTCAGCACTAATTTAACACAACTAGAGGATGATCCCTTCCGAGGCAGCCTCTGCCTACAGTTAGTTGGAAGCTGCTGTGGCCGTGCCCCCGACCCAACTTCCTTCCTCCCCAGCAAAAAATAAATAAAATTTGTCAGGGGACAGTGGGCCGCATCGCCTGCCGTTCTGGGCCGCATGCGGCCCCCGGGCCGCAGGTTGGACATGCCTGGTGTACAGCTTGTATAACAGTGAAAATTTGCTGTCCCCTCAAAATAACTCAACACACAGCTAATAATGTCTAAACCACTGGCAACAAAAGTGAGTACACCCCTACGTGAAAATGTTCAAATTGGGCCCAAAGTTTCAATATTTTGTGTGGCCACCATTATTTTCCAGCACTGCCCTAACCCTCTTGGGCATGGAGTTCACCAGAGCTTCATAGGTTGCCACTGGAGTCCTCTTCCACTCCTCCATGATGACATCAGAGAGAGCTGGTGAATGTTAGAGACCTTGCGCTCCTCCACCTTCCACTAGGGTTTAGGTCTGGAGATATGCTTGGCCAGCTCATCACCTTTACCCTCAGCTTCTTTAGCAAGGCAGTGGTTGTCTTGGAGGTGTGTTTGGGGTCATTTTCATGTTGGAATACTGCCCTGCGGCCCAGTCTCTGAAGGGAGGGGATCGTGCTCTGCTTCATTATGTTACAGTACATGTTGGCATTCATGGTTCCCCCAATGAACTTTAGCTCCCCAGTGCCGGCAGCACTCATGCAGCCCCAGACCATGACACTCCAACCACTGTACAAAGACACTTGTCTTTGTACTCCTCACCTGGTTTCCCCCACACACGCCTGACACCATCTGAACCAAATAAGTTTGTCTTGGTCTCATCAGACCACAGGACATGATTCCAGTAATCCATTTCCTTAGTCTGCTTGTCTTCAGCACACTGCGGGCTTTTTTGTGCATCATCTTTAAAAGAGGCTTCCTTCTGGAATTACAGCCATACAGAACAATTTGATGCAGTGTGCGGCATATGGTCCGAGCACTGACAGGCTGTCCCCTCACCCCCAAAGACAACCTCTGGATATGACGCTGAGCATGTGCACTCGACTTCTTTGGTCAACCTCGGTGAGGCCTTTTCTGAGTGGAACCTGTCCTGTTAAACTGCTGTATGGTCTTGGCCACCGTGCTGCAGCTCAGTTTCAGGGTCTTGCCAATCTTCTTATAGCCTAAGCCATCTTTATGTAGAGCAACAACTCTTTTTTTCAGATCCTCAGAGAGTTCCCTGCCATGAGGTGCCATGTTGAACTTCCAGTGACCAGTATGAGAGTGAGAGCGATACCACCAAAATGAATACACCTGCTCTATTCACACCTGAGACCTTGTAACACTAACGAGTCACATGACACCAGTGAGGGAAAATTACTAATCGGGCCCAATTTGGACATTTTCCCTTAGGGGTGTACTCATTTTTGTTGCCAGCGGTTTAGACATTAATGGCTGTGTGTTGAGTTATTTTGAGGAGACAGCAAATGTACACTGTTATACAAGCTGTTCACTCACTAATTTACATTGTAGCAAAGTGTCATTTCTTCAGTGTTGTCACATGAAAAGGTATATAATAAAATATTTACAAAAATTTGAGGGGTGTACTCGCTTTTGTGAGATACTGTATATCTCCATATCCATTTGTTCTGGTTTATGCACCAGCAACATAATCTGGTGAGTTTTTAGACACATTTGGTGGTGGAATCTACATGTGGAGGAGCAAGATAGTGGATCTCAAACACAGAAAAGTCACCAAAAGGTTTTATGCACTAGACACTTTATTGAAGATAATTGTTTATGTTTACAGCATTGGACAGTTTTTGAAGAATTTCTGCACTTTATATACATTTTAACACGTCACTTTATATACGTGTATTCTCATTTTGCACTGGATATTTTTGCAGTCCTTTTTTATTAAAATATTTAAATATTTTGCACCTTATTGAGATATATATTTCTTTGTATTGGTTCACATTAGGATAACTTTGTGCTAGCACTTGCAGAAAGATTTTTTCATTTGTTTAGTCACTGGATCAATTAGGATAGTAGGCATGGTTCAGTTAAAGGTTACATTTTTGTGATAGTTCTGTGGTGCAGTTCTACTTTAGTTTAAGTGTTGCTAAACCCAGGACCCTGCATTCCTTATATCTGGTCTCCCACAGTACACAGAACATGGAAATGCAATAGTTTTAGTAAATATAAACTGCTAAATACCCTTTTCGTCAGCAGTTAGAGCATTCTTGTGACTTCAATCAGTGTCTGGTAAGAGCTTGTAGAAAAAGTTTTCATTCTTCTCTGAGGCTCTCTGACTTGACTCTCTGACTTGACAGTGCTTATTGGCTCTGTGCTGACCACTTGCACTCTCCCAAGGAAAAGCAAACTCTCTAGCAATACACAGCAAACTGAGCATGTGCAGTTTGTCCCCTAGCCTCTGTTCTATTAGCAGAGGGTGGAAGAAGAGGAGGATCAGAGAAGACAGGAGGATCAAACAGCCTTTTGACACAATGCAGAGGATTAGCCCCTTAGGTTACACAGTGAGTATAACAAGCATGCTTTACTGCATATACACATGATTTTACTGCTGTGGGTTTAGTAACACTTTAAAGAGGAGCTTCAGTCCCTGAATTGAATATTATAAGTCAGGAGCTACAAAAACTTTACAAATTTAAACTTGGATAGAGATTCGAAATTATGGAATGCACACTTGACTTCAAACTTTTGGGACAACTTCCTCAACCAGTCTCTATGTATAACTCCACTTCTTCCTGCACCAACTTGCTTGCAGAAACCCAGCTGTGTCACTCTGTGATGATTGTAGCAAAGGCCCATTACAGGCAGGGACTCGCAGCCCCTAAGCCCCTATACTTGTAGAATGGTAGAACGACACAGCTCACACTTTCCCATCACTTCCTCTCTTTAGTCACTGATCCCAGCACCAACTCTTCAGGTCCTGCCAGCCCTCCTGGCTGCAGCAGCCCCTTTACTAGCCCTACAGGCTAACTTCTCCTCCACAGTCCTCCAGACTGACACTTACCAGCCCACCCAGCTAACTCTCAGGAGATCTCCCATTAGTGCTTATCTGCACCCGCTGCCCTCTCTTCTTGCTCCTGTGCCTCCAGGAAGGATTCCCTCCATGTGTTGTGGTGGGGTCCTCCCAGCACCCAAGCCCTGGCCCAAGGTCACCCCCCGACTAGGGGACACCCTTGGGGGACACTGACAGCCTCCTCAGCACTCCATCTCTGTCTTCCACCCGACTGCTCCTGCTGGCATGGCCCATGCCTATTTATGAGAAAAAATCTGCCCCCAGCCAGCCCATTTGCTAGAGATTGGCTGAAAAATATGCCAAACAGCTCCTCCTAACCTCCACCCACTATGTCTATAATATTCTCCAATGTCCCAGAAAACAGGGGATGTACCACAGAGGCTACTTGGATGAGTCATCCAGCCCTGAGTCACTAAACCCTGACCCAGGGCCTGGACTCCCCTGCAATGTCCACTGACAGCAGCTTATAGTTCTCTAGGATACTCTTCAGCAGCAACATTTCTCCTCAAGATGCTCCATACAGGCAGCCATCTTTCTGCTTCACCCCTTCTTGTTGTACCCTTCAGCAAGTTTTTATTCTTCCTGGCCCCTGAAAAACAGGCCCACTTTTATCTTTATCTCTCTCAGGCAGCAGGCTAACACAGCATCCTCACTTGGTAACTCCCTGAAAAGTCACACCAAATATTTTTATCCTTCTCCATTATGCTTTACTTGCAATAAACTGCCCAATGGTAGGCCAGGGAGACATAACTATTCATATTTCAGCAATATTATTACATTATCTGCTGGGAAACACTCACCTGCAACAGTCATAGGCAGACAATAATGTGAGCTTAGGGTAAACCCAACAAAAGCAGAACTAACTATTTAGGGTCATGCTTATTACAGCCTAGCTGCAACACTAAATTTAGTCTAGAAATGCTTTGGGAAGAGTCCCTACAGGAGTGCACAGTGATGTGGAAATTTGTAATCTTTCTTGACTAAACATATAGATGTATTTCAATAGCAAATGGGTGGTGGGAGAACAATATGGTGGAGTAATAACTTTTTTTTTGTCTTTTTTTATAGGATGAGTAGTGAAGAAGACACCTTACAATGACCCTTTCTCTTCAAAATTGACTGATTGGTGGCATCTGCAGGCACCGACTATCTTCTATCATTTGTGTGAGCCTTAAAACAGCTGATAGAACATAAATAGCACAGCAGAAGTGAATGCAATACCAACTATCACAATTTTTGTAGTGGCATAGGTATATTATATAATGTGTGTATACTGTGCGCTGCAATGGCTGGCTGATGGTAATGAAGCCAAAGATGAGAGATGATAGGGTTAATAATCCAGATGGCTGGAATGCTGCTACCACCAGTAGACTAAAGCCCCTTACACACGAGTAGAAATTCGGCTGGGAAATTTAGTCCGACGACCGATCTGCCGATTTTCGGCTTGTTAGTATGGTGCTTCTGACAACCGACTCAGACTTTTCGGCCTGAAAAAATCCTGGTGTGCAGGCTATATAATTTTTGTCGACCATCAAAACACGTCCGATTTTTGTCTCATTAGTACAGATTTCGATGGGAAAAAGTTTTCTGAGCAAGACTAGGCATGCTCAGAGATGAAAGAACACATACAAAGCAATCCAACACATGACATCACTTCTGAAGTAGAATTCTGTCGTGCGGGAAAATTTGTGTGCAGTCTAGAGCACATTCCAACCAACAGACATGACTCTGGACAAAAGACGGACGACCGGTCGGCGGAAATTCGTTGCGTGTGTACGAGGCTTTAAGGGCCATACACACACTATAAGATTTTCTGCAGACTTTTTCTTTCAGATTGATCTTTTCTATGTAGTGCAAGGGCCTGCCAGATTGCATACAAATTGAAAGTGTTTAGGTTTGACCTTATATTATATGGTTTTGGTAAGTCTAAAGGAAAAAGTCTTCAAAAAATCTTATAGTGTGTATGGCCCATAAACCTCAAACCTAAATAAATGAGTATAATAATGTGATGAAGGTGGTGCGCTATTCTAAATATAATGAGGAATGAGTTGAAAGGTGGGGAAGATATGTGGTCAAAAACAAAACAAGTGAAAGGATAAATGCAACTTAAAAACCATATAAAGGTGATGAATACATAAATAACATGAATAACATAACATGTACATCTTCATAGATAAGCTGGAATACTGGTGATCCGTATTAATCTAATAATGATAATTGGAGAAAAAAGTCAGTGAATAGTTTGTGACATATAGTGATTCTAATAATAATTCTTCTGTGCTGTAGTGTGTTCAGAAAATCCACCTCCACCGTGTATACGCCTTTGAGTGCAATGCGCGCTCACCTTAAGCACAATAAATATGTGCAGAATAAAATCCACATGACGGGGGAAGCTGATATCCTCATTATATATATATCCTCAATATATATATGATATTCCTCATTATATTTAGAATAGCGCACCACCTTCATCACATTACTATAGGTATGTTATATTTACCTCTTCTATGATGACAGATTTTCATTTAAGCAATGTGCAAAAAGATCTCTATTCACATAGTAAGATTCCTACAGAGAAGAATCATTATAAACTCAAAAGCAACAATCAGCAACAAATAAAGTCATAAAGCAAAAGTGTGGTGGCATCTACTTACACATATTATTATTATTGCAGGTACTTATATAGCGCTGTCAATTTACGCAGCGCTTTACATATACATTACACATTCACATCAGTCCCTGCCCTCAAGGAGCGTACAATCTAAGGTCTCTAACTCACATTTATACATACATAGTAGGGCCAATTTTATACAGGATCCAATTAACCTACCAGCATGATATCATACAAATATGATAAAAGACCTGTAGCTGTTTGAATCAGATAACAACACTTTACGTATCTCAGATTTTTCTTTTTGTCCTAATAAAGTTGTCAATAATATTGGAGTGCCTGGTGAGTTTTAGATCATTGTCCATGAATTGCGTACCTGACCTAAAAAGATGTGCTCAGTCCCTCATTGATTAGGTGAGAGTCACATACTTCCATTGTAACAGTTCAAAGTTATGTCTCTAGGAACTCTCATTTGTCAACTGATGTGCGTGAATTCTTTCTAACATTACTGCTTTTTTCTACCCACTTTCCCTAACCAAGACAAGTTCACAAACTAAGAACATACCGTAATTGCAAAGACTGACCAAAGGGGTAACTCAGCATGGTAATCTGTATAATGTGTAGCACTACTCCCATGGGAGCTGCTTAAAGTAGAGTCCCCTGGGTTACCCATAGCAACGACTTATAACTTTCTAGTACTTTAGGTTCTTGGCTCAGTCAGTAAACAGTCCAGGGGATTTGGTTTTTGTTGTTTTTATTTTATGATTTGATGGGAGAAGGAATGAGTGAGATACTCCAACTTAGCAAACTATGCACAATCTTGAGGACTTCTATCTTTGTTGAATGCGGCAAGGCCGCTGCTTCACCCTGCCACTGAAGTGAAGTATGTGAAAGGCGAACTGCTTGGTAGATTACTCTTCAGGGTTCTACTTGGCACCCCCTTTCTCACTGACTGTGTGCGCTGACCTTCTATCCACTGACCTCACTGGAGTGGTCCCCTTCCTGGGCAGACCCCTTGGCTAGCCCCCTGGTACTCACAGACACTGTTTTTCCCAGGTAGCTCTGCCTTCAGCTCCACTGTCAGTTTCTCCAGGACCCTTAAGGCTCAACTCCACACCTGGCTCACTAGGCCGACTGCCTGTGACCACTTTCCTTAGCATACAGAAGGAGAGACAGCTGTCACCCTCCTATTGGGACTCTGCTTCCCACCAAAGACACCCTGCCTCATGTGCTCCTGGCTTTTAAGGTCAATCCCAGGATGCACTGCGGTGGTGCCCTCCCACTGGGACTCCCACAAAAGCCTGTGCATCATTGGACAGGTTGCCTCCACTGTCCAACAGGCCTCCATATTGGATGCAATGGGGACAAATGAAGGCACACTGAGCACAGAGAGCAAGCCTAACTAAAAGATCAGGCTCTCCTGAAAAGGAGACAGAGCAAAAGTGGTACAAATGTGCTATAAATGCATTAGGTCACTATTGCCTGATGGAGCATTCCATTGTGGCTCTGAAACATAGTTTTCCTTTTATTTGATTAATAACAGCTCAAGATAAGTGAATGGACCTGCTGGTGACATCAATGAGAAGAATTCCTTCATTATCCCAAAAGGAATATTATCTGTATCGAAATTCTACAGTGTTATTTCTTAAAAAATATTAAAAGCCACTTCTGTTTTCTGCATTTAGAAACACATCCAGCCCTTTATGTCCTGAGTTAGCTAGAACCGGATCCTTTGGGGGAACATTTCACAGTTTCACAGCTGTTACTATAAGGAACCCTTTCTGAATGTAGAAGTTAAACTTTCTTTTGAGATACAAAGAGCTTCTAATCACAAATAGCAACACAATTCATTTTGCATACCAGTCCTGATGTGACTTTATCATGAAAAGTGCTTGAGATGTGAAAACCTAGTGTCTCAAGTAAGTCTTCTGATATGTATAATAAATCACCTAAAAGCCCATTTTCCATCTGAAAAAGAGAAAATATAAGGAATGCTTCAGAAACACTAAAAACAGAGATTTGAGGCAATTTTCTTTCCACGAGTTTGCTATATGGCCTTTAAATATTTATCTATGACCATCAATAACCCCTTAATTGCCTCTCAAGGGTGAATACATTCTGTTTAGCCATTCTTTCCTCATAGTTTGGTTATCCATGCCCCCTGGTAAATCAGTTACCCTCCTCTGCACTTTCAGTTCTAATGCCAGCCATACACGGCCATACACGGCTCGAATCTGGATTCAGCAGGAACCGGCTGAGATTTGAACTATTAATGGGCAGGCTGAATGTACCAAGTTGATCAATCGATCAACTTGGGTAAAACGAGCCTTCCAAATGCTCTTGCCAGTATTGCTAGCATCTGCTATAGTCACTAGCAATAATCACTGTCTTCTCAATTTCTCGGGATTCCCCTGTCAACATTGTCTGTGTTGATGGGGTAATTGTGTAAATTACTTTCCTGCAACCCGTGGTTGCAGCAAAGAAACTCGCACCCTGTATGGCCAGCCTAAGGCATTCTTTATGTGATCCGGTACGCAAAACTGAACTGCAAATTCAAAATAAGGCCTTGCAAGGGAAGTTGCACATTGCAGGGTGAATTTCTTTAGAACTTAGTGAATGTGGTGAAGTTTCACTTTGCAAAGAATATGCAATCACGTGCAAGGCAAATAAAATAAATCACATTTTTGCTTACACATGATTGGATGATGGAAGTCAGAAGAGATTCACCTCATTCACTAAGCTCTGGGGCAAATTTTCTTGCTAAGGGCAACTTCCCTTTCAACGTAAAAAGCCTCCTTGCCTTTAGTAAATCAACCCCTATTTGTAGAGGGAAGAATATGTCTTTTGCTCATTCATAAAATGCTCAAAACAAACTTTGGAGGGAGGAGATCTGTGAAAAAATCTATTTATTTGTAAGAAAGCAGATGCTGAGAAACATGCAATAGCATGAGCTATTCATAGAAAGCTTTCTTTGGGCTTATATCTGAGTGCAGACATTAACACATTTTTAACCAAGTTTTAAAGTTCCATTCAGTTGTAGGCCTGCAAATGCCAGGGCTCTCTAAGGACATCCAATCAAACTGCAAAGCCAGAGTGTGCAATTACAAAAATACCGTACCACGAGTGCAGATGCAAGCTTTGGAAAGCTAATATTCTTCAGGAATATTGCCAGGTCACAAAGGCACAAGGTCATTCTTCTTCCATAGTGGCCCAGGCAAGTGCCACTCCAGAACGCAAGGAATGTTATACTGTAAGTCACCTTGGCATAGTCAGAAAAGAAATTCCCTGGCTAAAATTCAGACAGAATTGAATTTTCTGTTTGAGAAAACCCTGACATGCTTAATGTTCTTCTTAGATCACAGCTTAGAGGGGGGAGAGAATGCCATGACAGTAGTAGTCACAGGAGCTAGACTTAAAGCAGTAGTAAACCACGCTTCGCCATTTTTACCTACAGGTAAGCCTATAATAACGCTTAACTGCAGGTAAAATGAATGTCTCCTAAACGTGCACCTATAGGAGATATTCACTCTGAACGCAGCCAGTTACGTCACCAGCACATGCACTTTTAGGGTCCGACATACCTTGCCAGAGCTTCAGAGCTTAACCACTTTATGACCGCCTGCCGCTCCTGCACAAACCGCCGTAGGTATATGTCAGTCGCGTGAAGGGAGCTAGGGGGCGAGTGCGCACCGCTGGCGACGCGCTTCCGCACCTGCTCGTCAGCGGGGAAGCCAATGCACGGGGCAGGCAGCTCTGATTGCTGCCTGACACCCACGATCGTTCCCTGCTGAGAGAGAAGTACAGTCAACTGTTGTAAACACAGCTGACCGTTCTTCTACCTGGAATAATCATAGAGCCCCTGTGATCCTTCTATATAGGATCACAGGTCTCTATGGTCATTTCACAAGCCACGCCCCCATAGTTAAAATCACACCCCTAGGCTCACATTTAACCCCTTGATCACCCACAATGTTAACTCCTTCCCTGCCAGTGTCATTATTACAGTAACAGTGCATATTGTTAGCACTGATTACTGTAGTAATGTCACTGGTCCCCCCAAAAGTGTCACAAATGTCAGTCAGGGGTCCGATGTATTTGCCGCAATGTCGCAGTCCAGCAAAAAATTGCAGGTCGCTGCCATTACTAGTAAAATAAAAAAAAATAAAAAAAAAAAAACAATAAAAATGACAGAAAAAGGCTTTTCAGTAGTTAGTAGACGCGATAACTTTTACGCAAACCAATCAAAATACGCTTATTGCGATTTTTTTTACCAAAAATATGTAGCAGAAAACAAATTGGCCTAAAATGTTAAAAAGTTTTGATTTTTAAATTTTTTTGGGAATGTTATATAGGAGAAAGTGAAAAATATTGTTTTTTTTTTCAGAATTGTCGCTCTTTTTTTTTGTTTATAGCTCAAAAAAATAAAAATCGCACAGGTGATCAAATACCACCAAAATAAAGCTCTATTTGTGGGAAAAAAGGACATCAATTTTATTTAGGTACAGCATCGCATGACTGCGCAATTGTCCGTTAAAGTAACGCTGCGCCGAATCACAAAATATGGCCTGGTCATTAAAGGGGCAAATCCTTCCAGTCTAGATGTGGTTAATGTAGTATGCACTGCATACTAGCACATTATGACATTGCTCTACAGGTGTTTTTTTTTTAAAAATCCAGGGTTTACAACCGCATTGAAAGAGTAGGTTATGACATAGCTGCCTAGCCCTAGGTCCTAGGCGGATTTGGAGCTAATCAAAATGTGCATATCATTCCAGGGATGTCCGAATCATTTCATTTGTTTTAACGCTTGATGCAAAACTCAACAAGACAGGTGTTACAGGTGTAGCGCACCCCCTAAGCAACCGCTTGTGAATGTGGTCCTATTTCCCCCTTTGGGGCACACACACCCAGGCACACAGCATTGTGTTTATTCCTTAACTGGACAGAAAAAAATTATAGGGGTTCTTTTTAGGGTTTCTATTGGAAAGATGAACTTGGATAGGGGTAGGGAGCATATGATACCCGGACAAACTGCAAACATAAAAATTTAAAGACACTTTAATTTTTGGCTGCACTTCACAAACTACTGGCTGCACTTCACAAACTGAATATTCCACAGGATTCCTAATGCTGCTGGTGATTTGTATTCCCTCAAGAATCAAAAGCTACACACAGTGAATTATCTTCAGCAGTGGGGGTCATCTACTCAGCCGCTATCCCTGAAGATTCCCTATTGGGAGAAATGCATTGGGCAGAGTTGATCTTGTGACGTCATTATGTTCTCCGACGGCTTGATTCAATTGCAGGGTTCTCATCTGTGATCCTCCTACTGTGATTGGTTGCTTCTATGTAAGTGCATCTATTAATAAATACATATATTATATAAGACTTTACTGCACTATGGAGCTTTCCTGTTTTATGTTTTTACTGACTGCCCTATGAGGAGGTACTGAGTTTCATGTAGGTAGTTGATCAGAGTGGGGATAGTTGCATTTTTAGCCAGCTGGGAGAGTTTCTCATGCATATACGCTCTGAAGTTTTGTGCTGACGGTAAGCTGCTATATGTTGTGCACGAGCACTGGAGCACAGCTGTCATTAAGTTCATGCACAGAGAGCACTTTTCATCATGGTTATGTATTGATCTTCATTGCTGTGGATTTGCACTGGACTTTATTTTTATTTGCACTGGTGGACTAAGTTGTATAAACAGGTATGTGAATTGGTAAATTGTTTTATGCACAGAAAGCACTTTCCATTACAGTCATATTCTGATCTTCATTGCTGGAGATCTGCACTGTAGATTGGATTTCTATTGGATTGATAAATTGCTATTTTGCACATATTTATTTTCTTCACATAGTTTCTTCAATGAGGCATCTTCAATAGATTTAGGGCTGCCATACCAGTCCTCTAACTTCTGCCAAGCCATTTTACCCCAGCAGTTGGATCATGAATGTGTACAGACCCGATTCACACCAGCACTGGTGTGTCTAAAAAGTTTGGTGAATAGCATCAGAAAACAAACAAAACAGATGACACAAAAAAAAAACCTTTATTGGCCTTCAAAATAATCGCCATCCTTCACAACGTACTTTTGGCAACGTTCATAAAGCTTCTGAATACTGTCAGCAAAGGCCTCTTTAGGAATCGATTGCAGAACCGCTGTCACACATTCTTGGACTTGGCTTGCTGCCACGTCCCCAAAATGTGCGCCTTTTATGATGCTCTTCAGGCGGGGAAACAGAAAAAAGTCTGCAGGCGCCAGATCAGGGGAGCACAGTGGATGGTCAAGAGCAGGGATCCTCAAACTACGGCCCTCCAGCTGTTACGGAACTACACATTCCATGAGGCATTGTAAAACTCTGACATTCACAGACATGACTAGGCATGATGGGAATTGTAGTTCCCGAACAACTGGAGGGCCATAGTTTGAAGATCCCTGGTCAAGAGCATGTATGCTGTTCTGAGCCAAGAATAGGTCTTATCCCCTGTGACGATGATTCGCAGAAAGGATGGATCCTGGTCACACATGGTAATGAAACCTCCAGAGGTTTCCATCCCTTTTGCTTTCTGTTCTTCTGTCAGCTTGTGCAGCTCAAAATGGGAACAGATCTTCCGCTTACCTAAATCTTTGTGGACAATGGTGCACACCTTGTCCTTGCTAATACTCAATTCCTTCACCATCAATCATAGAGTCAGTTGCCGATCTAATGCCAGCATTTGTCGCACTCACTCGATCATGTCTGGGGTTCTGCTTGTGGATGGCCTACCTGAACGTGGCTCATTCTCAGTCGTTTCTTTCCTGTCGCAAAAGCGTTTGAACCAGTCGTAAACACAACATTTTCTGCTCACGGCTTCCGTCTCGTACAGTTGCACCAACATTTCATGCGTCTCCATCTCTGTTTTCCCCAATTTGTAGCAGAACTTGATGTTCACTTGTTGCTCCATTGCATGTGACTCTACCTCTAACACTAAGTTCGACTGCCCACAGCAGGTGTACCCTGACGGTCACACGTAGTCCATGCAAGGTGGAGGTGGCGCCTCTCGACGTGTCTCTAGATAGCCATATGCATGCGCGCACACCTGGTCCCTGTTGGCGCTGAGATATCGGACCGTTCACCAAACTTTTTGACACACCTCGAATGTAAAAATGTAGAACTGTTAGAATTTTTTTTTTTTTTGAATAATGTTATAGTAAAAACACAAAATAACTTTCCCTTTTATTTCTTTACCATTTTCTTTCAAGATCTGCTTCATTTTCCTTATTAAAAATACATCAAAAAGGTGTCTTCAGGCTACTGCTGTGTTTCTGAGATTGCTTCAGTTAAAAAAAGTACCCAGCCATATATTAAATGTTAGTTGAAATACATATTATATTGTTTACTGCATCTTGCTAAAGAAATATCATTTCACGCTGATAGTATTTCAGAGAATGTGCTGTTTCTACTCGGGATGTTATAAAAGAGATTGATGACCTGCCTGTGGACTAAAAGATGTTTTTACATTTTTTTTTTTTGGTCTTGTAAAATTGACTTGACTAAAACTCAATTCAGATCTGCTCATTGTATTGGCTGTTGCCACTACATTACCCGATAAATCATTAAGAAAAAAAAATGCAAGAAAAAACATCTTATTTTGGCAACACTATTCTCTTGCTAAAGCACACTAGAATAAATTAATCTGTTAAATCTATTGTAGCACCCACATGGCTGCATTCAGCTCTATAATAGTTGTAAATATAAAAATGGTCTTGGAGAATTCAAATGGCAGTAGGACACAAATCTTTAAAGATGTCCTATGGTGTTGTAAAACAAAAGTATTATAAATGCACTTTCTAAAATATTGAACAGCTAGTGATTTATAACAAAAAAGTAATGATAAGACTGGTGGCAGCGATGAGGTGCGGAGAGAAGAAAATAAAAAATCAGTCAAACCAAAACTGATTCTAAGGGGGTTCTCTTGGATTGGAAGAGGGTCCAATAGACAACAGAGGCAACTAGACATGCCACCCATATGCCTATGTGTCAAATGGTTGTCAAATATACAAGAATTCTAGACTATGCTAAGCCTAACTTAGTAACTCTAACTTTTGTTAAAAAAAAACAAAACAAAAAAAAAAAACATTCTCCCCTGAATGATCTATGTACATTACAAAGATTTTAAAAAACCTTGTTGCAGATTCCTACCTTTTGTTATTCTGAAAAAATCCCTGTGTGATTTTGGAAAGTGACCCTAATAGGAGTGGTTTCATAATTATCAATCAGCTGCTTTACCTGCAGGGAACTAATGAGGAAAATTGCAGAGCCTGCATCCCTTTAGATATGATTTCCTATTTGAAGTATCTCATCAAAAATTAAATTTTTGCTGCAAGGGATGCCTGAAATCTGACTTGTATCTTAGTGTAGACTTCTGGGAAAATTGGTGAGCCAATCAAACAAGCAGGCAATTAGGTTTCTGGGGGGCGTTCTGTACACATTTTGTGTACAGAATACCTCCAGGTAGCCATATTGCATGGCCTGCATCCCTTTAGCCGTGATTTCCTATTGGGAGTATCTCACCAAAAATTAAATTTTTGTTGCAGGGGATGCCTGAAATCTGACTTGTATTTTAGTGCAGACTTCTGGGAAAATTGGTGAGCAAATCACACAAGCAGGAAATAATGTTTCTGGGGGGCGTTCTATACACATTCTGTGTACAGAACACCTTCAGTTAGCCATATTGCACTTTACAGAAAATTACAGAGCTGCAGATTGAAAAGCAAAGGAAATTTTTAATAAGATTAAAATGTAATATGAATTTTGTAAAATTGTATACGCTATATTATTTATTTATTTTTTGTTATTTTTTTTTCCCCCATGAAAGTGGAGTTACCCATTAACTTATTTTTCTTTGGTGTTAGAAAGGGGAGGAGCTCAGTGACATCTCTGGTCTTTGGATTTCCAGGGGGAAGATTTTTATAACCTGTGCATTTGCTACTTCTCCAATAGATGACAATCAACAGTGTCTTCAGGGCACCTGTAGGTATGGAACACTAAAAATTGTCATTATATACTTAGACAAAGTAGTTAGGTTAGGTGATTCTTTGAAAAATGTTATTTTATGTGCTTCTCTTATCCCAGGGAGTGTCACTACGAGTCTTGACTTGGGAACTAAACTCTACCCTTTGCTCCACTCACTGTACATGATAATCATCGTCCAGTCATTACATTTTGGCAGAATCGTGTGATTATGAAGATGTTGGTGGATACCTTGAATTATTTGGCCACGTTTTTGGTGGCCAAAAACCCCATCGCCACTGCTTGAAAAAGTCCAGTGATCGACTTAGCTTTAATGAAGCGAAAACTAACCTGGATCATGTGCTACAAAAAACTGGTCAGCGTCCCAAGGGACAAACAACCCCTGTTTGAAAAGGTGTGGACCCTTTGGCTTTCTTACCTACAGGTGCCGAACACTCAGGATTGACATTGGATTGGTGGCGGGTTGGACTCCTGGACATTTGTGGTCTCGCTCATTTGCTCTCCTATCTGAATCACTATCCTATCCTTTTTCTAACTTGCTCCTTTCTATCTCTTTACTCAGGTTCATAATAGGCCATCTAATCGGACCTTTGTCTCAACTTTAGGGGTTTCCGTTTAGGTTTTGTATGTAAAAATATACCTTAAAGGACTTGTTGCTAATATAATTGATTTTTCTAAGTATGTAATATTTTTAGGGTAGGATAAATAAGTCTAGTGTTTGAAGACATAATGGTCACCATGTTTGCTATATTTCCATTATTATGTCTATAGCCTGCCTTAGTGGTCGTGTGGTTGGGTGTTGTCCTGCTTGACCCCTCCGCCGAATGTACAAAGTTGGTCTGATGTAAGGCCTATGGGTTGCTTGGCCTCTTTTTGGATTATAACTGAACATGTTTCTCAATACAAGTCTCTCCATTGTTGACCACCCTGTCGCAGTTCCTGATACCCATTGTTGGACATCCATGGATTTCACTCTTAACTCCTAACCCTTAAAACATGCCACCATTGATAACTTCTTATTTACTGTTTATGTTGACAGAGCTATTTTGCACGCTTTTGTATTACATTATAACATTTCACTGTAGTCCTGAAAATTGAAAAAAAAAGGATGAAACAGAATTATTTGGCCACTAAACTGTTACCTAATATGTGATAAATTGTTTACTGTGTGTTTTGTACATGCTGACACAGGATCATACAATAAGGGCATGCTTATGTATGTGCCTATTGGAAAAAAACACATGTTGGGCCAGCTTTATAATAATATATGTGACCAGCTTTACTCATCATTATCTCCATGTGCTCCTCCATCATCCCTATCCATCATATCTCTGTCCGCCTTCACATATTACACTGAGAATATTTATAGTCTAAGCTTTTATAAATAAAATGCATGGAAACATGTTTTATATTTTATTAACAGAGTAATGCATTTTATTGATCTGCAGAATCTGATTAAGACACATTGCTTATTTTTCTGCTCTCCACTGCATTGGCTCTTCCTCTGAGATCTCTAATTGTGCTGTTTAACATTTATTGATAACTCTGTTTCATGAATACAGATGCCACCGTTTATGGAAGTCGTTGACAGAGCAATCATATTGTGAGACACACCAGGCTTATGTAGTAACAGCTGTTGTAGCCATACATGCTGCTGACATCCACTGGGGAAGTGTGTTTGCTGCTATCTAGGGTACATAGTAAATGAAAGGTGCAATAAAACACAGGCTAACATTTAAAAATTCCGCTCAACTCTCACAACTTTATTGCAGATTGCAAGTACTTTGATCTCTGGCCAGTGCTTAAGTCTTAATTATCAGACTAATTGCACAGACCATTTCATTTTCTGTGGTAATCCTTTTGTGATTAGCTTCTGAGTTCAATAACGAACCTGTCCTTTAATTAAAAAGCTGGTAAACTAGAGGTGGCTGTCGAGTATCTAGACTTTAAATATGAACAGATGTAAAATTATTTTGTGTCTGCTTTCATATCTTAAAATTTGTCTCTTCATGAATAAAAAAAAAAAAAAAAAAAGACTTAAAGTTATACTAAAGTCTTATTTTATTTTTGTTTAAAACTAAAACAATATTATACTTATCTGCTCTGTGCAGTGGTTTTGCATAGAGCAGCCCAGATCTTCCTTTTCTTGGGTGCCTCACCAGCGCTCCTGGCCCCTCCCTCCAGCCGATTGCCCCCACTGCAAGCAGCTTGCTGTGGGGGCACCTGAGCCGAGCCGCTGCTCTGTGTGTCCATTCAGACATGGAGCTGTGGCTCGACCCTGTCCCCTCTCTATCCACATTGGCTCACTGACTTTGATTGACAGCAGCTAGAGCCAATGGTGCCTGCTGTGGTGTCTCAGCCAATCAGGAAAAAAGTCCCGAACAGCCGAGGCTCTTGTGCAATATCACTGGATTGAGATGGTGCTCAGGTAAGTATTAGTGGGTCAGAGGCATAGAATGCATTAAGATAGAAAAAAACCTTCTGCCTTTACAACCACTTTAAAGGTACACCAGTTAAAATTCCAAATTAAAATAAACTTGCCTTCTGGATCCTGGTTTCTCTACTTGGCGATTCCTAGATGTGAAAAAAAGCATGTGCATCTTCTATGTTGGTACACTTCATGTTTGTTCTTGGCTAATGACTAAGTAGGGAAGCCAAGGTATCCCTTAAACCAGTGTTTCTCAACATTTTTTTCAAACAAGGCACCGTTTAACATCCTGCAAAATCTTGAGGCACCCCAATCTGAACCAATAGTTTTACATAATTCAACAACATCCACACAGGTAGGACACCCAAAGTTAGAGATGATTTACACTGGTACTAGTATTCCAGTGTTTCTCTTTTCCCTCATTTTCTCTCCCTCACTCAGCTAATGTGACCCCAGTACTGATGGAGAGGGGCAGGGGCAAACAAGGATGCTGTGCAGGTGCCTGGTGTTCTCCTTATCAACAGGTGACATCATTTGTGGATAGGATGCCGGTGGCTGGAAGGTTGTAATGGGGCACAATAAAAACCTCAGGCTTTGGGTAACTAAAAAACAGGCTTGAGCCACCTGCTGGCTTGTATACAATTTTAGGACAAATTTGATTAATTTTGCCAAGGCACCGCTGAAGAAACCTGAAGAAGGCTGTTTTAAACCTTAAAACTTCTCCTATGGATCACAGGAGTACAGTTCATTTTGCACTCCTGTAACCCATTTTCAGCATATAGTGGGCTAAAGCTGTCACAGACCCAGTACAGGCTCTGAAAAGATCCTGACTATATGGTAGGGATCCACCTAGATGCTTGAACCAGCAGCTGGCTCAGCCTGAGCCAGTCACTCCTAACCCCTTCACAGCCCAGTACTCCAGTGAGCGCCAGAGAATGAGAGCAGTGACTGACAGTGACCGGCTCTCAGCAGCCTGAAGACTGAGAGCTGAGCAATCAGTGGTGTTTGATCACTTGGTCTGGAACCGGCAGGGGACAGATGCACGAATCTCATACTTCTCTTTTGATGTGCCCAGTTATAAAGAAGCAAAATATAGAAGTGTTAACACCATTTTCTCATACGCCACTTTTTGGAATATGTATTCCAACTATTCTGCAATGTTTTTTCTAAAGATCAAACAACTAACTGATTTCCTGCAAATACGGTCAAACCAACATCTTCCTCAATAGTTGATTTATTAAATTTAGCAATAGATATACGGGTGGCCACAAAAAAATTAAACACCATATTAAATACTGTTAATGATCACATTTTGCAATAGAAAGATACCTGACTAGTACCATTTTGCAAATACAGCTCCTCATGGCTGTATAAAAAATAGGGGAGGACCAGACTGGAGACGTCCCCGAACGGTTCGGTATATCCTCCGCAATGTTTTTATGCTCTTAAAAATATGTTGAAATGTGAGTGTCTTTTTTAAGAGGATGCAAAATAAAGTGTTTAAACGATATTGCACTAGTGGGGTTTGTGCTTTTCTCCCACATGATCCAGAGTACATTGGTCCCCCCTCATCTTTGTGAGCATTCAGGAGTGTCCATGGTGGAAATTGCTGACATCTGGTGCGTTTGCTAAACCACGAGAGTGGCTGAGCCATTAGTGTTGGTGAGTGCATCTTACTCCCCCTTGCATGCATGGTGGTGGTGTTAAGAGGTGACCCGCAGTACATCCACTTATCAAGTTTACATCCCATCAAGTTGAACAATATAATAGTATGCAGACTCCTCTGCTCAAACTGCAATGAAGGGACACCTCCTGGAACTACTTACAGGTGGACCATGCTGATGAGGTTTTGGTGTGGGAGAGTGGGGTGCTCCGCCAATAAGTTCATTGCAGTTTGAGCAGAGGAGTCTGCATCCTGCAAACTTTTCCCATGACAGGAGTGAGTATTGCCCTATGGTTTTAAAAAGTGGGATTATCTTCTCTATGTATAGTGTAGGACCCACTGAAAATGGGGTACTTTGACGTAGTGGTGGGCTTAAGCACAATATGGCCATATGGTGTGACTAAATCCCCATATTTAATATATAAGAGCAGGTGTTTTTAAATAGCCTTGCAAACTTTGAAAACCATTTCTTTCTGTGTATGTGTGCGCTATCATATTGTTCAATTTGTACATTGGTCTTTTAGCAGCACCAACCAGAGAATTGTGCGTTTTCAGGGTGTGCCCCCCAATATCATTTTTGTTTCATGTATAGTCCTGACCAGACTTATGGGCAGAGCACCCCACTCTCCCACACCAAAACCTCATCAGCATGGTCCACCTGTAAGTAGTTCCAGGAGGTGTCCCTTCATTGCAGTTTGAGCAGAGGAGTCTGCATCCTGCAAACTTTTCCCATGACAGGAGTGAGTATTGCCCTATGGTTTTTAGAAGTGGGATTATCTTCTCTATGTATAGTGTAGGACCCACTGAAAATGGGGTACTTTGACGTAGTGGTGGGCTTAAGCACAATATGGCCATATGGTGTGACTAAATCCCCATATTTAACCACTTGCCGACTGCCTAACGCCGATCTACGTCGGCAGTCAGCCCCTCACAGGCAAAGTGACGTAGGGCTACGTCACTAGCTTGTGAGGGTCTAGGGAGCGAGCGCGCGCCCCCGGAGGCGCGCTCCCGCTCCCGCGTGGTCACGGACCCCCCTGCGCGTGTGACCAGCGGACCCGATGTCCGCCGGTCACTCGGCGATCGGCGGGGGAGAGGGAGAAAGGCAGGCAGCTTGTGTAAACAAGCGACCTGTCATTCTCCTCGGTGTAAAGACACTGATCACATGGATCTACTATGTAGATCAGTTGATCAGTGTCCTTACAGCTCAAGCCACAGCCAATCACAGTAGAAAGCACGCCCCTAGGGACACACACAGCCCCTCCCTCCCAAATAAAGTTAACCCCTTCACTACCAGTGTATTTTTACAGTAACAGTGCATATGTATAGCACTGATTACTGTAGAAATGTCACTGGTAACCCCAAAAGTGTCAAAAATGTCAGTCAAGGGTCCGATCTGTCCGCCCCAATGTCGCAGTACCGCAAAAAAATCGCAGATCGCCGCCATTACGCGTTAAAAAAAAAACAACAAAAATGACAAAAATCTTTCCCTTTGTTAGTAAACGCGATAACTTTTGCGCAAACCAATCAAAATACGCTTTTTGCGATTTTTTTACCAAACATAGGTAGCATAAAACAAATTGGCCGAAAATGTTAAAAAATTTTTGTGGGGGGAATTTCATATAAAAAAATGTGAAAAATATTGCTATTTTTGCAAAATTGACGCTCTTTTTTTGTTTATAGCGCGTGATCAAAAAATCGCACAGGTGATCAAATACCACCAAAAGAAAGCTCTGTTTGTGGGAAAAAAAGGACGCTAAACTTGTTTAGGTACAGCGTTGCACGACCGCGCAATTGTCCGTTAAAATCACGCAGTGCCGAATGGCAAAATACCCCCTGGTCGGAATGGGGGTAAAATCTTCCGGGGCTTAAGTGGTTAATATATAAGAGCAGGTGTTTTTAAATAGCCTTGCAAACTTTGAAAACCATTTCTTTCTGTGTATGTGTGCGCTATTATATTGTTCAATTTGTACATTGGTCTTTTAGCAGCACCAACCAGAGAATTGTGCTTTTTCAGGGTGTGCCCCCCTACATCCAATCAAGTTCACATGTTTGGATGCATCTATTTATGGATGGACATTCTGATGCCTTGATGGACTTTCATTAATGATTGTTTATCAATGTGATTTCATGTGTAACTGCTGAGTAGAAGGATTGTTTGCACTTTTACTCTTTTGATGGTTAGGTTACCACCATCCTTGCGCTACTGGTTACATTTATATGTATTACATATTGTTTGGTTGCCGTTTTTGAAAGATTATTAAACATGGCATAATGCATGGGACAAGAAAAAATATGCCATGTAAGAACAAATACCTACCAAAAGGTAGCATATACTGTACAACTATTTCATGATTTGTAAATAGCCCCATGATTTCAGTTAGAAAACTTTTTCTGATCCATCAGTAATATTAATGCCTGCCTGGAAAGTTTAAATCGAACTGGTGATGCATCAAGTATAAGAAGTTGCACTACATTTAGGGGCAAGACCTTCCTAAACTAAACATAAAAAGCTGTCTAGATTCATCTGGCTTTAGCAGACTACAAAGAAATTCAGATTAAGAAAAATATGTTGAACTTTCTGGCACAGTTGCATTTTCTTTGGAAAAGTTTAGTTTTTGAGGAGAACCGGCATTAAACTCTTATTTCTGTACATAGCCACATTGGGAAGATTTCCCTGTATTCACTTTTTCAGTGACAGTGCTGTCAACTGGGACTAAGCAAGAGAGGCAATATCTTCAGTAGGGACATAGATAGCAATACAAAGCTGACAGGGGTTCTAGCCTCCCTTCATTCCACCATAAAAGTGTTGTAATGCTTTTTTTGTCCCAGTTTGGGATCATTCTCACAGGCAGTAAAGGAAACTATTCCTAATTGGGGCCAATTTGGGATATACAGTAATCCAGCAAATAAAGCCAGAGAAAGACTCTGAAGTTCACAAATTACCACTACCATTCTACTGCAGAAATTAAAGAACCTATTTTCTTAACCACTTCAGCCCTGGAAGGTTTTAACCTCTTAATGACCAGGTTATTTTTTTGCGATTTGGCACTGCGTTGCTTTAACTGACAATTGTGCAACGCCATACCTAAATACAATTGATCTCTTTTTTTCCCACAAATAGAGCTTTCTTTGGGTGGTATTTGATCACCTCTGCGGTTTTTCTTTTTTGCGCCATAAACAAAAAAGAGTGTCAATTTTGAAAAAACACCAATATTTTATACTTTCTGCTATAAAACATTCTCAATAAAATTTAAAAAAAAAATCAAATTTTTTGATCAGTTTAGGCCAATTTGTATTCTGCTACATATTTTTGATAAAAAAAACCCCAAAAAGCGTATAATAATTGGTTTCCACAAAAGTTGTAGCGTTTGCAATCTACGGGATAGATTTATGAACTTTTTTTTTTTTATATTTTTATTAGGAATGGCGGCGATCAGCGATTTTTATCGGGACTGTGACATTGCAGTGGGCAAATCTGACACTAAGTGACACCTTATGGGGACCAGTAACATTAATACAGTAATCAGTGCTAAATAATATGCACTGTTACTGTATAAACGACACTGGCAGGGAAGGGGTTAACACTGGAGGTGATTAAAAAATGTGTTTCCCTAGATGTGCTTACTGGATTGAACAGAGGCACAGAGAGATCTGTGATTCAGCTTAGCTGAATTACACGATCTTTCCCTGCCTCTGTGTCAGTTTTGCCGAAGATTACAGTAGGCCGGCGGCGATCAAGCCCGCTCCTCCCGCAGTCCGCCTCCTGCTGTGTCTAATCGCCGCCAAAACCGCATGCACATAATCACGTAGATCTATGTGATTATGCGCAGCCAAGCCGCCCTGCCGCAGTAAATCTGCGTGGGGTGGTCGGCAAGTGGTTAAAGTTTACCCCAGGAAAGAAGAGACAAGCTATGCTGCAAAGCATATTGAAGGCTGTGCTGATAAAATGCCAGACAATATAAACAATCCAAACAGCTCAACCATAATATTTTGCCCCCAAGACTCCCTTGCCGGGGCGACCTGTGAAGTCGCGGTGCGCAGCTCACACCGCGACCTCGGAGCGACATGCACGGACTTCATATCATTGAAGTCAATACAGGTCGCTCCAGGTCGCCCCAAAGTAGCTCAGGACCCTTTTTCTAAGTCGGAGCGACTTGTGTCGCTCCTATTAGAACGGGTCCTGTGCTAATCTATGGCAGGTGACCCACGGCGACTTGTCAGGCAACCAGGTCGCCTGACAAGTCACCCCAGTGTGAACCGGCTCTAATACAAAATAAAAATGTATGTTTACACATAGTAGATGCCCGGCAAACAAAATGAATGAACTAGAACTTCTGTTATTTTGAGGAGTACTTTGACCTTGTGGCAAACCTGTTTGGGGACATACTAAAACATTTAATGTGAAAATGGCTTAATGTAGCTTAATGTGTAATAAAGTGCTTAAACCATAATCAATTGCCCTGAAACTTTGCACAGACTACGTTTTTAACTTTCCTAATATATCCTAGAAGTTTCATGTAGTTTGGTCTTCCAGGAGGCAAACAAGGGACATTAAGCTTGTTTTTTTGGGGAGCTTAATGTGGCTTAACGTACAAAAAAGAGCTTAGATGTTAACCAATTTCCCCCAAACTTCACACAATAGAAGACTCTATTGATGCTAAGATAGTCTGAAAATTTTAGCTCATTTGGTAAATCACACCAAAAGTTATTCACATTAAGCTATTTTTTTACAATACTAAAACGTTTAATGTCCACGGCTTAATGTAAAAAGAGCTTAATGTACCAAAATGTGCCTTAACCTCAACCAATTGTCCTGAAACTTTGCACAGCCCAAGTTCTGCACTTCCCAAAGCTATCCTGGAGGTTTCATCGATTTTGATCTCCCACGTGGAAAACTGGGGACATTAAGCTCTTTTTTTGGGGAGCTTAATGTGGCTTAACGTACAAAAAAGAGCTTAGATGTGAACCAATTTCCCCCAAACTTGGCACAATAGAAGAGTCTATCTATTCCAACATATTCTGAAAATTTCAGATCATTTGGTAAATCACACCAAAAGTTATTCACATTAAGCTGTTTTTAGCAATCATAAAAACACGTGGCTTAATGTGAAAAGAGCTTAACGTACCAAAATGTGCCTAAACCTCAACCAATTGTCTTGAAACTTTGCACAGCCCAAGTTCTGCACTTCCATAAGCTATCCTGGGGGTTTCATCGATTTAGGTCTCCCACATGGAAAACTGGGGACATTAAGCTCTTTTTTTGGGGAGCTTAATGTGGCTTAACGTACAAAAAAGAGCTTAGATGTGAACCAATTTCCCCCAAACTTGACACAATAGAAGAGTCTATATATTTCAACATATTCTGAAAACTCCAGATCATTTGATAAATGACACCAAAAGTTATTCACATTAAGCTCTTTTTGTACAATACTAAAACGTTTAATGTCCTTAGCTTAATGTGAAAAGAGCTTAATGTACCAAAATGTGCCTAAACCTCAACCAATTGTCTTGAAACTTTGCACAGCCCAAGTTCTGCACTTCCCAAAGCTATCCTGGAGGTTTCATCGATTTTGTCTTCCACACGGAAAACTGGGGACATTAAGCTCTTTTATTTGGGGAGCTTAATGTGGCTTAACGTAAAAAAAGAGCTTAGATGTGAACCAATTTCCCCCAAACTTAGCACAATAGAAGAGTTTATCAATTCCAACATATTCTGAAAGTTTCAGATCATTTGGTAAATCACACCAAAAGTTATTAACATTAAGCTCTATTTTGCAACCATAAAAACGAATGGCTTAATGTGAAAAGAGCTTAACGTACCAAAATGTGCCTAAACCTCAACCAATTGTCTTGAAACTTTGCACAGCCCAAGTTCTGCACTTCCCTAAGCTATCCTGGAGGTTTCATCGATTTAGGTCTCCCACATGGAAAACTGGGGACATTAAGCTCTTTTTTGGGGAGCTTAATGTGGCTTAATGTACAAAAAAGAGCTTAGATGTGAACCAATTTCCCCCAAACTTGGCACAACAGAGGAGTCTATCAATTCCAACATATTCTGAAAATTTCAGGTCATTTGATAAATTACACCAAAGGTTATTCACATTAAGCTCTTTTTGTACAATACTAAAACGTTTAATGTCCTTAGCTTTATGTGAAAAGAGCTTAATGTACCAAAATGTGCCTAAACCTCAACCAATTGTCTTGAAACTTTGCACAGCCCAAATTCTGCACTTCCCAAAGTTATCCTGGAGGTTTAATCGATTTGGTCTCCCACATGGAAAACTGGGGACATTAAGCTCTTTTTTTGGGAGCTTAATGTGGCTTAACGTACAAAAAAGAGCTTAGATGTAAACCAATTTCCCCCAAACTTGGCACAAAAGAAGAGCCTATAAATTCCAACATATTCTGAAAATTTCAGATCATTTGGTAAATCACACCAAAAGTTATTCACATTAAGCTCTATTTTGCAATCATAAAAACGCATGGCTTAATGTGAAAAGAGCTTAACGTACCAAAATGTGCCTAAACCTTAATCAATTGTCTTGAAACTTTGCACAGCCCAAGTTCTGCACTTCCCTAAGCTATCCTGGAGGTTTCATCGATTTTGGTCTCCCACGTGGAAAACTGGGGACATTAAGCTCTTTTTTTGGGGAGCTTAATGTGGCTTAACGTACAAAAAGAGCTTAGATGTGAATTAATTTCCCCCAAACTTGGCACAATAGAAGAGTCTATCTATTCCAACATATTCTGAAAATTTCAGATCATTTGATAAATTACACCAAATGTTATTCACATTAAGCTCTTTTTGTACAATACTAAAACGTTTAATGTCCATAGCTAAATGTAAAAAGAGCTTAATGTACCAAAATGTGCCTAAACCTCAACCAATTGTCTTGAAACTTTGCACAGCCCAAGTTCTGCACTTCCCTCAGCTATCCTGGAGGTTTCATTGATTTAGGTCTCCCACATGGAAAACTGGGGACATTAAGCTTTTTTTTTTGGGGAGCTTAATGTGGCTTAACGTACAAAAAAGAGCTTAGATGTGAAACAATTTCCCCCAAACTTGGCACAATAAGTAATAAGGCCACAGTAAGCTTCACAAAAAGCAAGCTAAATGCAGTGGCGGCTGGTGAAGTTTTAAGATGGGGGGGCGCAAGACCCCGCCCTTCTATTTTGACCCCTCCCATTTACAAGAAGCCCCACCCCTTATAGACTCCACCCATTTTGTCCCCTATATTTTGCTTGCGTGAACAAATTCTCCCAATATATCACATATTAAGGGGTCTCTCAGTACTAGTATATCCCATAATAGGGAGCAGGGGCCCTATTATGGGATATACTGTGAGAGACACCCTATTATGGGATACACTGACTGAGAGTGGCACAAACCCCACAGTACAGACCCCCTAGCACAAACCCATGGATGGCAGGCAATGGATGGCAATGGCATGGCATGGATGGCAGGCAATGGATGGCAATTGCATTGCATGGATGGCAGGCAAGGGATGGCAATGGCATGGATGGCAGGCAATGGATGGCAATGGCATGGATGGCAGGCAATGGATGGCAATGGCATGGATGGCAGGCAATGGATGGCAATGGCATGGCATGGATTGCAGGCAATGGCAAGGCATGCTTTTTTTTTGTGGAGTGGACAGAGGCCTGAGGAGGAGGAGGACTGAGGACTTACCGGCTGCTGCTGCACAGGGCTGGACTCGTCTCTCTCTTCCGACCCGAGGCCTGGATCCGAATGCGGTCTGCCGTCTGTCCATGAAGAAGGCCCGCCGCCGCCCGATCCGACTCCTGGTCTCCGTCTCCTCCTGGTCCTGGACTGGTCCTCCTGGTCAAGCGGCGACTCTGCGTCGACGAGAGCTCTGAGCGGACGGGAGTCTTCTATCTTCTCTCAGCCGCGGGAAGGAATGGAACCCGGAAGGCGGAAGTGGTGATCGTGACGCCGGGGCGGTGCACCGCCCCACGCGTCACGTGATCAGATGATGTCCTTCTGTGATTGGTCCAGGCTGGAGTCTGGACCAATCACAGCCAGGTGGGGGTGGCCAAGCGCTCTTTTCTGCGCCCAGGTTACGCCCCCAGAAGGCAGCCAATCAGCGCCTCTTCTGGGTCATAAACCCCACCCCCCCTTTAGCCACCACATAGGCCGGTCAGACCGGTGAACCGATTTTTTTTCCTAACTTTATTGTTTTTTTTGTCTTTTTTTTTTTTTTTTAGGGGGGCGGTGCCCTGGCGCTCCCTATGCACGGGCCACCACTGGCTAAATGTAAGCTCTTTTTACATTAAGCTGTTGACATTAAATGTTTTAGGAATGTAAAATGAAGCTTAATGTGAATAACTTTTGGTGTGATTAACCAAATGATCTGAAATTTTCAGAATATGTTGGAATCGATAGACTCTTCTATAGTGCCAAGTTTGGGGGAAATTGGTTCACATCTAAGCTCTTTTTTGTACATTAAGCCACATTAAGCTCCCCAAAAAAGAGCTTAATGTCCCCAGTTTTCCGTGTGGGAGACCAAAATTGATGAAACCTCCAGGATAGCTTAGGGAAGTGCAAAACTTGGGCTGTGCAAAGTTTCAAGACAATTGGTTGAGGTTTAGGCACATTTTGGTACGTTAAGCTCTTTTCACATTGAGCCACGTGTTTTTATGATTGTAAAATATAGCTTAATGTAAATAACTTTTGGTGTGATTTACCAAATGATCTGAAATTTTCAGAATATGTTGGAATTGATAGGCTCTTCTATTGTGCCAAGTTTGGGGGAAATTGGTCCACATCTAAGCTCTTTTTTGTACGTTAGGCCACATTAAGCTCCTCAAAAAAAGAGCTTAATGTCCCCAGTTTTCCATGTGGAAGACCAAAATCGACGAAACCTCCAGGATAGCTTAGGGAAGTGCAGAACTTGGGCTGTGCAAAGTTTCAAGACAATTTGTTGAGGTTTAGGCACATTTTGGTACGTTAAGCTCTCTTCACATTAAGCCATGCGTTTTTATGATTGCAAAATAGAGCTTAATGTGAATAACTTTTGGTGTGATTTACCAAATGATCTGAAATTTTCAGAATATGTTGGAATCGATAGACTCTTCTATTGTGCCAAGTTTGGGGGAAATTTGTTCACATCTAATCTCTTTTTTGTACGTTAAGCCACATTAAGCTCCCCAAAAAAGAGCTTAATGTCCCCAGTTTTCCATGTGGGAGACCAAAATCGATGAAACCTCCAGGATAGCTTAGGGAAGTGCAGAACTTGGGCTGTGCAAAGTTTCAATACAATTGGTTGAGGTTTAGGCACATTTTGGTACGTTAAGCTCTTTTCACATTAAGCCATGCGTTTTTATGATTGCAAAATAGAGCTTAATGTGAATAACTTTTGGTGTGATTTACCAAATGATCTGAAATTTTCAGAATATGTTGGAACTGATAGGCTCTTCTATTGTGCCAAGTTTGGGGGAAATTGGTTCACATCTAAGCTCTTTTTTGTACGTTAGGCCACATTAAGCTCCTCAAAAAAAGAGCTTAATGTCCCCAGTTTTCCATGTGGGAGACCAAAATCGATGAAACCTCCAGGATAGCTTAGGGAAGTGCAGAACTTGGGCTGTGCAAAGTTTCAAGACAATTTGTTGAGGTTTAGGCACATTTTGGTACGTTAAGCTCTCTTCACATTAAGCCATGCGTTTTTATGATTGCAAAATAGAGCTTTATGTGAATAACTTTTGGTGTGATTTACCAAATGATCTGAAATTTTCAGAATATGTTGGAATCGATAGACTCTTCTATTGTGCCAAGTTTGGGGGAAATTGGTTCACATCTAATCTCTTTTTTGTACGTTAAGCCACATTAAGCTCCCCAAAAAAAGAGCTTAATGTCCCCAGTTTTCCATGTGCGATACCTAAATCAATGAAACCTCCAGGATAGCTTAGGGAAGTACAGAACTTGGGCTGTGCAAAGTTTCAAGACAATTGGTTGAAGTTTAGGCACATTTTGGTACGTTAAGCTCTTTTCACATTAAGCCATGCGTTTTTATGATTGCAAAATAGAGCTTAATGTGAATAACTTTTGGTGTGATTTACCAAATGATCTGAAATTTTCAGAATATGTTGGAACTGATAGGCTCTTCTATTGTGCCAAGTTTGGGGGATATTGGTTCACATCTAAGATCTTTTTTGTACGTTAAGCCACATTAAGCTCCTCAAAAAAAGAGCTTAATGTCCCCAGTTTTCCATGTGGGAGACCAAAATCGATGAAACCTCCAGGATAGCTTAGGGAAGTGCAGAACTTGGGATGTGCAAAGTTTCAATACAATTGGTTGAGGTTTAGGCACATTTTGGTACGTTAAGCTCTTTTCACATTAAGCCATTCGTTTTTATGATTGCAAAATAGAGCTTAATGTGAATAACTTTTGGTGTGATTTACCAAATGATCTGAAATTTTCAGAATATGTTGGAATTGATAAACTCTTCTATTGTGTCAAGTTTGGGGGAAATTGGTTCACATCTAAGCTCTTTTTTGTACGTTAAGCCACATTAAGCTCCCCAAAAAAAGAGTTTAATGTCTACAGTTTTCCGTGTGGGAGACCAAAATCGATGAAACCTCCAGGATAGCTTTGGGAAGTGCAGAACTTGGGCTGTGCAAAGTTTCAGGACAATTGGTTGAGGTTAAGGCACATTTTGGTAAATTAAGCTCTTTTTACATTAAGCCGTGGACATTAAACGTTTTAGAATTGTAAAAAAATAGCTTAATGTGAATAACTTTTGGTGTGATTTACCAAATGAGCTAAAATTTTCAGACTATCTTAGCATCAATAGAGTCTTCTATTGTGTGAAGTTTGGGGGAAATTGGTTAACATCTAAGCTCTTTTTTGTACGTTAAGCCACATTAAGCTCCTCAAAAAACAAGCTTAATGTCCCTTGTTTGCCTCCTGGAAGACCAAACTACATGAAACTTCTAGGATATATTAGGAAAGTTAAAAACTTAGTCTGTGCAAAGTTTCAGGGCAATTGATTATGGTTTAGGCACTTTATTACACATTAAGCTACATTAAGCCATTTTCACATTACATTTTTTAGTATTTCCCCCTGTTTGGACAGCTCACACCAATGGGCTGCTACTGTTAATGGGTTTACTGTCCCTCTATTTCAGAGGGACAGAGCTGGCAGAATATTTGGAGGGTCATGCATGTACAGTATGTGAGGTGCAATCTGAAATTGAACTTGAAAGATGATATTGCTAGCGAGAACTATAATGTTGCAGAGTTTTAGCTGGAGCTCCCTTAGAAAGCAACAAATAGTAAATTACTTGTGGCAGTATACTATAGGTCCGTTAACATAAAGGATGAGGAATAATCTTAGCTCCTTTCACAGACTGAATTGGCTGGGAAGCAGGGCAATCCAATTATTATAGGTGATTTTAATTATTTTGATATTGATTGGGCAATGGAACTGCTCACTCAACACATATTGCAGGACAATTTCAAGGAACAGATGGTGAAAATACCAGCAAGGAAAAATGCTTCATTGAATGTATTAATTTTAATTTCAATAGTTTTTATTGTTTTCATGAGAATCTCAACATGCACAATCGAAAGAACGGTACACTTTTGGATTCATTTGCTTTACATTATAACAAAAATACAGAGTAGTTTGGGTATAACAAAGAATACATATCAAACATTACGCTTAGCGTTATACCAATAGTCTGGTTATATTTGCTGTAAATTGGTGAGGGCACACCCTACAACTCCGGACACCCCCACTGGGAACATGCTGTGTTGAGGAGAGAAGGGCTCCACCCAACTCCAAGGATCGTAAGCGAAGCATAATATTAACAGGAGAATTACCAAATGCATAAGAACAAAGTTGAACAATAAATCGTTATTGAGCCAAACGACAGACCAAAATGGTGTTGTAGAGGTGAAACTGATAGTGGGCCCTGCCAGGGCAATAAAGAATTGTAGTGATCCAACCCCTACTTTGTATTCTCCCCATAGGTGTAGAGAGTAATTCAACACAATCAGGGTAACTGGGACTCCTCCAGAGAGTGGGGAAGGAATGATTTGAGAATGGGTTGGAAGAAGACTTATATGATTTCCAGTTAGGCTAATCGATTTGGTTTGTCAAAGAGAGCCGACAAAGTCCTATATGTGCGGACAAGGGAAAAATAAAAAGGGAAGCAAGTTGGGTCATATAGAGTAGGAAGGGAAGATAAAGGGTAGGAATAAAGAGAGGAAGAAAGGAAAGAAGATGGAAACCTACGATGTGGTGTATATCTTAAAAAGTTGGGAGAGTGATGAATTAGTATTAGTATCTGTAGTTTATATAGATATTTTCATATACTCAGCCCAGGGTTCCCAGGTTCTCTCATACTGTTCCTTGGTGTTTTGGAGGATACTAGCTACCTTTTCCTGGGACATGATCCATAAAATCTTGTGTTTGCCAATTTTGACAGAGACTGAGGGTTTCTTCCAGGCTTGTGCTATTGTTATTTTAGCTCCTAGTAGAATGTAAAATATTAGAGCCTGGGAGTGTTTTGGGATTTGAGTGATCCGTTGGTTAAGGAAGGCTACGCTGTACCTAACCGAATTTGACGCCCTTTTTTTCCCACAAACAGAGCTTCCTTTTGGTGGTATTTGATCACCTGTGCAATTTTTTGATCATGCGCTATAAACAAAAAAAGAGCGACAATTTTGCAAAAATAACAATATTTTTCACATTTTTTTATATGAAATTCCCCCAAAAAAATGTAAAAATCAAATTTTTTTTACATTTTCGGCCAATTTGTTTTATGCTACATATGTTTGGTAAAAAAATCACAAAAAGCGTATTTTGATTGGTTTGCGCAAAAGTTATCGCGTTTACTAACAAAGGGAAAGATTTTTGTCATTTTTGGTGTTTTTTTTAACGCGTAATGGCGGCGATCTGCGATTTTTTTCGGTACTGCGACATTGCGGCGGACAGATCGGACCCTAGACTGACATTTTTGACACTTTTGGGGGTACCAGTGACATTACTGCAGTAATCAGTGCTATACATATGCACTGTTACTGTAAAAATGACACTGGCAGGGAAGCGGTTAACTTTATTGGACAGGGAGGGGTTAAGTGTGTCCTAGGGGCGTGATTCTAACTGTGCAGGGACATTGCTATTGGTGTAAAAACAAAGATCAACGGTCCTACATAGTAGAACCGTCTGATCTTCATTTTTTCACCAGGGAGAATGACGGGCGGCTTGTTTACATAAGCCGCTCCGCCTTTCTCCCTTCACCGGAGCGACCGTAGTGTGACTCGATGTCCGCCGGTCACACGCACTGACTTGTCTGTGAACGAGCCGCGGCGGGCGCGCGCCTCGGCGGGCGCGCGCCCGCCCGCAATTGGCTCGCAAGTCAGTGACAGGTGAGTGACGTATCCATACATCACTCTGCCTGGCCGGGGCTGACCGCCGCAGTATATAGTCGTGCGGCGGTCGGCAACCGGTTAAAAGAACGGTTAAAGCATCTATTCCAGTTACCTAAGTCCCAGTCAAGGTCAAGATCCCATTCCCATATTAGCATATAGGAGGCTTTCTCTGTGTGGTCTACCAAGGCAGCGTAGATTAATGAGATTCCTCCTCTGATCTCCAGGAGCTTGGAGCACCATATGGGGAGACCTGTGAGGGCTTGGTTTTGTCTACCCAAATAGAGTTAGGATGTATTCATTTTATACAACACAGAGCTCATTACAGGTGTGCAAGTTATAAAACAACTTGGTTGATAGTGATCATGGGGTAATCACATTTGTCATCCGTTACAGGAAAAAGAGGCATGTTGGTATCACAAGAACTCTAACTTTTAATTGTGACCAAATATTTGCAACAAACAGCACGCAAGGCATGTGGGAATGTTTTCCAGATGAATTAAATAGGTGCACTAGTTATTTTATTCCACTGGGTAACAAAGATAAAGGAACAAATCTAAACCTATGTGGCTAATGTATTATGTAAAAAAAAATATATATATATATATATAAGACACAAGTCTTTAAAAAGTACAAAGTACAGGCAGTTCTACTTAAAAATGGAGGGAGACAATAGGAAGTGAGAGGAAATCTACCTCTATGAAGGGAAATTCACTCATTTCAGAGTTATCATGGGAAAAAGGTGTCTCCACTGAAGCTTTATCACCAATTCTTGTTTCAACAACAACCCAAAATTTTCAAAATCCTATTGTTATAGGGACAGAAAGTGAGGAGAAATCTTCTGAACAGGGGCACAGACAGCAAAACCAATATTACAGAGGTGTTAACCCTTCCCTATGCTATCCAAAAACCTTAAGAAATATTTTTTTTGTCTGGAGCTGCATTTAAAAATGTACCCGTTCCAACTTACATACAAATTCAACTTAAGAACAAACCTACAGACCCTAACTTGTTTGTAACCTTGGGAACACCCCCGGCATTTCAGATTTACAATGAATACAACATGAAATGCAAGGAATAATATTATACAAGAAACACAT
The DNA here is from genome assembly GCF_965119305.1 of Pelophylax lessonae. Lineage (NCBI taxonomy): Eukaryota > Metazoa > Chordata > Amphibia > Anura > Ranidae > Pelophylax > Pelophylax lessonae. The sequence continues at coordinate 246,428,970 of NC_138773.1, read as the reverse complement.
TGCTAAAGCAAGTAAAACAAATCCAAAACTGTTTTCATATATTTTTTAATAGTAAAAAGGCAATGAAAGAAGACATAGGTTCCATAACAGATAAACACAGGAGGTTGGTCACAAATGACAGAGAAAAGTCAAATGTATGAAATAATACAGATGAAAAAGACAGATTTGATAGTCATAGAAGTACTACTAATGACATTTTGCCAAAGGCTGACAGAAAACCAGGTACAATAGAGACTAGAGAAACTCAATGTGAACAAATTACAAGGTCCAGATAGTTTGCACCTACGAGTTCTTAGGAGACTTAGCTCAGTTATAGCCAAGCCACTACTTCTAATAATTAAAGACACCTTACTGATTAGTGTGGAGCTAATGTGGTACCAATTTACAAAAAAGGGCCAAGATATATAACAAAAAACTACTGACAAGTCAGCATAACATCAATAGTATGTAAGGTATTTGAGGGAATAGTAAAGAATAGGGTTGAGCGGACACCTAGATGTCCGTGTTCGACGGGTTCGGCCGAACTTTAAAAAAAAGTCCGGGTCCGTGTCCCGGACTTTTACCGAACTTTTCCCGGACACCGAACCCCATTGAAGTCAATGGGGACCCGAACTTTAAGGCACTAAAATGGCTCTAAAACACCAAAGGAAAGGGCTAGAGTGCTGCAAATGGCAGCAAAACGTAATTAAGAGCATGGCAAGTGCTCTGCAAACAAATGTGGATAGGGAAATAACTTAAAACAACAAAAAAAAACAGAAAAATAAAACAATGTTCTTCTTCATCTCTGAAGGACGAGGCCCATATGGAGTAGGAGGGAGGTTGAGGTGGTGGTGGATGTGGCGGTGACATAGGCGTGCGCACAGGGTGTGCTGGGTGTGCCTGGGCACACCCTAATCACCTAGGGCACATAGCATTGCCAGTGAGGAGATGGGAAAGATCTCCCTGGGACCTGCTCTGCTCTATTTCTCCTTGCCTACAGGTACATGGCCCCGATACATTACTCTCCCTGCTGGCAAACACATGCATGTGTATTTCAACTTTGGGGTGCACACCTTAATGCAATAGGCTGCGCACACCTATGGGCGGTGTAGGTGGAAGCGGCGGTGGAGGAGGACCAGGGCCGGATTAACAGCATCATGGGCTTGGTGCTTAGGATTTTGAAGGGCCTTAAGGGCCGTGCCTTGCCATGCACCCAGAGGAGGAAGGGTGCAGCCATGCATGCCTAATTCAACATGGGATGCTGTCTCTGAAGCCCATAAACACATCCATGCATCGCCAACTGTCCCTCCTTGTCCGGCCTTCACGCTGTGTGGGGAGGTTCTGAGGGTGCTGCCTGGGGAAGCGAGCATAGAAGCCAGACTTCTGTGTTTACAAGTGACAGAAGAGCGGTAACAGTGAATATGGCCAACCCGGGGCCTATATAAAAGGTAGGGGCCTGGAGCTGCAGCTCCAATAGCCCCTACATTAATCTGGCCCTGAGGAGGAGGACGAGGTAGCCAACACTGCTTCTTTTCAAAAATTTTAAATGAGGGTACACCCCAAAAGAGTGAGAAAGAGCAAAAATGGAACAATGGGTGGGTAAGGTCGGTATCCATTGCTATTCTGCATAAGGTACGGAAAAGTCCCGTGGGATCCATGCCTGGTTCATTTTAATGAACGTGAGCTTGTCCACATTGTCTCTGGACAGGCGGCTGCGCTTGTCTGTTATAACGCCCCCAGCCGTGCTAAATACCCGTTCAGATAATACACTGGCTGCAGGGCACGCCAGCACCTCCAAGGCGTAAAGGGCAAGCTCAGGCCATGTGCCCAATTTGGAGACCCAGAAGTTGAAGGGGGCAGACCCGTCATTCACTACATGTAGGCGTGTGCACACATACTGCTCCACCATGTTGGTAAAATGCTGCCTCCTGCTAAGACGTTCCATCTGAGCTGCTGGTGCTGCTGTTTGTTGTGGCGTGCTGACAAAGCTTTTCCACATTTCGGCCATGCTAACCCTGCCTTCTGAGGTGCTGGCGGTGCCCTGGTTGCGTTGGCGACCTCCTCCTCCTCCTCCTCTGCCTTGTGCTTCCACTGTGGCCCCGCTGTCAGATTAGAATGCCAGCAGCATGGCGTCTACCAGCGTGCGCTTGTACTCGCGCATCTTGCGATCGCGCTCCAGTGAGTGAATTAAGGACGGTACGTTGTCCTTGTAACGGGGATCCAGCAGCGTGGCCACCCAGTAATCAGCACAAGTTAGAATGTGGGCAACTCGGCGGTCGTTGTGGAGACACTGCAGCATGTAATCGCTCATGTGTGCCAGGCTGCCCAGAGGCAACGAAAGGCTGTCCTCTGTGGGAGGTGTATCGTCCGTGTCCTCTGTATCCCCCCAGCCACGCACCAGTGATGGCCATGAGCTGGCCTGGGTGCCACCCTGCTGTGAACATGGTTCCATCTCCTCCTCCAGCTCCTCCTCCTCCTCATCCTCCTCATCCTCCAGAACTGTGCCCCTGCTGGACAATTGCGTCCCTGGCGTTTGCGTGTGCAGGAACCCACCCTCGGAGCCCCTTGCGAATGACTGCCCTGAAAGCCTTGGAAATGTTACCTCTTCATCCTCCTCCTCCTCCTCATCCTGTGCCACATCCTCTTCCATCATCGCCCGAATTGTTTTTTCAAGGAGGCATAGAAGTGGGATAGTTAAGCTGAGAACGGCGTCATTGCCACTGGCCATGTTGGTGGAGTACTCAAAACAGCGCAACAAGGCACACAGGTCTCGCATGGAGGCCCAGTTATTGGTGGTGAAGTGGTGCTGTTCCGCAGAGCGACTCACGCGTGCGTGCTGCAGCTGAAACTCCACTATGGCCTGCTGCTGCTCGCACAGTCTTTCCAGCATGTGCAAGGTGGAGTTCCACCTTGTGGGCACGTCACATATGAGGCGGTGAGCGGGAAGGCCGAAGTTACGCTGCAGCGCTGCCAGGCGAGCAGCAGCAGGGTGAGAACGCCGAAAGTGCGCACAAACGGCCCGCACTTTCTGCAGCAGCTCTGACATATCGGGGTAGTTTTTAAGGAACCTCTGCACCACCAAATTCAGCACATGCGCCAGGCAAGGGATGTGCGTCAAACCGGCTAGGCCCAGAGCTGCTATGAGATTTCGCCCGTTATCGCACACCACCAGGCCGGGCTTGAGGCTCGCTGGCAGCAACCACTCATTTGTCTGCTGTTCCATGCTCCTCCACAACTCCTGCGCGGTGTGTGGTTTGTCCCCCAAACAGGCAAGTTGTAAAACTGCCTGCTGTCGTTTACCCCTGGCCGTGCTGAAGTTGGTGGTGAAGGTGTTACGCTGTCCGGATGAGGAGGCGGTAGAGGATGAGGAAGCGGAGTAGGAGGAGTTAGGAACAGGAGGCAAACTGAAGCGCCCTGCAATCCTCGGTGGTGGAAGGACATGCGCCAAATTGCTATCCGCCTCAGGCCCATCCGCCACTGCATTTACCCAGTGTGCCGTTAGGGAGATATAACGCCCCTGACCGTGCTTACTGGTCCACGTATCCGTAGTTAGGTGGACCTTGGCACAGATGGCGTTGCGCAGTGCACACCTGATATTTTCCCCCACTTGGTTGTGCAGGGAAGGGATGGCTTGCCTGGAAAAGTAGTGGCGGCTGGGCACGACGTACTGTGGGACAGCCACCGACATAAGGTTTTTAAAACTGTGCGTCTCCACCAGACGGAATGACAGCATTTCAAAGGCCAATAATTTTGAAATGCTGGCATTCAGGGCCAGGGATCGCGGGTGGGTAGGGGGGTACTTCCTCTTCCTCTCAAGTGTTTGGGAGATGGAAAGCTGAACGCTTCCACGGGACATTGTGGAGATGGTTGTTGGTGACCCAGGTGGTGGTGTTGCTGACAGATCGTCTGTTTGCGGGGTGGCAGGTGCCGGTATCACTACAGATGTGGCTGGAGCGGCCGAGACTGCAGCAGAAGAGGAAGCAGGATGAGCCAGAGACGTTTCTTGGTTTTGAAGGTGTGTACTCCACTGCAGCTCGTGCTTTGCACTTAGATGCCTGATCATGCAGGTTGTGCTCAGGTTGAGAAGGTTTATGCCTCGCTTCAAGCTCTGATTGCACAGGGTGCAAACCACTCGTGTCCTGTCATCAGCACATTTTCTAAAGAACTTCCACGCTAGAGAACTCCTTTGAGCTGACTTTGGTGCGCTCGTTCCCTTGCTGCGTTGGGCAGTAGCGGGCGTAGTGTCTAGGGCACGGCCGCTCCGCTTCTGCACCCTGCTCCCTCTTCTGCTGTGCTGGTGGCTCTGTGCGACCACCGCCTCTTCCTCCAAACTACTCAGGTCACCTGCATGACGTTCATTCCATGTGGGGTCGAGGACCTCATCGTCCTCCACATCATCTTCCACCCAGTCTTCACCCCTGCCCTCCTTGTCGGTCTCCACAATGCTGAACGCCGCAGCAGTTGGCACCTGCGTTTCGTCATCATCGGAGACGTGCTGCGATGATCCTTGCATGTACTCATCTTGAGAAATAAGTGGTTGGGCATCGCTGCACTCAATCTCTTCCACTTCTGGGGCAGGGCTAGGTGGATGGCCCTGGGAAACCCTGCTGACAGAGTCCTCAAAAAGAATAAGAGACTGCTGTATGGCTTGGGGCTCAGACTGCTGGCCTGATTTGCAAGGGGGTGAGGTGAAAGACGGTTGGACATTGGCTGCAGGTGCCAACTCTGACCTTTCTGCAGTAGACTGGGTGGGAGACAATGTGAAGGAACTGGAGGCACTGTCAGCAGCAAACCAATCTACTATCGCCTCAACTTGTTCTGGCCTCATCACTTCTAGGGGCGTTTGATGCCCTACCAAATACTGATGCAGGTTCTGTCGCCTACTCACACTTGAGGAAGGTGTTTCACTTGTGCGTGTAGCTGGCACAGATCGACCACGTCCTCTCCTTGCAACAGGAGCTCTACCAGCAGCACCACGACCCAGGCCACGGCCCTTATTTGACGGTCTCCTCATATTTCTGTAATTTAAGATCTTGCCCTAGAAAGGTTTTTATTGAATAGCGGAATAGGAAATATGATCCAAAAAAGTGTATGTATCTCGCACGTACAAAACCACACTAGGCCCCAATTACTATTGTTTCTACCCCTAAAAGGATGGATGAGGAGTAGGAGGAGTATGGAACAGACAGCACCCTCAAATCTTCAGAAGTATGAGATGAACCCCAAAAACTTGGAAAGGTGGATCTCACACGTACCGACACAGACTATCCCGCAATTCAATTGATCCTCAAAGGTTTTTATTGAATAGCGGAATAGGAAATATGATCAAAAAAAGTGTATGTATCTCGCACGTACACAACCACACTAGGCCCCAATTACTATTGTTTGTACCCCTAAAAGGATGGATGAGGAGTAGGAGGAGGAGTATGGAACAGGCAGCACCCTCAAATCTTCAGAAGTATGAGATGAACCCCAAAAACTTGGAAAGGTGGATCTCACACGTACCGACACAGACTATCCCGCAATTCAATTGATCCTCAAAGGTTTTTATTGAATAGCGGAATAGGAAATATGATCAAAAAAAGTGTATGTATCTCGCACGTACACAACCACACTAGGCCCCAATTACTATTGTTTGTACCCCTAAAAGGATGGTTGAGCAGTAGGAGCAGGAGTATGGAACAGGCAGCACCCTCAAATCTTCAGAAGTATGAGATGAACCCCAACAACTTGGAAAGGTGGATCTCACACGTACCGACACAGACTATCTCGCAATTGAATTGATCCCCAAAGGTTTTAATTGAATAGCGGAATAGAAAATATGATCAAAAAGAAAGTGTATGTATCTCGCACGTACACCACCACACTAGGCCCCAACTACTATTGTTTGTACCCCTAAAAGGATGGTTGAGCAGTAGGAGGAGGAGTATGGAACAGGCAGCACCCTCAAATCTTCAGAAGTATGAGATGAACCCCAAAAACTTGGAAAGGTGGATCTCTCTCACACGTACCAACACAGACTATCCCCCAATTTAACTGATCCCCAAAGGTTTTTGATTAAATAGCGGAATAGAAAATATGATCCAAAAAAAGTGTATGTATATCACACGTACACAACCACACTAGGCCCCAATTACTATTGTTTGTACCCCTAAAAGGCTAGATGAGGAGTAGGGGGGGTATGGAACAGGCAGCACCCTCAAACCTTCAGAAGTATGAGATGAACCCCAACAACTTGGAAAGGTGGATCTCTCTCACACGTACCAACACAGACTATCCCCCAATTTAACTGATCCCCAAAGGTTTTTGATTAAATAGCGGAATAGAAAATATGATCCAAAAAAAGTGTATGTATATCACACGTACACAACCACACTAGGCCCCAATTACTATTGTTTGTACCCCTAAAAGGCTAGGAGTAGGGGGAGTATGGAACAGGCAGCACCCTCAAACCTTCAGAAGTATGAGATGAACCCCAACAACTTGGAAAGGTGGATCTCTCTCACACGTACCAACACAGACTATCCCCCAATTTAACTGATCCCCAAAGGTTTTTGATTAAATAGCGGAATAGAAAATATGATCCAAAAAAAGTGTATGTATATCACACGTACACAACCACACTAGGCCCCAATTACTATTGTTTGTACCCCTAAAAGGCTAGATGAGGAGTAGGGGGAGTATGGAACAGGCAGCACCCTCAAACCTTCAGAAGTATGAGATGAACCCCAACAACTTGGAAAGGTGGATCTCTCTCACACGTACCAACACAGACTATCCCCCAATTTAACTGATCCCCAAAGGTTTTTGATTAAATAGCGGAATAGAAAATATGATCCAAAAAAAGTGTATGTATATCACACGTACACAACCACACTAGGCCCCAATTACTATTGTTTGTACCCCTAAAAGGCTAGATGAGGAGTAGGGGGGGTATGGAACAGGCAGCACCCTCAAATCTTCAGAAGTATGAGATGAACCCCAAAAACTTGGAAAGGTGGATCTCTCTCACACGTACCAACACAGACTATCCCCCAATTTAACTGATCCCCAAAGGTTTTTGATTAAATAGCGGAATAGAAAATATGATCCAAAAAAAGTGTATGTATATCACACGTACACAACCACACTAGGCCCCAATTACTATTGTTTGTACCCCTAAAAGGCTAGATGAGGAGTAGGGGGGTATGGAACAGGCAGCACCCTCAAACCTTCAGAAGTATGAGATGAACCCCAACAACTTGGAAAGGTGGATCTCTCTCACACGTACCAACACAGACTATCCCCCAATTTAACTGATCCCCAAAGGTTTTTGATTAAATAGCGGAATAGAAAATATGATCCAAAAAAAGTGTATGTATATCACACGTACACAACCACACTAGGCCCCAATTACTATTGTTTGTACCCCTAAAAGGCTAGATGAGGAGTAGGGGGGGTATGGAACAGGCAGCACCCTCAAACCTTCAGAAGTATGAGATGAACCCCAACAACTTGGAAAGGTGGATCTCTCTCACACGTACCAACACAGACTATCCCCCAATTTAACTGATCCCCAAAGGTTTTTGATTAAATAGCGGAATAGAAAATATGATCCAAAAAAAGTGTATGTATATCACACGTACACAACCACACTAGGCCCCAATTACTATTGTTTGTACCCCTAAAAGGCTAGATGAGGAGTAGGGGGGGTATGGAACAGGCAGCACCCTCAAACCTTCAGAAGTATGAGATGAACCCCAACAACTTGGAAAGGTGGATCTCTCTCACACGTACCAACACAGACTATCCCCCAATTTAACTGATCCCCAAAGGTTTTTGATTAAATAGCGGAATAGAAAATATGATCCAAAAAAAGTGTATGTATATCACACGTACACAACCACACTAGGCCCCAATTACTATTGTTTGTACCCCTAAAAGGCTAGATGAGGAGTAGGGGGAGTATGGAACAGGCAGCACCCTCAAACCTTCAGAAGTATGAGATGAACCCCAACAACTTGGAAAGGTGGATCTCTCTCACACGTACCAACACAGACTATCCCCCAATTTAACTGATCCCCAAAGGTTTTTGATTAAATAGCGGAATAGAAAATATGATCCAAAAAAAGTGTATGTATATCACACGTACACAACCACACTGGGCCCCAATTACTATTGTTTGTACCCCTAAAAGGCTAGATGAGGAGTAGGGGGAGTATGGAACAGGCAGCACCCTCAAACCTTCAGAAGTATGAGATGAACCCCAACAACTTGGAAAGGTGGATCTCTCTCACACGTACCAACACAGACTATCCCCCAATTTAACTGATCCCCAAAGGTTTTTGATTAAATAGCGGAATAGAAAATATGATCCAAAAAAAGTGTATGTATATCACACGTACACAACCACACTAGGCCCCAATTACTATTGTTTGTACCCCTAAAAGGCTAGATGAGGAGTAGGGGGGGTATGGAACAGGCAGCACCCTCAAACCTTCAGAAGTATGAGATGAACCCCAACAACTTGGAAAGGTGGATCTCTCTCACACGTACCAACACAGACTATCCCCCAATTTAACTGATCCCCAAAGGTTTTTGATTAAATAGCGGAATAGAAAATATGATCCAAAAAAAGTGTATGTATATCACACGTACACAACCACACTAGGCCCCAATTACTATTGTTTGTACCCCTAAAAGGCTAGGAGTAGGGGGAGTATGGAACAGGCAGCACCCTCAAACCTTCAGAAGTATGAGATGAACCCCAACAACTTGGAAAGGTGGATCTCTCTCACACGTACCAACACAGACTATCCCCCAATTTAACTGATCCCCAAAGGTTTTTGATTAAATAGCGGAATAGAAAATATGATCCAAAAAAAGTGTATGTATATCACACGTACACAACCACACTAGGCCCCAATTACTATTGTTTGTACCCCTAAAAGGCTAGATGAGGAGTAGGGGGAGTATGGAACAGGCAGCACCCTCAAACCTTCAGAAGTATGAGACGAACCCCAACAACTTGGAAAGGTGGATCTCTCTCACACGTACCAACACAGACTATCCCCCAATTTAACTGATCCCCAAAGGTTTTTGATTAAATAGCGGAATAGAAAATATGATCCAAAAAAAGTGTATGTATATCACACGTACACAACCACACTAGGCCCCAATTACTATTGTTTGTACCCCTAAAAGGCTAGATGAGGAGTAGGGGGGGTATCAAATCTTCAGAAGTATGAGATGAACCCCAAAAACTTGGAAAGGTGGATCTCTCTCACACGTACCAACACAGACTATCCCCCAATTTAACTGATCCCCAAAGGTTTTTGATTAAATAGCGGAATAGAAAATATGATCCAAAAAAAGTGTATGTATATCACACGTACACAACCACACTAGGCCCCAATTACTATTGTTTGTACCCCTAAAAGGCTAGATGAGGAGTAGGGGGGGTATGGAACAGGCAGCACCCTCAAACCTTCAGAAGTATGAGATGAACCCCAACAACTTGGAAAGGTGGATCTCTCTCACACGTACCAACACAGACTATCCCCCAATTTAACTGATCCCCAAAGGTTTTTGATTAAATAGCGGAATAGAAAATATGATCCAAAAAAAGTGTATGTATATCACACGTACACAACCACACTGGGCCCCAATTACTATTGTTTGTACCCCTAAAAGGCTAGATGAGGAGTAGGGGGAGTATGGAACAGGCAGCACCCTCAAACCTTCAGAAGTATGAGATGAACCCCAACAACTTGGAAAGGTGGATCTCTCTCACACGTACCAACACAGACTATCCCCCAATTTAACTGATCCCCAAAGGTTTTTGATTAAATAGCGGAATAGAAAATATGATCCAAAAAAAGTGTATGTATATCACACGTACACAACCACACTAGGCCCCAATTACTATTGTTTGTACCCCTAAAAGGCTAGATGAGGAGTAGGGGGGGTATGGAACAGGCAGCACCCTCAAACCTTCAGAAGTATGAGATGAACCCCAACAACTTGGAAAGGTGGATCTCTCTCACACGTACCAACACAGACTATCCCCCAATTTAACTGATCCCCAAAGGTTTTTGATTAAATAGCGGAATAGAAAATATGATCCAAAAAAAGTGTATGTATATCACACGTACACAACCACACTAGGCCCCAATTACTATTGTTTGTACCCCTAAAAGGCTAGGAGTAGGGGGAGTATGGAACAGGCAGCACCCTCAAACCTTCAGAAGTATGAGATGAACCCCAACAACTTGGAAAGGTGGATCTCTCTCACACGTACCAACACAGACTATCCCCCAATTTAACTGATCCCCAAAGGTTTTTGATTAAATAGCGGAATAGAAAATATGATCCAAAAAAAGTGTATGTATATCACACGTACACAACCACACTAGGCCCCAATTACTATTGTTTGTACCCCTAAAAGGCTAGATGAGGAGTAGGGGGAGTATGGAACAGGCAGCACCCTCAAACCTTCAGAAGTATGAGACGAACCCCAACAACTTGGAAAGGTGGATCTCTCTCACACGTACCAACACAGACTATCCCCCAATTTAACTGATCCCCAAAGGTTTTTGATTAAATAGCGGAATAGAAAATATGATCCAAAAAAAGTGTATGTATATCACACGTACACAACCACACTAGGCCCCAATTACTATTGTTTGTACCCCTAAAAGGCTAGATGAGGAGTAGGGGGGGTATGGAACAGGCAGCACCCTCAAACCTTCAGAAGTATGAGATGAACCCCAACAACTTGGAAAGGTGGATCTCTCTCACACGTACCAACACAGACTATCCCCCAATTTAACTGATCCCCAAAGGTTTTTGATTAAATAGCGGAATAGAAAATATGATCCAAAAAAAGTGTATGTATATCACACGTACACAACCACACTAGGCCCCAATTACTATTGTTTGTACCCCTAAAAGGCTAGGAGTAGGGGGAGTATGGAACAGGCAGCACCCTCAAACCTTCAGAAGTATGAGATGAACCCCAACAACTTGGAAAGGTGGATCTCTCTCACACGTACCAACACAGACTATCCTCCAATTTAACTGATCCCCAAAGGTTTTTGATTAAATAGCGGAATAGAAAATATGATCCAAAAAAAGTGTATGTATATCACACGTACACAACCACACTAGGCCCCAATTACTATTGTTTGTACCCCTAAAAGGCTAGATGAGGAGTAGGGGGAGTATGGAACAGGCAGCACCCTCAAACCTTCAGAAGTATGAGACGAACCCCAACAACTTGGAAAGGTGGATCTCTCTCACACGTACCAACACAGACTATCCCCCAATTTAACTGATCCCCAAAGGTTTTTGATTAAATAGCGGAATAGAAAATATGATCCAAAAAAAGTGTATGTATATCACACGTACACAACCACACTAGGCCCCAATTACTATTGTTTGTACCCCTAAAAGGCTAGATGAGGAGTAGGGGGGGTATGGAACAGGCAGCACCCTCAAACCTTCAGAAGTATGAGATGAACCCCAACAACTTGGAAAGGTGGATCTCTCTCACACGTACCAACACAGACTATCCCCCAATTTAACTGATCCCCAAAGGTTTTTGATTAAATAGCGGAATAGAAAATATGATCCAAAAAAAGTGTATGTATATCACACGTACACAACCACACTGGGCCCCAATTACTATTGTTTGTACCCCTAAAAGGCTAGATGAGGAGTAGGGGGAGTATGGAACAGGCAGCACCCTCAAACCTTCAGAAGTATGAGATGAACCCCAACAACTTGGAAAGGTGGATCTCTCTCACACGTACCAACACAGACTATCCCCCAATTTAACTGATCCCCAAAGGTTTTTGATTAAATAGCGGAATAGAAAATATGATCCAAAAAAAGTGTATGTATATCACACGTACACAACCACACTAGGCCCCAATTACTATTGTTTGTACCCCTAAAAGGCTAGATGAGGAGTAGGGGGGGTATGGAACAGGCAGCACCCTCAAACCTTCAGAAGTATGAGATGAACCCCAACAACTTGGAAAGGTGGATCTCTCTCACACGTACCAACACAGACTATCCCCCAATTTAACTGATCCCCAAAGGTTTTTGATTAAATAGCGGAATAGAAAATATGATCCAAAAAAAGTGTATGTATATCACACGTACACAACCACACTGGGCCCCAATTACTATTGTTTGTACCCCTAAAAGGCTAGATGAGGAGTAGGGGGAGTATGGAACAGGCAGCACCCTCAAACCTTCAGAAGTATGAGATGAACCCCAACAACTTGGAAAGGTGGATCTCTCTCACACGTACCAACACAGACTATCCCCCAATTTAACTGATCCCCAAAGGTTTTTGATTAAATAGCGGAATAGAAAATATGATCCAAAAAAAGTGTATGTATATCACACGTACACAACCACACTAGGCCCCAATTACTATTGTTTGTACCCCTAAAAGGCTAGATGAGGAGTAGGGGGGGTATGGAACAGGCAGCACCCTCAAACCTTCAGAAGTATGAGATGAACCCCAACAACTTGGAAAGGTGGATCTCTCTCACACGTACCAACACAGACTATCCCCCAATTTAACTGATCCCCAAAGGTTTTTGATTAAATAGCGGAATAGAAAATATGATCCAAAAAAAGTGTATGTATATCACACGTACACAACCACACTAGGCCCCAATTACTATTGTTTGTACCCCTAAAAGGCTAGATGAGGAGTAGGGGGGGTATGGAACAGGCAGCACCCTCAAACCTTCAGAAGTATGAGATGAACCCCAACAACTTGGAAAGGTGGATCTCTCTCACACGTACCAACACAGACTATCCCCCAATTTAACTGATCCCCAAAGGTTTTTGATTAAATAGCGGAATAGAAAATATGATCCAAAAAAAGTGTATGTATATCACACGTACACAACCACACTAGGCCCCAATTACTATTGTTTGTACCCCTAAAAGGCTAGATGAGGAGTAGGGGGGGTATGGAACAGGCAGCACCCTCAAACCTTCAGAAGTATGAGATGAACCCCAAAAACTTGGAAAGGTGGATCTCTCTCACACGTACCAACACAGACTATCCCCCAATTTAACTGATCCCCAAAGGTTTTTGATTAAATAGCGGAATAGAAAATATGATCCAAAAAAAGTGTATGTATATCACACGTACACAACCACACTAGGCCCCAATTACTATTGTTTGTACCCCTAAAAGGCTAGGAGTAGGGGGAGTATGGAACAGGCAGCACCCTCAAACCTTCAGAAGTATGAGATGAACCCCAACAACTTGGAAAGGTGGATCTCTCTCACACGTACCAACACAGACTATCCCCCAATTTAACTGATCCCCAAAGGTTTTTGATTAAATAGCGGAATAGAAAATATGATCCAAAAAAAGTGTATGTATATCACACGTACACAACCACACTGGGCCCCAATTACTATTGTTTGTACCCCTAAAAGGCTAGATGAGGAGTAGGGGGAGTATGGAACAGGCAGCACCCTCAAACCTTCAGAAGTATGAGATGAACCCCAACAACTTGGAAAGGTGGATCTCTCTCACACGTACCAACACAGACTATCCCCCAATTTAACTGATCCCCAAAGGTTTTTGATTAAATAGCGGAATAGAAAATATGATCCAAAAAAAGTGTATGTATATCACACGTACACAACCACACTAGGCCCCAATTACTATTGTTTGTACCCCTAAAAGGCTAGATGAGGAGTAGGGGGGGTATGGAACAGGCAGCACCCTCAAACCTTCAGAAGTATGAGATGAACCCCAACAACTTGGAAAGGTGGATCTCTCTCACACGTACCAACACAGACTATCCCCCAATTTAACTGATCCCCAAAGGTTTTTGATTAAATAGCGGAATAGAAAATATGATCCAAAAAAAGTGTATGTATATCACACGTACACAACCACACTAGGCCCCAATTACTATTGTTTGTACCCCTAAAAGGCTAGGAGTAGGGGGAGTATGGAACAGGCAGCACCCTCAAACCTTCAGAAGTATGAGATGAACCCCAACAACTTGGAAAGGTGGATCTCTCTCACACGTACCAACACAGACTATCCCCCAATTTAACTGATCCCCAAAGGTTTTTGATTAAATAGCGGAATAGAAAATATGATCCAAAAAAAGTGTATGTATATCACACGTACACAACCACACTAGGCCCCAATTACTATTGTTTGTACCCCTAAAAGGCTAGATGAGGAGTAGGGGGAGTATGGAACAGGCAGCACCCTCAAACCTTCAGAAGTATGAGACGAACCCCAACAACTTGGAAAGGTGGATCTCTCTCACACGTACCAACACAGACTATCCCCCAATTTAACTGATCCCCAAAGGTTTTTGATTAAATAGCGGAATAGAAAATATGATCCAAAAAAAGTGTATGTATATCACACGTACACAACCACACTAGGCCCCAATTACTATTGTTTGTACCCCTAAAAGGCTAGATGAGGAGTAGGGGGGGTATGGAACAGGCAGCACCCTCAAACCTTCAGAAGTATGATATGAACCCCAACAACTTGGAAAGGTGGATCTCTCTCACACGTACCAACACAGACTATCCCCCAATTTAACTGATCCCCAAAGGTTTTTGATTAAATAGCGGAATAGAAAATATGATCCAAAAAAAGTGTATGTATATCACACGTACACAACCACACTAGGCCCCAATTACTATTGTTTGTACCCCTAAAAGGCTAGATGAGGAGTAGGGGGGGTATGGAACAGGCAGCACCCTCAAATCTTCAGAAGTATGAGATGAACCCCAAAAACTTGGAAAGGTGGATCTCTCTCACACGTACCAACACAGACTATCCCCCAATTTAACTGATCCCCAAAGGTTTTTGATTAAATAGCGGAATAGAAAATATGATCCAAAAAAAGTGTATGTATATCACACGTACACAACCACACTAGGCCCCAATTACTATTGTTTGTACCCCTAAAAGGCTAGATGAGGAGTAGGGGGGGTATGGAACAGGCAGCACCCTCAAACCTTCAGAAGTATGAGATGAACCCCAACAACTTGGAAAGGTGGATCTCTCTCACACGTACCAACACAGACTATCCCCCAATTTAACTGATCCCCAAAGGTTTTTGATTAAATAGCGGAATAGAAAATATGATCCAAAAAAAGTGTATGTATATCACACGTACACAACCACACTAGGCCCCAATTACTATTGTTTGTACCCCTAAAAGGCTAGATGAGGAGTAGGGGGGGTATGGAACAGGCAGCACCCTCAAACCTTCAGAAGTATGAGATGAACCCCAACAACTTGGAAAGGTGGATCTCTCTCACACGTACCAACACAGACTATCCCCCAATTTAACTGATCCCCAAAGGTTTTTGATTAAATAGCGGAATAGAAAATATGATCCAAAAAAAGTGTATGTATATCACACGTACACAACCACACTGGGCCCCAATTACTATTGTTTGTACCCCTAAAAGGCTAGATGAGGAGTAGGGGGAGTATGGAACAGGCAGCACCCTCAAACCTTCAGAAGTATGAGATGAACCCCAACAACTTGGAAAGGTGGATCTCTCTCACACGTACCAACACAGACTATCCCCCAATTTAACTGATCCCCAAAGGTTTTTGATTAAATAGCGGAATAGAAAATATGATCCAAAAAAAGTGTATGTATATCACACGTACACAACCACACTGGGCCCCAATTACTATTGTTTGTACCCCTAAAAGGCTAGATGAGGAGTAGGGGGAGTATGGAACAGGCAGCACCCTCAAACCTTCAGAAGTATGAGATGAACCCCAACAACTTGGAAAGGTGGATCTCTCTCACACGTACCAACACAGACTATCCCCCAATTTAACTGATCCCCAAAGGTTTTTGATTAAATAGCGGAATAGAAAATATGATCCAAAAAAAGTGTATGTATATCACACGTACACAACCACACTAGGCCCCAATTACTATTGTTTGTACCCCTAAAAGGCTAGATGAGGAGTAGGGGGGGTATGGAACAGGCAGCACCCTCAAACCTTCAGAAGTATGAGATGAACCCCAACAACTTGGAAAGGTGGATCTCTCTCACACGTACCAACACAGACTATCCCCCAATTTAACTGATCCCCAAAGGTTTTTGATTAAATAGCGGAATAGAAAATATGATCCAAAAAAAGTGTATGTATATCACACGTACACAACCACACTAGGCCCCAATTACTATTGTTTGTACCCCTAAAAGGCTAGGAGTAGGGGGAGTATGGAACAGGCAGCACCCTCAAACCTTCAGAAGTATGAGATGAACCCCAACAACTTGGAAAGGTGGATCTCTCTCACACGTACCAACACAGACTATCCCCCAATTTAACTGATCCCCAAAGGTTTTTGATTAAATAGCGGAATAGAAAATATGATCCAAAAAAAGTGTATGTATATCACACGTACACAACCACACTAGGCCCCAATTACTATTGTTTGTACCCCTAAAAGGCTAGATGAGGAGTAGGGGGAGTATGGAACAGGCAGCACCCTCAAATCTTCAGAAGTATGAGATTGTGTTCACTGTACCCCACAAAGATTGAGTTCACTGCACCCCACAATGATTGTGTTCACTGCACCCCACAAAGATTGTGTTCACTGCACCTCACAAAGATTGTGTTCACTGTACCCCCCAAAGATTGTGTTCACTGCACCCCACAAAGATTCTGTTCACTGTACCCCACAAAGATTGTGTTCACTGCACCCTAAAAGGATGTTGTTCACTGCACCCCACAAAGATTGTGTTCACTGCACCCTAAAAGGATGTTGTTCACTGCACCCCAAAAAGATTGTGTTCACTGTACCCCCCCAAAGATTGTGTTCACTGCACCCCACAAAGATTGTGTTCACTGCACCCCAAAAAGATTGTGTTCACTGTACCCCCCAAAGATTGTGTTCACTGCACCCCAAAAAGATTGTGTTCACTGTACCCCCCAAAGATTGTGTTCACTGCACCCCACAAAGATTCTGTTCACTGTACCCCACAAAGATTGTGTTCACTGCACCCCAAAAAGATTGTGTTCACTGTACCCCCCCAAAGATTGTGTTCACAGCACCCCACAAAGATTCTGTTCACTGCACCCCACAAAGGATTTTGTTCACTGCACCCCAAAAAGATTGTGTTCACTGCACCCCAAAAAGGATTTTGATCACTGCACCCCAAAAAGGATGTTGTTCACTGCACCCCAAAAATGATTTTGTTCACTCCACCCCAAAAAGATTGTGTTCACTGCACCCCACAAAGATTGTGTTCACTGCACCCCAAAAAGATTGTGTTCACTGTACCCCCCAAAGATTGTGTTCACTGCACCCCACAAAGATTCTGTTCACTGTACCCCACAAAGATTGTGTTCACTGCACCCCAAAAAGATTGTGTTCACTGCACCCCAAAAAGGATGTTGTTCACTGCACCCCAAAAAGGATGTTGTTCACTCCACCCCAAAAAGATTGTGTTCACTGCACCCCACAAAGATTGTGTTCACTGCACCCCAAAAAGATTGTGTTCACTGCACCCCAAAAATGATTTTGTTCACTGCACCCCAAAAAGGATTTTGTTCACTGCACCCCAAAAAGGATGTTGTTCACTCCACCCCAAAAAGATTGTGTTCACTGCACCCCAAAAAGATTGTGTTCACTGCACCCCACAAAGGATTTTGTTCACTGCACCCCAAAAAGATTGTGTTCACTGCACCCCAAAAAGGATGTTGTTCACTGCACCCCAAAAAGGATTTTGTTCACTGCACCCCAAAAAGATTGTGTTCACTGCACCCCACAAAGGATTTTGTTCACTGCACCCCACAAAGATTGTGTTCACTGCACACCAAAAAGGATTGTGTTCACTGCACCCCAAAAAGATTTTGTTCACTGCACCCCAAAAAGATTGTGTTCACTGCAGCCCAAAAAGATTGTGTTCACTGCAGCCCAAAAAGATTGTGTTCACTGCAGCCCAAAAAGATTGTGTTCACTGCAGCTCACACACAGAAAAATGGATGTGGATCACTGACACCTGCCTATCTCCAATCCCACACCACACAGCAATATCGATTGTAGTTTGTAGAACACAGTTTCCCTAAAATTCAGCAGACTCTGTCCCTAACAGGATTGAGAAGAGATCGTAGATCAGGATTGAGTGCAGATTCACCCCACCCCCCACACAGCAATATCGATTGTAGTTTGTAGAAGACACTGACCCTATAATTCAGCAGACTCTATCCCTAAAATGCCTACAACTCGCCCTGCCTAAACACTCCGACCTGTCCCTCAATTCTATCCGGACACAAATGGTTTTTTCCTGCCTATCTTTCCCTAATCAGCAGCCAGCACATTGATGTGTGCTCTGTCCCTTAGCTAAGCAGCAGAATGACGCTGCTGCGGCGGCTGCCTCGAACTTATAAAGACTTGGTCACATGCTTCAGACGGCCAATCACAGCTACTAAGACATTTGCAGGCATGGCTGGGATGGCTTAAGGCACACCAGTTAAACGATTGTTGATTGGCTGTTGAAAGCCCGCCATGAAAAGAGCGCCAAAGCATGCAAAACCCGGAAATAAAACGACCGAACACGGATTTTTACCCGAACATACAGTAAAGTGTCCGTGTCCGTGTTCGGGTAAAAAAAATCCAATTATTCGGTACGAACACGAATAATACAGTCCGTGTTCGCTCAACACTAGTAAAGAACTGTATTTAGAAATGTGTCTGTGGTTTTTGAGGGTAGTGATAAATGACTCACTTTCTAAAGTGCCTAAAGTTATGAGTGGCGTGATGTTGTCCCAGGGTTCTGTCTTGGGGAAAATGCTGTTCACTTTGTTTAATAATGATGTTGTGGTTGAAAGTAAAGCAACTATAAACCCAAAACCAAAAATGAATTATATTGCAGCTTACCAATCCTCTGTTTCACCTGGTGATCTAGACAGTATCATACAGGACCTCTTGTATTAGTGAGACACATCTTTGGATGAATGAGAACAGGAGGCACAGCAGACAGCAGCATTTTTAGTCTGTGGGGCAGGGGAGTGTTAAACATATTAGCAGGTTTAAATACATTACCGAATTGAAGCCAAACTCCAGCTCACACTTTATAATCAGTTACAGCAAACATTATTTTCCTTTTGGGAGAACAGTTGTTAACTCTGAAGAAGAGGTATTTAGGAGGATATATGATTACAATGTTCATATACACTATATTACCAAAAGTATTGGGAAGCCTGCCTATACACGCACATGAACTTTAATGGCATCCCAGTCTTAGTCTGCAGGGTTCAATATTGAGTTGGCCCACCCTTTGCAGCTATAACAGCTTCAACTCTTCTGGAAAGGCCGCTAACAAGGTTTAGGAATGTGTCTATGGGAATGTTTGACCATTTTTCCAGAAGTGCATTTGTGAGGTCAGGAACTCATGTTGGCGAAAAGGCCTGGCTCACAGTCTGCGCTCTAATTAATCCCAAATGTGTTCTATCGAGTTGAGGTCAGGATTCTGTGCAGGCCAGTCAAATTCCTCCACCCCAAACCCGCTCATCCATGTCTTTTTGGACCTTGCTTTGTGCACTGGTCCATATTATCTGGTGGAGGGGAGATTATGGTGTGGGGTTGTTTTTCATGGGTTGGGCTTGGCCCTTAATTCCAGTGAAGGGAACTCCTAAGGGTTCAGCATAACAAGACATTTTGGGCAATTTCATACTCTCAACTTTAAGGGAACAGTTTGGGTTTGGCCCTTCCTGTTCCAACATGACTGTACACCAGTGCAAAAAGAAAGGTCCATAAAGACATGAATGAGTGAGTTTGGGATGGAGGAAATTGACTGGCCTGCACAGAGTCCTGACCTCAACCAAATAGATCACCTTTGGGATGAATTAGAGCGCAGACTGCGAGCCAGGCCTTCCTGGCCACATCAGTGCCTGACTTCAGAAATGTGCTTCTGGAAGAATGGTCAAACATTGCCATTGACAGCCTCTTCAGAAGAGTTGAAGCTGTTATAGCTGCAAAGGGTGAGCTAAATCAATACTACACTCTATGAACTAAGACTGGGATGCCATTAATGTTCATGTGCATGTAAAAGCAGACGCCCCAATAATTTTGGTAATATAGTGTATATCAAAGGTGACTCCAGTAATTGTAATAAATTGTTTACTCAAAGGTCCCTGAAAAGGGCAAGTGGCCATGATTTGATGTTAGAAGAAAGGAGGTTTAACCTAAGATTGTGAAAAGGGTTTTTTACCGTAAGAGCAGTATAAATTTGGAACTTCCTTTCCCAGAAAGCGGTGCTACCTGAGAGTGTTAACAAATTCAAAAAGGTTTTAGATATATTTCTCAGGAAACAGAAGATACAAGGCTATGGGAATTGTTAGAGAATAAAAATCACACACACACAGAGGTTAAACTGGGTGTCTTTTTTCAATCTTATAAACGATGTCTTTCAAAAGGTGATCAGCACCTCTGATGTCACATAAAACTGAAAACTGTATTTCTTCAAATAAAAGCATTACATACTGGTGTAGTAACATCAAGCTCCAGATGGATAACACAATCCAATCTTTATTGTGTCTTTCTCATGTTCCTAAAATGACAGTTATCACTGGCTACAGAGACCAAACTGAGGAATGAGCAAAGAGAGACTTGGTACTATGTTATATGGGGGACTGCATGGTCTGTGTAATCACATGTTTAGTCTCTGCAATGATGAATGAGAGCCAATGATGCTGAACAAAGTAAAAGTAATACAAGCGGCTAAGGAGCTGCTGGATTACTATAACAAACATTCCAGCCCCCCCCTCCTGCCGCTGCCTTTGATAGCGATTGGGGAGTCCAGAAAAGATGTGACCAGCTGCATCCGGTTCCTTAGACACAGTGGAAGGAATAAATGTTGTTCTTCCCACTATCAGACGTCAGAAACCAGAAGCGACAAGGATTTATTCACTCTCACTTTCAGCCTCATGTAAAGAAGCCATTATTGTTTTTTTAAAAGCATCAGATCAAATGGATCGTAGTTTGATTACATACTCTGAAGGTCAGAGGAGACATCTGGGGTTTAATAGACCCCAGATCTCTTCATAAAGAGGACCAGTCACTGCCCATGCTCTCAGAAGGGAAGTTGTTCATTCCTTCTGATAGCAATAACAGTGATATAAAAAAAATAAAGTTACAGTGTAAAAAGAAAAAAAAATGTAATCAAATTATTAATAAAATTAAAAAAATAATATTTTTAAAGTGCCCCTATTCCCGCATGCTCACACGCAAATGTGAACTCATGCATCGGTCCCGTGGGCATATGTAAACAGAGCTTGCACCACACATGTGAGGTGTTGCTGTGAACATCAGATTGAGAGCAATAATTTTAGCACAAGACCTCCTGTGTAACTCTAAACTGGTAACCTGTAAAGACTTTTAAGCGTTGTCTATCGAGATTTTTAGGTACCGAAGATTGGTGCTGTTCCATGGGTGTACGCAATTTTAAAGCATTTCTTTTTTGGTATCTATTTACATGGCATAACATCATCTTTTATATTTTACCAAACAATTGGGTATTATATTGTGTTTTTGTGCATTAAAATTCATTAAAGTGTATTCTTTCCCAAAAAATTGCATTTGAAAAACCACTGCGCAAATACTGTGTGACAAAAAAAAAAAAAAAAATATATATATATATATATATATATATATATATATATATATATATATATATATATATATATATAATGTTTGGGGATTCTAAGTGAAAAAGGAGAGGAATGTCAGATTTGGCCAGAACTGTAAGTGGTTAGACTTGAGAGATGTCATAGTATATCTTGGAAGTCCATGGCTCAGCCCACACAGCATGGGCATAGGTCATGCAAAGTCTTGAAGAAGAACCAGATGCTGGAGAATATATCATCATTTTATGCCATGGTGAAGATGCAAAAGTTTGTTACATAGAGACTGCTTGTGATTGACAGTGAACACAGTTAAGGGATGCTGTATATTATAGGTACTTAGTGGTACGGTTAAGACTGTTTATCAAGAGCAACCTGGTGGATTTACTAATGTAAATACAATAAACGTTTTTTTTAAATTGGTTTTGATTTGAGGCTGTTCAATTTGCAAGGAAATTTGTCCCAGAGCTTAGTGAATGTGGTGAAATTGAACTTTGCAAAGAATGCCCAATTATGCACAAGGACAATAAAGACTGCGTTTTTGCTTGCACTTGATTGGATGATGGAAGTCAATGACACTTCACCTTATTCAGTAAACTCTGGGGCTAATTCCCTTGCAAAGGGCTGTTTTGTTAAAAAACTGTTTTGACGCTGTTTTGTACAAAGGCGGTGGTATGTCTAATAGGAGTTTAAAGTTAAGCTTTTAAATGCAAGTAGTGTATGTGCCTGAATTTTTCCTGATATCAGCCTCTTGCAACCCATTGTACAGCAAAGCTCAGGCTAAGGTGTCTGTTTATGAAACCAAGATGAGCTGTGATCCTGATGATTGCAGCTCATCTTGGATTATTATCGGTTTATGAAACAGATTTGATCAGGGGAGAACATGTTCTCCGCTGATCATCTCCACACATGGAGAATCTTTCATTGACTGACACAGAAACGGACAGTTTATGAAGCTGCAATTTCCGCACGTCACTGGGGATCTGTGCCAGAATTCGCACTCCCAGGTTCACCAGCTAAGAGGTGGAGAATCGGGGAGAGAAGACAGAATCCGGGGAGAACTGAAGGGGAAGAAGAAAGAATGACTTCTTGCTCGATCAGACCCCCCCAAGACAGTAAACATGTTCCCCTGCCATTTTTATGTATAATACATATATATATATATATATATATATATATATATATATATATATATATATATATATACAGTTGTGCTCATAGGTTTACATACCCTGGCAGAATTGATGATTTCTTGGCCATTTGTCCGAGAACATGAACTGATAACACAAAAACTTTTCTTTCACTCATGGTTAGTGTTTGGCTGAAGCCATTAATTATCAATCAACTGTGTTTACTCTTTTTAAATCATAATGACACAGAAACTACCCAAATAACCCTGATCAAAAGTTTACATACCCCAGTTCTTAATACCGTGTATTGCCCCCTTTAACATCAATGACAGCTTGAAGTCTTTTGTTATATTTGTGGATGAGGCTCTTTATCTTCTCAGATGGTAAAGCTGCCCATTCTTCCTGGCAAAAAGCCTCCAGTTCCTGTAAATTCTTGGGCTGTCTTGCCTGAACTTCACGTTTCAGATCTCCCCAGAGTGGCTCAATGATATTGAGGTCAGGAGACTGAGATGGCCACTACAGAACCTTCACTTTATTCTGTTGTAGCCAATGACAGGTCGACTTGGCCTTGTGTTTGGGATCATTGTCATGTTGGAATGTCCAAGTATGTCCCATGCGCAGCTTCTGGGCTAATGAAGGCAAATTTTCCTTCAGTATTTTTGATAACATACTGCATTCATCTTGCCATCAATTCTGACAAAATTTCCTGTGCCTTAGTAGCTCACACATCCCCAAAACATCAGTGATCCGCCTCTGTGTTTCACAGTAGGAATCGTGTACCTTTCATCATAGGCCTTGTTGACTCCTCTCCAAATGTAGAGTTTATGGTTATGGCCAAAAAGCTAAATTTTGGTCTCATCACTCCAAATTACTATGCCAGAAGGTTTGAGGCTTGTCTCTGTGCTGTTTTAGCGTATTGGAAGCGGGATACTTTGTGGCATTTGTGTAGTAATGGCTTTCTTCTGGCGACTCGACCATGCAGCCCATCTTTTTTCAAGTGCTTCCTTATTGTGCATCTTGAAACAGCCACACCACATGTTTTCAGAGAGTCCTGTATTTCACCTGAAGTTATTTGTGTGTTTTTCTTTGCATCCCAAACAATTTACCTGGCAGTTGTGGCTGAAATTTTAGTTGGTCTACCTGACTGTCGGGTTTCAACAGAACCCCTCATTTTCCACTAGAGTTTGAACACTGCTGATTTGCATTCTCAATTCCTTGGATATCTTTATTAGAGATGTCCCGAATTTCTTTTTTATTTTTATTTTTTTTAATTTTTCCAATAATTGGCTCTCTATCAAAAATGACAATTTTTAAGAACTTTTTTTGTGTGATTTGGTGTCTGGGGGGGGGGGCTAAAAAGTGTACCTGTGAAGTTGCAGCTCTGTAGCATGTCCAGAACCAGAAAAAAAAAATAGAATTAGGGTTAGGGCTAGGGTTAGGGTTATTTTTAGTGCTTAGGGTTAGAGGGTTAGGGTTAGAGGTGTAGGGGTAAGGTTACTAACTCTAACCCTAAGTATCTCACCATAACCCTAACCCTATCCCCTAACACTAAACCTAACCATAACCCTAACCCTAACCCTTAAAGCCCAGTTCCTGTCCCATTTTGGTCGGTTCTGGTCTGTTTGCGAATGTTTGCGGTGCGTTAAACGGGGAGTTTGGTCTGTCAGAGTTTGGTCTGTCATTGTGAAGCGGGCGTAACCCTTACACTACTTGATCGATACAACATCATACCTGATCGTATACACACACTGGATGTTTTAAAGCACGTTATTCCAAACAATTTAGGAATGTTAGGTGATTTATGCCCTTTATGGATTAAAACCCGACTCTGCGTCAACTACGTAATTTTCCATGGGAGTTTTGCCATGGACCCCCCTCCGGCATGCCACAGTCCAGGTGTTTGTCCCCTTGAAACAACTTTTCCATCACTATTGTGGCCAGAAAGAGTCCCTGTAGGTTTTAAAATTTGCCTGCCTATTGAAGTCTATGGCGGTTCGCAATGTTCGCCGGTTCGCGAACATTAAATTTTATGTTCGCGACATCACTAATCTTTATATATCCCTTTCCTGTTATATACAGTTCAACTACCTTTTCCCGCAGATCCTTTACAAATGTTTTGCTTTCCCCATGACCCAAAAAAGTCAGGGCAGCACTGGATGAAAGATGCAAGGGTCTGTCAAGAGTCCAGAAACTCATTGACCTTTTATATACACACACACTAAATACAAGCAAACAGATCACAGATGAGGATGGTTATATTTAATAGCCCTTCAAACCCCTTTGTGTCAACTTGTGTGCATGTTATCAGGCCAAAATCACCAGGGTATGTAAACTTTTGATCAGGGTCATTTGGCTAGTTTCTGTTGTCATTATGATTTAATAGGAGTAAACACAGTTGACTGATTATAAATGGCTTCAGCCAAACAATAACCATGAGTGAAAGAAACGTTTTTGTGTTATCATTCATATTCTAGGAAAAATGGCCAAGAAATCATAAATTCTGCAAGGGTATGCAAACTCATGAGCACAACTGTATATATATATATATATATATATATATATATATATATATATATATATACAGTGGGGATCGAAAGTTTGGGCACCCCAGGTAAAAATTTGTATTAACCACTTGCCGACCGCCGCAAGTACATATACTGTCCTGGTACGTCACTCGCCTGCGAGCCAATAGGGGGCGAGTGCGTGCCGCCTGAGGCGTGCTGCCGCCCCCGCTCGCTCACTGGGATCCCCGCGCGTTCGTCGGTTACAGAGGGAGAAAGGCAGGCGGCTAATGTAAACACAGCCGCCTGTCATTCTCCCTTGTGTAACAGCAGAGATCATACGGTCCTGCTATGTAGGACCGTAGCTCTCTGCTGTTACATGAAAAGCCACGCCCCTTTACATTTAGAATCACCCCCCTAGGGACACACTTAACCCCTCCTTCTCCAATAAAGTTAACCCCTTCCCTGCCAGTGTCATTTTTACAGTAACATTGCATATGTATAGCACTGATTACTGTAGCAATGTCACTGGTACCCCCAAAAGTGTCAAAAATGGCAGTCAAGGGTCCGATCTGTCCGCCGCAATGTCGCAGTCCCGCAAAAAAAAAAACGCAGATCGCCGCCATTACTCGTTAAAAAAAATAAATAAAAATGACAATAATCTTTCCCTTAGTTAGTAAAATCAATAACTTTTGCGCAAACCAATCAAATTTCACTTATTGCGATTTTTTTTACCAAACATATGTAGCAGGAAACAAATTGGCCTAACATGTTAAAAAATTTTGATTTTTACATTTTTTTTGGGGAAAATTTCATGTGAAAAAATTTGAAAAATATTGTTATTTTTGCAAAATTGTCGCTCTTTTTTTGTTTATAGCGCATGATCAAAAAATCGCACAGGTGATCAAATACCACCAAAAGAAAGCTCTGTTTGTGGGAAAAAAAGGACGTCAATTTCATTTAGGTACAGTGTCGCACGACCGCGCAATTGTCCGCTAAACTCACACAGTGCCAAATTGCAAAATAGGCCCTGGTCAGGAAGGAGGTAAAATCTTCCGGGGCTTAAGTGGTTAATGTGCATAAAGAAGCCAAGGAAAGATGGAAAAATCTCCAAAAGGCATCAAATTAGATTAGACATTCTTATCAACAATCAACAAAAGTTAGATTTTATTTCCATCATTGACAAAATTACAGAAAACAAAAAAAAATGGCGTCTGCAAAAGTTTGGGCACCCTGCAGAATTTATAGCATGCACTGCCCCCTTTGCAAGGCTGAGACCTGCCAGTGTCGTGGATTGTTCTCAATCATCGTCTGGGAAGACCGGGTCATGTCAATCTCAAAGGTTTTAAATGCCCAGACTCATCTGAGCTTGCCCCAACAATCAGCACCATGGGATCTTCTAAGCAGTTGTCTAGAAAACTGAAACTGAAAATAGTTGATGCTCACAAAGCTGGAGAAGGCTATAAGAAGATAGCAAAGCGTTTTCAGATGTCAATATCCTCTGTTCAGAATGTAATTAAGAAATGGCAGTCATCAGGAGCAGTGGAAGTTAAAGCAAGATCTGGAAGACCAAGGAAAAATATCAGACAGAACAGCTCGCAGGATTGTGAGAAAAACAATTCAAAACCCACGTTTGACGTTTGACATCCTTGGTCTGTGTCTGTGCCTTTGATAACGCCCATTGTAGGCGGGCGAAACGCGTCGATGTACTTCCTGGCAGACGAGAAACCACACAAAGTCACTTCCTATACTCCGCAGCATACCCGGAAGTGGATGAATTTGATGTGTTACTGCTGATATTTTACATTTAATAAATGCTCTACGGGCTTCACTATTATTGGCTCCTTCCCTTCCTTTTAAGCACTTGATCGAGGGGGGACCTGCACATAGAGGCTGGTGGTCTGTGTGAAAGAGGCTCTGCTGACCCGTCCATCTCTATTGGCCATTTGGTTGATTAACCACTACATATTTGAAGCTCTAATATATCCTAAATCTGGTAAATGGATCCCCAAAAGGGTCTCTTTGAAAGCACTTTGGCACCTGTGTGGAGCACTTGAAGCACTTTATCCAGCACCTTAATTCTAAGTGGACTATATATATATATTTTTTGGACTGCACAAGATTCAGCACTTTGGCACTTATGCACTATATATAAATTTAACTGCACTTTTGTATTTTGATGCCTCTTGGAGATTTTTCCATCTTTCCTTGGCTTCTTTATGCACATTAATACAAATTTTTACCTGGGGTGCCCAAACTTTCGATCATATATATATATATATACAGTCATCTTGGAGGTGTGTTTGGGGTCGTTATCATGTTGGAATACTGCCCTGCGGCCCAGTCTCCGAAGGGAGGGGATTATGCTCTGCTTCAGTATGTCACAGTACATGTTGCCATTCATGGTTCCCTCAATGAACTGTAGCTCCCCAGTGGTGGCAGCACTCATTCAGCCCCGGACCATGACACTCCCACCACCATGCTAGAGTGTAGGCAAGACACACTTGTCTTTGTACTCCTTACCTGGTTGCCATCAGACACGCCTGACACCATAAAACCAAAGTTTATCTTGGTCTCATTAGACCACAGGACATGGTTCCAGTAATCCATGTCCTTAGTCTGCTTGTCTTCAGAAAACTGTTTGCAGGCTTTCTTGTGCATCATCTTTAGAAGAGGCTTCATTCTGGGACGACACCTGAGGCCTTGTAACACTAACGAGTCACATGACACCGGGGAGGAAAAATGGCTAATTGGGCCCAATTTGGACATTTTCTTAGGGATGTTAACAGCTGTGTGTTGAGTTATTTTGAGGGGACAGCAAATGTATACTGTTATACAAGCTGTACACTCACTACTTTACAATGTAGCAAAGTGTAATTTCTTCAGTGTTGTTACATGAAAAGATATAATAAAATATTTACAAAAATGTGAGGGGTGTACTCACTTTTGTGCGATACTGTATATTTTTTGTAGGGGGACTAATTATTTTATTAACATGAGGTGGGGGTCTCCACTAAGAATGCCCATTTACTCAGCAGTGGTAATTTACCACTGCTTAACCATTTACCGACTGCCCACTGCCTTTTTACTGTGGCAGGGCGGCTCGGCTGCATCCAGTCACGTAGTACTACGTGACTGGAGTGCATGTGGTTTCACTTAGACACAGCGGGAGGCGGGCCGCTGGCTGTAGGAGGAGCGGTGGCAATTGCCTCTGCCCTCCCGCGATCATCCGAAAAACAGAGAGAAGACCCGCCTGTTTATGTAAACAAAGCAGACAGATCTTCTGTCAGACAGGCAGGGACAGATCAGCAGTTTCAGCTAAGCTGAAACTGCGATCTGTCTGTGCCTGTCACGGAACCCCCCCCCCCCTCCACAAAGTCAGTAGGCATACAGGCATACATTTAACCTCTTTGATCACCCCCAGTGTTAACCACTTCCCTGCCAGTGTCATTTATACAGTAACAGTGCATATTATTTAGCACTGATTACTGTATTAGTGTCACTGGTCCCCAAAAATTGTCAAAAATGTCAGTTAGGGGTCCGATCTGTCCGCCACAATGTCGCAGTCCCACTAAAAATTGCAGATCGCCGCCATTACTAATAAAAAAACAAATAAATAAATAAAAAGTCCAAAAATCTATCCCGTAGTTTGTAAACGCTATAACATTTGCACAAACCAATTAAAATACGATTTTTTGGATTTTTTTTTACCAAAAATATGTAGCAGAATACAAATTGGCCTAAACTGATAAAAAATAACATTTTTACATTTTTTTTTTTATTGAGAATGTTTTATAGCAGAAAGTAAAAAAGATGGCGTTTTTGTCAGGTCACCTGTGGCCAGGTGACAACTGCACCCTGTTGGAGACAAGGTAGTGAACCCAGTAGCTGACTGCTGCGGATGGACAGGAACGTGAGCCCAAGATTTTCCAGGGCGCGGAGTCTAAGACCCAGTGGCTGTTCACCAGAGCCTCTAGTGGTGAGGATGGACTTGGCTGCAAATGGGCCCAGGTCACGGCCCCTGGGGTCCCCCAGGTCACGCTCCATAGGAAGAGAGGGGAAGCAGCCAGTCAGGACACAGGGGATAGTGATGGGTAAGCTGAGATTGGGTCAACAGGCAGACGAGGGTAACCAAGGAACAGGCCAAAGGTCAGGGTCACAGGCAAACAGGACAAGTCAGAGACAAGCCAAAGTCGGTACACAGAAAGGTAGATCAAGCACACGGCAGACAGGAAACAACTAACAAACACTGTTGCAACTCCATGACAGTTTTTTTCAAAATTGTCGCATTTTTTTTGTTTATAGCGCAAAATATAAAAACCGCACAGGTGATCGAATACCACCAAAAGAAAGCTCTATTTGTGGGAAAAAAGGACATCAATTGTATTTGGTCACAGTGTCACACAACCGCGCAATTTTCCATTAACATAACACAGTGCCGAATCACAAAAAGTGGCCTGGTCATTAAGGGGGTAAAACCTTCTGGGGCTTAAGTGGTTAATAAACAGGAACCAGAGTGTTTCAGTGATTTTCTCGTACTGTAATCTCGCTATGTCTCACCAGATTACAGGCAGCCCATTCACTTTTACATGGATCTTGGATGTTTTCATAAGAAAAACTTCTCCTCTGTTCTCCCTGTGAGAACTGAAGCTCTCAGCTTCATAAACCGGGTTCCAGAGGAGATCATTTTTCTCTGAGAACTGACGAGAAGTGAACCAAGAGAAAAAATCTTAGTTTCATAAACATACACCTATGAGAGTGAGAATCAGCAGCAGGAGCCAGTTGGCCATGTAACATCCTTGTATGTGCTGTTTGGGTCCTATGTAAAGTAAACACTGCACTGTTTTAAAGAGTTTGTTGGGTCATAACATGGATATTGCGGCTTTGCAGCAATAGAACAATACAATCTGGAATCGGGTTGGAAAAAGAGACAATACATCTATTCTTTTACTTAAGTTTTTGTTTGCAAACCCCAAGATGTAAAGCAGGAAATGCAGCATCGAAATCTGACAAATGTTCAGTAAAATAGACTCATAAAGCAAAACCAGCACCTACTGCCCTGCAGGTTAAAGAGCTTGCCAAGAAGCCAGATGCTGCAGTAAGAACTACTCTATATCTTCAGTATTTGGCATCTGGGTCTTGCAATGAACTTCCATCCCCAGTGTGTGGCCAGTGTGATTGCTGTGCTACTTTTCTAGTAGAATGGAAATGGGAAAAAAAGAACAAAA
This sequence comes from Pelophylax lessonae, assembly GCF_965119305.1. Classification (NCBI taxonomy): domain Eukaryota; kingdom Metazoa; phylum Chordata; class Amphibia; order Anura; family Ranidae; genus Pelophylax; species Pelophylax lessonae. The sequence continues at coordinate 246,398,477 of NC_138773.1, read as the reverse complement.
ATTGATTTTGTTCTTTAAGCTTCACATAAACCAACTCTCCCCTGATAGACGTTGCTGGTGTAAAAGAATACACTGGATAAAATACAATTGTCACTGAATTTAATGTCATATCCATGATTTCCATTGCAGATGTAGCCTAAGTATATTGTAAAGTATTGCTTATGTTTAATCTCCAAATCTTCCTGTTGTTTAAACAGGCTCTGGTGAGACACTGGCAGTCTGATTACTGAGCTCAGCCTCATAAAAGTCCCAGCAAATTCACATGAGCCTGGCTAATGGACAATGGCCAGACAACATCATTATTTGTAAATGTCCAGAGGCCTTCGTAGGTGTAGCAGAGGTGTCTGTATGCAGCAGAACACATTTTACTAATTACCTTGGCTTTCATTTCCCTTCAAGAACAATGAATGGATTATGTGACAAATTGATTTTTGTTAACTTCTAGATTAGCTACTTTGATTCAAAAGCAGCACCACACAAAATGGATTTAGCTTGTATCCAATGGTTTTAATGCACGAGTACTAGAGTACTATGTACTCTTGGGCATAAGTACATATAGCAACTATTTTAGATGCGAGTTGAGTTGCACAGAATCACTTCACAATGGAAATCACATTGTTTGTAATGGTGTCCATTCACATCAATGCAACTCAGCATGGTGCAAATTTGGAAAAGGTTCCTGTACTACTTTGGTGCAATTCCAGCGTGATTTTGGTCCCATAGAATATGCAAACCATATGCCAGCAAGGTATATTGAGATGCCAGTAACACCATCCTGCAAAAGGGATTCACGGTTTTTGTGTGATTTTGCACACATTTCCACAACACACAAATATGAACCTAGCCTAATGCCTCGTACACACGCAACGATTATCGGCCAACCGATCGTTCGACTTTTGTCCAGAGTTGTGTTTTGTTGTTTGGAATGTGCCTAGACTGCACACGAATTTTCTCGGCCAACAAAAATCTACTACAGAAGTGATGTCATGTGCTGGTTTACTTTCCGTGTGTTTTTTCTTCTCTGAGCCTGCCCAGTCTTGCTCATCAGATTTTTGTCGGCCGAAATCTGTACTGACTGACGGAAAATCGGCCGTTGTGTTGACGGCCAACAAAAATTTTATAGCATGCACACCAGATTTTTTTCGGCCGAAAAGTCGGAGTCGGTTGTCGGAAGCATCATACTAACAAGCCGAAAATCGGCCGATCGGACGTTGGCCGAAAATTCCCGGCCAATAATCGATGCGTGTGTACGAGGCATTAGACTATTGTCACCAGAACGGGGGCTCCTATTAAAAGCTTTTCACACACACTCACCTCTTGCTCTGGTGACAGCTCCATAATTTTGAGCTTTCTATAACTTTCTGTCTCAGTGACAATGAGCACCAAGACCATTAGGGAGGGTTAATTTACCCACTGGGGACACAGATAGCAATAAAAACTTGACAAGGTTTCTAATTCTTGTTGACTTAATGCTAAAATTACAAAAAAAATGTTTAGGGTATACATACACTTTAAATGCAGCTAGTATAAATACTATAATTGCCTGATTGTACCTTGATTTAAGCCTCTTGTAATCTTTCAGGACAGAGAGGCGTTCTCATTAGCTTATTGCTGCTGTCTCATTGCCCAGTCATAGGCTGAGAATAGGGAGGTGAGTAGGCCGTGTTGCATAATTGCAGACAGTCAGGTCACTAAGCTGGATGTGCTGTGTGTAAAGCTGTGTAAATTGCAGGACTGGATGGACAGTAATAAAAATTCCTAGGCAGATGAGACAACCCTCATATATAGAATGTATCGCAGTTTTGTATTTATCTAAATGTAGGCTAAGAATTATGAATAAAATAATTAACTTTTGCATTTACTAAGTACACTTACTTATTAGACTTTACTTTAATAGCCCCCACCCCATTAGATTGTAAGCTCTTCTGAGCAGGGCCCTCTTAATCCTCTTGTATTTTATTGTATTGTAACTGTATTGTCTCCCTCTAACATTGTAAAGTGCTGCGTAAACTGCTGGCGCTATAGAAATCCTGAATAATAATAATAATAATAGGTTGCTAGACATACTTTATATGCACAGCTAGATTTCAGTATATTGCAATATCAAAGAGATAGTCTACTGTGCTGACCAATACTGTCTTAAAAGTGGAACTTCAATCTGCCAATCATTTATTATTTTTAATCCTCGTGCTGCTAGCATTAGTAAATAGAAAGTATATCATATTTACTTTTTTTAAACTTTTTTTTTTTACATTTCTTTAGTTACTTCCTGGTTTCTTGCCTAGGCAAATAACGTCATACATCCCAGGAGTCTTCAGGAGGGGAGGTTAGGAGGAGGGTTTTACTCAGCTAAGCACACTCTCCTGCATACATACTTCAGCTAAGGGCAGAAACTAAATGCTACCTGAATCATCTGCCCTTACTTAAGATGGCCACGGCCAGAAATGCCAGGGGGTGTTTTCCAAAGTGATTTCTCACCAAAATAAAGCATAGAGACATGGATGGATGGGGAAGTTTGCTTTGAATATTAAAAATGCGTTTTTGGTTTGCGGTGCTCAGAATATCTGTTTAAACAACTGTTTATCAATAATTGTATGTTTTAATGTCACTTGGTTTAAGCAATACTTTGTTTTGCATAGAAAACAAAAGTATTTTATAAATATTAACCTAAAGGACTTTATAGACCTTTATGGATACAGTGTTAACCTTTTCTCCATGTGCCCAGTAAAAGTTGTAAGGGTCAGCTCATGTTTGTTTAAAAAAGCCTATACAATAAAAGATATAGGTAATAACAAAATATGAAATATAAAGAAAAACTCAATTTTAACTCTTTTAGCCTTTTATCAGAATTTCCAGGAACATATCTAATATTTAGGGACATCTGGCAAACGCATATGAGTCTTTGGCCATATTAGGAGCATAAGCTGATGATTCACTATTGTAGCTGCCTGGTGGAGCTAATGGCCACAAGGGGGACACATTTCATTTCTCTCAATAGAAGTCATCAGGAAAAATAAATGAAGAGTTGTCAGCTCTCCAGTGTTCATGTATTTTTTCCAAATATTACAGCTTTTTTCAGATAACATTGCATAGAATAAGAAAATGTAATAGTTGTTCTATCATTGGCTTTCAATGTTTTTCAGCATCTTATAGATACAATGCTGAAAGGTCATAACTAAAGTTAAAAAGTTAGAGCAGTGCTGGCCAACATATTTAGATTTAATATACGTATACAGGCGGTCCCCGGGTTACAAACATCCAACTTACAATGGACTCCTACTTACAAACAAAGGGAAACAACAGGAAGTGAGAGGAAATCTACCCCTAGGAAGGGAAATTTACTCCTGTAAGAGTTGTATGTTGTTTTATTTTTACCTGGTTTTTGAGATTAGCCGAAGCCAGATTCTTTAAAAAATTTGGTTCTGTTCGAACTTTTCCCCATTGTCTTGTCAGCCAAGTTGTATGGCTTGTTTTTTTACTAATAAATGGGTTCACTTTCACTGTTATAATAAGGGCAATGTTTCAGCAATCAACGTCTGCCTTCTCATCTCCTGCGATATAGCTACTAGCATGTTTGTGTTTGTAATCTTTTATTTATGTAGTCTATATGTCTGGTTTTTATTTTTCTGCTTTCAGTGGGACATGTTCTGAATGTTGGCACCTAGTATGTATGCATGTAAGATTGGGACCTTAGATTGTAAGCTCCTTGAGGGTAGAGACTGATGTGAATGTACAATATGTATACCGCTGTGTTTATTGTTGGTGCTATATAACTACCTGCAGGGGCTTAACTACAGGGGTTGCCATTGCGACCCGGCCCCATGCTCCAGGGGGCCCATGTGGCTCCCCTCTACACCTGGACAGGAGGGGTGGCATATAGAGGGTCCAAACCATGCCTGCTTCTCCTCCTCTCCTTCCTGTAGGCATTTAGTGGCTGCAGAAAGATCATGGAGGGCATCCCTCCTGTCCAGCTTCCCTCTGCTGCCCGTGGGCCTCTCTGCTCCCTCCTGGCAACTTGATCTTCCCTTGCAACTTCTGTTCTCCCTAATGCCCCTCCTGCTCTTCTCCAGTTCTCGTGCTCATCTTCGGTCTCCATGCTCTTCTCCGGTCTTCTCCGGTCTCCCCTTTGCTGTTCTCCGGTCCCCCCTGTGCTGCTCTAGGTACGTAAATCAATGATTGCAGCGCTGTAGGAGGTTATTTCACCACCGCAGTTAAAAAGAAGTGCATATATGGTGAAGCATAGGGGATCAAGTGGACACAGAGGGCGGATCTCCCCTATGCTTCACTATATATTTTTTAACACTTTTCTTGGCAGAGATTTCCTTATCCACATTGATCGAAGCGATTGGAGGAATCTGCTATGCTCTTTTTTTTTTTCCTTCAGCCCATGGGGCTGCATGTATGCCCATCATTGGAAGGGGGTGGATGCTAGAAGATCTAATGGTGGACATACCACACACTTTCTGGCAGATATTTCTTCATCCACATCGATCAATGTGAATGGAGGAATCTGTTAGGTTCTCATTTCACGTTCAGCCACAGACTGCATAAAAAAAAGAACCTTACAATATATGCCCAACAAGGACCAGCAACATACTGGTACGTCGCTGGACTTTGAGTTTTAGGCATCATCTTGGTATCGTTTTTTTACAGCCAGCGGTTGGCTTAAAAAAAAAAATGCAACACCCATCATTTTGTTATGTAGGGCCTTTGCTTTAAAAAATTATAGAATTTTTGGGGGTTCAAAGTAATTTTCTAGTAAAAAAAAAATATTTTTTTTCATGTAAATAAAGTGTCAGACAAGGCTTGGTCTTCAAGTGGTTAGAAGAGTGGGTGATGTGTGGCATAAGCTTCTAACATTGGGCATAAAATGCCAGGACAATTCAAACACTCCCCGAATGAACCCTTTTTGGAAAATAGACACCCCAAGCTATTTGCTAAGAGGCATGTTGAGTCCATGAAATATTTTATATTTTCCCACAAGTTTCGAGAAAATTACAATTTGTTTCATGGGTTTATGTAGAATGACACCCCAAAATACATTCTGCTGCTTCTCCTGAGTACAGGGATACCACATGTGTGAGACTTTTTGGGAGCCTTGCTTTGTACAGGACCCTTGAAAACCAATCACCGCCTTCAGGTTTTCTAAAGGGCGTAAATTGCTTATTTTACTTCCTCACTACCTATCATAGTTGCGGAGGCCCTGAAATGTCAAGATAGCACAACCCCCCCCCCCCCCCCCCAAATGACCCCATTTTGGAAAGTTAACACTCCAAGCTATTTGCTGAGAGGCATGTTGAGTTAATGGAATATTTTAATATTTTATATTTTGCCACAAATTTCAGGAAATTTACATTTTTTCTTTTACACAAAGTTGTCACTTAAATGTTATATTGCATATATGTGAAATGCTACCCTAGAATACATTCTTCTGCTTCTCCTGAGTACTGGGATACCAAATGCGTGTGACACATTTTTGCAGTCTAGCTGCGTACAGGACCCCAAAAACGAATCCCCGACTTCAGGCTTTCTAAGGGCGTAAATTGTTGATTTCACTCCTCACTACCTGAGTCACGAGTCAAGCAGTCACAAAATCATGCAGTGCCAAATTGCAAAAAAAATGGCCTGGTCATTAAGGGGGTAAAACCTTCCAGTCCAGAATGGTTAAAAAAATAAAATAACAAAATATTTTCCTTCGCTGCAAATCCATCGTCAATCCTGACGCCTGCCTAACTCGAAAAAAAGAAAAAACACTCTCGCCTCAAACTGTATGCCAGCTCTGCGCTTTGACATTTCTTATATAGGCAAGGAGCGGCGCCACCTGGCTACGTCACCCAGTGGTACGACCCCTTTTGACGTCACGTGAGGTCCGAAGTTCTGCTGCGAACTAAACAGGGGGGTGTTCGGCTCATCCCTATTTAAGAGATCTACTCTCTGTAACGCTCCTGCGTTTTATGTATGATGTGGATTTACAGCTGCAGAAATATTCCACTTCAGTAGTCATGTAGAGAAACGCTGAGACACCAATCCCAACTCCCCAAGACTCATCATGTGTGGATGATCTCAATTCAGCAAGTAAATACACACACTCAATAAGAAGTTCCTGGAGTGATCTATGTATATAGTAGTATAGAGGTGATAGGCTGAAGAGACAGGTTGAGTAGAGACGATAGGTGACAGACACTTGAGAGGAATGTTCTTGAGAATGAGATAGTAACAGGTGGGATGCAGATAGGTTAGCAATCATGTATGGTAGTAGATGATAGGATAGCAGATGACATACAGGAGAGACTAACCCAGTGCAAGAGCAGATGATAGTAGGCTCAAGAGCTAGCAATCTAGATAGTGCAGATGTAGTAACAGTCCTTAGTATGCAGAGCTAGACAGTGTAAGCTTTAGTATGAAGGTTATTGAGGTTTCCCCTGTGGGGTACTTATCACTAGTAGCAATGTAGCAGAGGAGAGGTTCGACAAGAGTGGATGATCCGGTAGCGGGATACAGGGATCAGCGCAGCGTGGTTCCGACAGCGAGGTATGCTTGCAAGCATGAGAGCTTCAAGACAGGTTAGCATCAAGGCACAAAGCAGGTTGAACGAACACATGTGAGTGAGAGCTGGTGATTTAAATAGCTGTTCAGTCCGGCGCTCAGTGATGATGTCAGCACTCTTAAAGGGAAACACACCTATATGTGCTTCATCTATCTAGGTAGATGGAAAGCACCCGGAAATGATGTGATAGGAGGCACTGAGAGTGCCAGAACCTTACAGTACCCCCCCGTAAGGCCGGCTCCGGAAGGCCTCTAAGGCTGGTTGTCGATATAAGAATCGGAAAAAGCTGGTTGCCGATGTGTGAATCGGAAAAGACTGGTTGCCGATACGAGAATCGGATAACACTGGTTGCCGATGCGAGAATCGGATAATACTGGTTGCCGATACGAGAATCGGATAAGACTGGTTGCCGGTACGAGAATCGGATAAGGCTGGTTGCCGATACGAGAATCGGATAATACTGGTTGCCGATACGAGAATCGGATAAGACTGGTTGCCGATACGAGAATCGGATAAGACTAGTTGCCGATGCGAGAATCGGATAAGACTAGTTGCCGATGCGAGAATCGGATGAGACTGGTTGCCGATACGAGAATCGGATCAGGTTGGTAACCGATGTGAGAATCGGATCACTTGTTGCCGATATGAGAATCGGATCAGGTTGGTAACCGATGTGAGAATTGGATCACTTGTTGCCGATATGAGAATCGGATCAGGTTGGTAACTGATGTGAGAATCGGATCACTTGTTGCCGATATGAGAATCGGATCAGGTTGGTAACCGATCTGAGAATCGGATCACTTGTTGCCGATATGAAAATCGGATCAGGTTGGTAACCGATGCGAGAATCGGATCACTTGTTGCCGATACGAGAATCGGATCAAGTTGGTAACCGATGTGAGAATCGGATCACTTGTTGCCGATACGAGAATCGGATCAGGTTGGTAACCGATGTGAGAATCGGATCACTTGTTGCCGATATGAAAATCGGATCAGGTTGGTAACCGATGTGAGAATCGGATCACTTGTTGCCGATATGAGAATCGGATCAGGTTGGTAACCGATGTGAGAATCGGATTACTTGTTGCCGATACGAGAATCGGATCAGGTTGGTAACCGATGTGAGAATCGGATCACTTGTTGCCGATATGAGAATCGGATCATGTTGGTAACCGATGTGAGAATCGGATCACTTGTTGCCGATATGAAAATCGGATCAGGTTGGTAACCGATGTGAGAATCGGATCACTTGTTGTTAGGGTGTCTGCTGCATGAACCCCTCACTAGAATCGGACGCATAACCATCTGAAGTAGTCCTAGTAGTCCTAGCAACCAATGCTTCTTCAAACATCCTCAGATCCTTCCTACATACCACCGTGCCATTAGAAGCGCGTACGCAGTCAGGTGCAAGAATCTCAATGTTTTCATTGGAAGCTAGAAATGTACTTGCAAAAATAGGAGTATCTATACCAACATCTGCCAATTTCTGGGTGTCCTTTTCTGATATAGAACGGGGACAGGGCTGGCAACAGCCTTGGTAATTTCCAGGCTGTTTTTCAGGGAAGACAGTTCGGATTCGCCTGGCCTCCATTGGGAGAGCCTTAGGCCTATGGGGTCTGGTTGGGCAGGATGTAATGAAATGTCCCCCTTCTCCACAATAAAAACAAAGGCCACAGATTCTCCTGTGATCTTTTTTTTTTTGTAAGGACAACTTAGTATGTACGGCACCAATCTCCATAGGCTCCTCATCCATCTCTGTAGGATCAGGGTTCAAATGAGATGTGTCAGAGTGACAAGGCTGACTGTTTAAGGCAGGCTTGGACCATGACCAGGCAGGATCACCATATTCATTTAGTTTCCTTTTTCCCTAGGTAGCCGGGGTCTGCGGTTACCTGGAGCAGGTTTAGGAGTAGATTTTTGGGAGGGGAGACACTGGGAGTGCATCGCAATTGCAAATGATTCCCAATTGTCTAGGATCTGACTTTTTTCTTGCAGTTTCTTGTATGCCCACGTTTTCATTTTGCCAGAAAGCAAATTAATGCCAGCATGCACTTTAATAAAGTCATTATGATAGGTCCTAGGCTTAAGGATAAATAGGAGCTCACAATCCATACGAAAAAAAAAGAAAAGAGGAACGGGAACCATCAAACCTGTCTGGTAGAAGGACAAGAGGTTCTGGGGGTTGAGCAGCAGTAGGCTGTGTCAGTCTGGCCACCTGCTGCGTCAGAGCCTGATTGTCTTCTTTTAATACAGTAAGTGCGTGTATTAACGCAGTTACTTGTTGTGTTAACTGTGTCACCTGAGTGGTCATTTCTGCTGAATCCATTTTATCTGGTTCGTTCAATCTGTAACGCTCCTGCGTTTTATGTATGATGTGGATTTACAGCTGCAGAAATATTCCACTTCAGTAGTCATGTAGAGAAACGCTGAGACACCAATCCCATCTCCCCAAGACTCATCATGTGTGGATGATCTCAATTCAGCAAGTAAATACACACACTCAATAAGAAGTTCCTGGAGTGATCTATGTATATAGTAGTATAGAGGTGATAGGCTGAAGAGACAGGTTGAGTAGAGACGATAGGTGACAGACACTTGAGAGGAATGTTCTTGAGAATGAGATAGTAACAGGTGGGATGCAGATAGGTTAGCAATCATGTATGGTAGTAGATGATAGGATAGCAGATGACATACAGGAGAGACTAACCCAGTGCAAGAGCAGATGATAGTAGGCTCAAGAGCTAGCAATCTAGATAGTGCAGATGTAGTAACAGTCCTTAGTATGCAGAGCTAGACAGTGTAAGCTTTAGTATGAAGGTTATTGAGGTTTCCCCTGTGGGGTACTTATCACTAGTAGCAATGTAGCAGAGGAGAGGTTTGACAAGAGCGGATGATCCGGTAGCAGGATACAGGGATCAGCGCAGCGTGGTTCCGACAGCGAGGTATGCTTGCAAGCATGAGAGCTTCAAGACAGGTTAGCATCAAGGCACAAAGCAGGTTGAACGAACACATGTGAGTGAGAGCTGGTGATTTAAATAGCTGTTCAGTCCGGCGCTCAGTGATGATGTCAGCACTCTTAAAGGGAAACACACCTATATGTGCTTCATCTATCTAGGTAGATGGAAAGCACCCGGAAATGATGTGATAGGAGGCACTGAGAGTGCCAGAACCTTACACTCTCACATTCTTTCACAGTGACAACTGTTTTGCCAACTACTCACAGGAAGTATCCTGCAAACATAAAGCCTTCTCCCATGTATGCTCTAGCCTATTTCACAATCACATTACATTTTCCCTTGCCTACCCCACCATCCTTTACCTTACGTCATCAGAGGGAGAGTGTCTTTCTTTTCACTCACCTTCGGAGGCAGAACAGTTTTTTACGCTCCAACAACATGCAACCTGCTGGAGCTCCTCCATCAGTCAGAAAAGCAACCCTCTCCTCTAAGGAGCAATGCAGTCCACACAAGGATGCCTCACAAAAAGTTAAATACAGAGCCCCTTCAGGTCACAATGAGGTTCCCTGACTGCTAAGTTGAATTATTTTTCTTCATTTAGTTTTCACTCCTGCATCTATGGCAGTTTTGTATGCATGTTTTTGCTGCACTATTGCAGGGAGCATCTCAGATATGTTATTTTGGACTGTTCTGCTGTGTCCATTGTTATGATTATTGTGGATTTTATGAGGAAGTTGTGACAGGAATCACTTTGGCTGGGGGGCTCGGCGAACCCAGTTTACTTTACAGAGGTCAGGAAACTCCTCGCCCAGCTTACCCGGCCCCTCTTATGTGTAAGTCACCCTGTGTCTATTAGGGGCACAGGGTGACCAAGAACCCCAGTCGGGGTTTGGACTAATCAGACTCACTGTACAACCGCACCGCATTTCGTGTTACCCCAGTTATCCTGGGTTCTATATGTACGGTTTGTGTTTGTGAAGGGCCTCTTTCACTCAGGACAATAATATTTCTGAACAATGTCCCTCAGGAAATATATAAAGGTAAACAATTTGAATTTTCAGATTGCTAGAATATTGCAGGAATGTCTCATAGACCCTTGCTAGATAGTGAGGTGGGGGTGGGGTTTGTTATTGTTAAGTATATGTATCCCCTTGTTTTATTGTTTCTGTCTGCCTTAATGGTGTTGCCTCCATCCCCCATTTGTGTTGGTTATCTTTATATGACTTAGCTACCAGCAATTAAAACTATCTTTGAGTTAATTTGATTTTTGTCAAAAGCTCTCCTCTGTATTTCTGTGAATTATAAAAACTCCAGCCAAAGCATTTTTTATAACTTTAGATAGCATAGAAGGATTAGAATAATTGTTGGAATTTGACATCTTTGACTATTGTGGATAAAGCAAGTAGACAGGTAGAGCCTCTAGCTATCTAGTTCTACTATGAAGTAAAGAATTAAAGGTTTTCCATACCCAATATGCAGTATTCAGTGTTTTTTTCTAGGTGTATTTGTAGCTCTTCTATATCTATTTCAATCTATGTCTCCATTGCAGAGGTTTCCTTTTACTTTCTGTCCCAGGAAGTGAAAAGAATTCTCCACAAACTAGAGTAGAGTAGAAATCCTACTGTTGAATGCTCTCACTAAAACAGACCTCCTCATTATAAAATATTCCTATTGCTACTACTGGGCCAATGACAGCCAGAAAAATGATTTTTGTTTACCCCATATTTTCTGTCCCAGAGCTACACAAATGGGAAGTAAGAGTGAGATCTTCCCAACAAAGACAGCAATAAAACCCTAACATCTCCCTAGACAAAATTAAAGGAAATATTTTGACCAGTGTTCTGTTTTACGTTATTTAAATATAATAAATCTGAAGAAATTTTAATTAAAGGACATCTACCAATATTTTATTCTGTATTTTGATAGGTCGGGATTATTGGGGGTAATTAACTAATAGAATAAAAATGATTTTAAAAGCCATGTATATTCATATCTTATGATGCTGAACAGTACAGCATGGCTTCCATTTTGTTTTGAAGGTGAAAGAAAGTTCATATATGTACTTGTTAAACAAAATGTCTCTTACAAGCTTACAAGACAGAATAGGGTTTCAACAGAGGTCTTTGTATTTTTTTTAAGATCGTAAATAAGATTTACATAGACATCTTTCAGATAAGACATAATGGTAGTGCCAGTCTGTCTATAAGTATATAACAATGGACAATACCCAAGTATACTCTAGCAGACATTTAAAGATGAACTATATAAGTTTTATAGATACATTATTATGCGTGAGAAGATATTAGCCATAATTATGTCATTATATTATGTAAGGCATATATACATATATATTTAGGAATGTTATATCACATTTTGGGTTTATATTCTTACAGTAGTAGTAATCTTACTTAGAATACATTATTATTTAGTGTAAAGACATGTGTATCTTGTCACTAATTACCTCATTTCAGAGAAGTTTGTGTTTGAATGTTCAAGGTGTTGTAAATTCTACAAACCAGACGAGATGTCTGACAGTTATGTCAGAATCCAAATAAGTAATGGATTTTCACTAGCCAGAGGGCAAAGAGGTCATCAGATAAGGATATAGTGGTAATTATGTTAAATACAAAATTTAATGAACAGTACGACACTGCCCTCTATAGACGAAATACCAAATGCAGTCTTGGGATTATTCAGATATTCCCATATAGAAATATTATATTGTATTAAAAATATAATTATTGAAATGGCATTACTTGCCAAGGTGAATGATGGAGATACAGATGGACATGTATGTATGTACTGGGAGTATGGACAAAGTTTTATGTTGTGTTTTCTAGTTACTCTTACATATAGAGAAATCATCCTTTAATTTTGTTATATATACATTGGGTTAATTATCAAGAGAGGTGTGTCTATGACCTCACCAGTTTAGGTATAGAATATCCCAACCAATGGGAATAATGTTTCATCCCTCTGACAACACACCTTACACTTACATCACACACGCTACTACATCCATCTATAGACTCATCCAGACATACTCCATCTTGATCCATCATTCATCTGAAACTTTGAGGGACGCCAAACGAAACTCCTCCCTCACTGGCATCCATCTTAGGACTCTGGTAACGACCATTTGAAGCTAGCGGCCATCTTAAGTGTGGTAAATATGCCTTGCTATGTTATTTGATTTTATTTAACAATTGTTTATTCCTTCCTTATATGTTTTATATTGCAGATTTAGGGTAATGAGATTACAATCCCAGCCGTATAAACCATGGTAGATTTTTCTCTAAAAAGCTGATTTTTGTTTTTATACATTTTTATTAATATCAGATTTAGTGCATTATTTGCAATTTTAAGTCTTCCGTTTTGCATGGCTTATTCTCACTCATCTGCAGTGAAGTGACTTTCGGCTATGCATTGCGCAGACCATTGTAGTCTGTTTATATAGAACATTTATTTATGGTTTATGCTTTACCTGGGAAGAAATGTTAATCTTGCTTTCATTTTGCTTTCACTTTATTTCAGTTTCACTTTCATTATTGAGCTAAACCTCACATTGCATTGATTGCTTGAAGTTAGTATTTTATGTAAGAGTTATCTTTTTGTGTCACTTCTTGTTTGATCATATATTGTGATTACATGTCTTGAGAATAAATATTTTATATATATTCCTTACTGTAGACTGTACTCACTAAGATTGGTATATGCTTTTAAAAAGAAATTAATCAATTAAAAAGAATTCACGACATATTGATTTATGGCAATAGGTGAAGACTCTCCTACCGCACAGATCTTTGCTTATTAACCATAAAAAGACACTGCTATATTCAGAGCAGTATAAATATTCTGACATAATGAAGTACGAGCGCGAGATATTATTATTAAATATTCTTACAGCTTTTAATTATATTTTTTCTACATGTACAAGATGACCATCAAAAGTGGCTGTAAAAGGGGTTAAGACAAACTGTAAGACTACCAGGGGTGCTTTTAACTGTCATCTTTTTGTTTTTAATATGGTTTAAAAAAAAGTTGTTGGAACTGCTGAAGCACCTCTGGCAGTAAAAATAATTAGTAATTTGCTAAAGTAGAAGAAGTGAATATTCACGTAGGGGTCCATTTATAACAGTGAACCATTATCACTATTCACTATTTGTTATATTCTGCTTGGTTATGTTCATTGTTTCCCTTATTTTATGGCCTATTCCTAAAATATCTCTCTGCTTAACATTCCTTGCATGGAAATGAGCTAGCCATATGACTTTGACGAGTCATGTGACTGGACTCTCCTTCCATCTTTTTTAAAATCTTAAATAATTTATTTGTATATCTTCCTATTCATTTTTGTTGCGCTCCTCCAGCTTTGGACATCCCAGTCTGATGGAGCGCAAAGCAGATATATAAAAGCTCACCACTATGCTTTATAAATGTGGCCTTATGGATCCCTTAGATTAGTAATTATGGTGAAGCTTTAGGCTTCATGTACACGGGACACTTGAAAACCTCTCCTGAATGCTGGAACTTGACAGCTAGTAACGGACGGTTAAAAAATGTCAGTTTTGCCGTGTTTACATGCCGCGTCTAGCGGCGCTTGCAATAAGAAGCGTTTTTACATTGTAAAATGGTCAGAAATATATCCCTATTGAAAACACCTATAAACGAAACGCTTATAAACGTGTTACTATGTTTAGAAGCGTTTTCACCCTGTAACAAGCATTTGGCATTTCAAAGGCCAATAAACTTCCGTCTGAACGCATTTTTTTGCTTTAAAAAAAAAATGCCACTAAACTGAACTGCCTTAAAATTACTATAAATGACTCAGTGTATACGGACAGATAAGATAACATAGGTGAGAGTTCAGGGGCTGATGAAAAAAATGCCCAATTGCTCCTAAACGTCCGTTTATCAGCAGCAATGTACATGAGGCCTCAAAGGGATTCTAAAGTCCCAAGATTTTTTACTTTAATAAAAACCTTCTCAGTGTAGCCCTCCTTATACCTACTTGAGCCAGATCTTGATCCAGCAATGTGCATCAAAGCAGTGGCTCTCTCGGGTCTCTCTCCTCATTGGCTCACACAGTAGTGGGAGCCATTCACTCCTGCTGCTGTCAACCACAGCCAGTGAACCAATGACAAGAAAGCGGGGGCAGAGCAGCACTCTGTGTGAGTGGACACACAGTGCAAGACTCGGGACTGAGGCTTGCTATTGGGGGCGCTTGGCAGGGGAGGAGCCAGGAACGCTGGTGAGGGACCTTAAACGAAGAGGATCTGGGCTGCTCTGTGCAAAAGCATTATACTGAGCAGGTAAGTATAACCTGTTTGTTATGTCTGTTTTTATTTCATTTGTTTAGAATCAATTTAACTATCCAATCAGTTGCAAGCAACAGTCCTTATTTTTATGTTTCTTGTACATGATTGGACATTCAAAGTAAACACAGTGGGGTTGATTTACTAGAATTGGAGAGTGAAAAATCTGGTGCAGCTGTGCATAGAAACCAATCAGCTTCCAGGTTTTTTGTCAAAACTTAACTGAACAAGCTGAAATTGGCTACCATGCAGAGCTTAAACAGATTTTACACTCCTGTTTTAGTAAATCAACCCCAGTGTCACCTTATCCACTCAGCGAAGTGAATATTCTCTACTTCTTTATTAAAGCAACTCCAGTGTATTTATTTTTTAATAAACCTAAATACCAAGAGAATAATTATGAGTTATCCCTAGTGCAAAATAAACGACTTGATAAGAAACAGTGGAGAACTACCTGGAGTTTGCCATTTGCTGGCATGGTGTGGTAAATTTGGCATAGTATGTAGTGATTCATGCTTACTGTACTTGACCAAAAATAAAAAAAATATTTTCTTAAACCTAAACTTTATTGAAATTCAATAAAATACATAAATGAAAACAATTGCGTAGCTATGGTTATATTGGTTATTCAAAAAAATATAATCTTACAGCAATAAATTATAATAGGAATTTGGCTAGATCTCTAAAAATCTATCTATAGCCAAATATATATATATATATTTTGTAGTAGTTTTGTACAGAGCACATAAGCAATGAACCCCTATCAGGTTTCTTTTGCTGTCTGTCCCTGTTAGATTCACTCTATCTATTTGTCCTGTAATCTTTCATCAGAGCAGAAAGTATTGGGAAAATGTTGGATTTGCTATTAGAATAGTAGGTGAGTGGAAATAACCAAAGGGGAAGATCTGTGATAGAATATTCACTCTCTTTGGAGATATTGTATAATATCTACCCTATTTTGGTGTCCAAGGGCAGAAGTAAAGAAATATCTCCCCAGTGAGGGCCAGCCAGCCAGCCAGCCAAAAATGTTTTGGCTATAAATACACCTTAGTAGAATTAAAAAACTCTTTATAATACGTAAAAAAAAATTTTTTTCAATTTACTTTTTTATACAGAAAAATATTTACAAAATGAAGTTAGCAAAAATGATAGATAAATTATTGGAACATTTAGGCAGTTGACTAAAATGCATTAGCTTTAGTTTACACTGTACTTCTCTTACAAAGAAAACAAAACAAAAAAAAGGAACCAGAGTAACAAAAGAATATAGTTAAATATATCATATTTAAGTCTAATCCCTTCTATTTTATGCTGAGAACAGTATAAAATAAAATTTGGTCAGTCCAGAATAGAGAAACACATTTTTGGTAATAAGCACAACTGAAAAGGTTACATCTGTAAATTTCTGCTCTGCATGAGGATTAATTAATGTTGTATGATTTTATAATACAGATTTAAGCAGTGTGTTCCACACTCGCAAAATACACTGACCTTTTTCGGGATGCTCATTATCCTTAAATGTGTTCTCTTTTCAAACATTGTCGCCTAATTTATTTTGTTCATTGCTTTGTAATTTAAGATAATTCAGAGCATGGGGGTTCTTCACAGCTTCTTAGGAGCAAAGAAAAAAAATTACACAGTTAAGGTGTACCAACCAAGTTAAAAATAGAATAAAAATTGAGTTTTTCTAAGGCTTTAGAATACAGTCTAATTATTCACCAGTATCTTACTGTCATCTTTTCCGATGCATACAACCATGCGGAAATATAAGTGACTTCTACTATTATACATAATGTAGCTGCTTAATTGGCAAGGAGAGGGTGAAAACTGGGGCAGTGAAATTCCTGGGAGACTGATAGGGCACATATTAGTGGCTTCATCACTGCAAACGTCTCTAGTCTGATTGAAGTCAGCAAATATTTCACAAGAAGTGCTAAAGAGGTTTCCCGTCCTAGTAAGAACAATTACGGGACAAGTTTGTAATGAATTTTTTTCTTGACAGTAATTATTTACAGGGCACAGAAAAACAATGATTGATGCTAATTCTGTAATTAGTATGGGATAGGCAGGGACATTGTGCTAGCATTTTCTCTTTACTTGTGTGATTTGTGTATAGTCCTGTAAATGTGTGCTGTAAGGAAAGAAAGGGAAAAAAATGGAGGTTGTTCGTTGTAAAAGGTCCATGTTACAGAACTATCACTGCATACTGCGAACTTTAAAGAAGAATTACTCTTGAATATAAGGTTGCATGCAATAATGATAGATAATGGTGTAACATTTTCAAAAAAGCCTATCCATTTTTTAGCAAACATACACAATATTAACAAAAGTATTGGGACGCCTGCCTTGGGAGGCCAAAGCAAGGTCCATAAAGACAAGGATGAGCGAATTTGGGGTGGGGGAAATTGACTGGCCTGCACACAGTCCTTACCTCAACTTAATGGAACATCGTTGGGATGAATTAGAGTGAAGTCTGTGAGCCAGGCCTTCTGGTCCAACATCAGTGCCTGACCTCACAAATGCGCTTCTAGAAGAATGGTCAAACATTCCCATAGACACACTCCTAAACCTTGTGGACATCCTTGAAGCTGTTATAGCTGCAAAGGGTGGGCATACTCAATATTGAACCCTACGGACTAAGACTGGGATGCCATTAAAGTTCATGTGCGTGTAAAAGCAGGCGTCCCAATAAATTTGGTAATATAGTGTATGTTTGGATATATTCAATACAATGTGAATCATATAAGTGATTGTGTTCTAACAATAGGATTTATTTAAAAGTGAGCATGTCATAGACCATGAGTACATTTCAATGAACTTGAAAAAATACATATAGATTTGTTCCAACGGCTAATTTTTGTAATTAGACAGATTTTGTTTCAGTAAATTTCTAATGAAAGGATTTTACATAAACAATACACAAAAGCTTAAAGGGATTATAAAGGCAGAAGGTTTTTTTATCTTAATGCATTCTGTGCATTAAGATTAAAAAAAACTTCTGTGTGCAGCAGCCCCCCCCCCTCAGCCCCCCTAATACTTACCTGAGTCCATCTTTATCCAGCGATGTTGGGGTGTCTCATCTGCCTCGGACTCCCCTCCTCATTGGCTAAGACAGCAGAGTGGCACGATTGGTTCCCGCTGCTGTCAATCAAATTCAGTTAGCCGATCAGGAGAGAGAGGGGGTGGAGCTGGGTGGCACAGGGAGCTGTAACTCGGCTCCGGTGCCCCCCATAGCAACCTGCTTGCTGTGAAGGCACTCAACAGGAGGGAGGGGCCAGGATCACAGAAGAGGGACCTGAGAAGAGGAGGATCCAGGCCACTATGTGCAAAACCACTGCACAGAGCAGGTAAGTATAACATGTTTGTTATTAAAAAAAAAGAGACTTTACAATGACTTTAAGTCAACATCAAGCTTATAGGAGTACAGGTACATAACATGGCATAGGGTACATCATCAAAATCCAGTCTCAAGTGCATCAAGTGCATCAAGTGCATCAAGGTGTCACATGTGAAGTCCCTTATCACAACATAAAAGGCAGATGTAGCTATTGGGAGGGGATAGTGTACACATTGGCAGCAATTATGTTAGAGCACCATTATAGAAACATTGAAACTATAGCGAGAGAAGCCCAAAAATAGAGAAGAGTTGAGGAAAGAGTGTACAGGAATATAGAATACTGGGAGTAGGGAGGAAGGAAGTAGCAAAGAATGGGGATCAGAAGAGAAAGTTGGAGTTGGGCCATCACAGATGACTTCATGCGAGATGATGATCACCCCTTGCTACCATTGAATATTAAATCATCTATTGAAAGTCATTTAAATCCTATTAAAGAATGAGAGGGATCCATGAATTCCAGGTCCCTTTAATTTTTCTTTGCCTTATCACAGAGAGTGGCCCCCTGCTTTTTCTCAAACACCTTTATACATATTTTTGGATCACGGGAAATGGGGCATCTTTAAAATTTCAGTCAGAAAATTGACAGTAGATGTAGTTATTAATTAATTTTAAAAAATACATCTTTTGGTATCAGCCTTTTGCTAATCTTGCTGATCCCCTGTACTGCAGCACTAGGTACCAATGCTTCACACCCATGTGTTGACAAGGAAAATGCTGACAGAAGGGGGGAGCAGAAGGATTAGTTATCACTCTGCTCCTGATCCTTAAATGTCCAACCACAGGCTGCAACCACTTTCCGCAGCTTTCACAGGAAGACAGAACTTCCTCCATCCAAACCTGTCCTGCCTCTTGGCTCATGCCCTGCTGCTAAAGCCACACTGTAAGCCTCACACTAGTAGGGGGAACTCTGATGGCGGCACTAATGAAAGGGATGACCCCAATGTAAGGGGGGGGGCACTGATGTAAGGAGGGATGTAAAGGGGAGACTCTAATGAAGGCCCTGATATAAGGGGAGCTCTGATGAATACTCTGATTTAGCAGGGTCCCTTATGTATGGGTGGACTCATTCATTTATTATTTGTAAAATATAGGACGTGAACCTCATACTGAAAAATTTGGAGACCACTAGCTTAGGGGGGCAAAGACATTTTCTATTCAGATACCTTCATAAATAAACCCAAACCTGTCTCCTTCATAAACATTCTATAAAGGATCAGTGTTTATCACATGGCAAACAAAGTGCAAACAAAGGAGACAAGGACTGTATTTATTTATGCACATTATTCTTGCACAGATTAGTATGAACACTGTTAGAATTGCAAAGATACATTCATGAAAACATAATCACATATTTATGCAGCTTCAGCAATAACCCAGAGGAATTACTCATTAATGGCACTATCTATTTCGCCTAATGAACTGTTAGGGTATTACAGGGGTGTGGATAATGGTAGACTTTAGGATCAGAATTACTTTAGACAAACATGATTGACATCTGTGAGATAGTTTAATATAAAAGATCAGGAGCCTCTCTGGAGAAAGTGGGCTGCAGGAATAGGGCTGCTATGTTGAACCAGTCCAAGGTTACATTGAATTAGTTTAATTATCCAAAATGATGTAGTTTATACGACAACAGAATGCATGAGTAATCTAAAAAGTGTTAAAATAGTTGATCATAAATACAGGCTTTTGGCTGTTTCTGGTGTAGAGGTGAATGAATCAAACAGGGTAATCATTGAGTGTGAATAAATATCCCGTGCCCTATACCGAGCTGGTAGCGTATGCTGTAAGTGGTTGTAGGCTGGGAAAACCACCATGCAGAAAATTTGTAGGAGTTTACTCAACTCTGTTCTAGTGTTTATAGTATGTTATAGTACACAGCAGGTCTTACCACGTGCAATACCAAGGTTGCTCTTACTATTCCTAGAAATGAGCAAGTAATGGAAAATCTGCTGCACTAGAGTTTGGCAGAGTGCAGTCCATTATTGATTCCTCTTGCATAATAATCAACTGCTCAGTAAGTGGTTCACCACTGGCTGAGTGTGCCCATAGCAAAAGCCTGTGTTTAAACACAGCACAAGCACTCTTCCCTGTGTGATCCTCATTCACCCAGGCCTTGTGCCTCCTTAGTCCCACAGTTCTCCAGAGTTCTGGTGCCTGGTTTGTCTCCAGTGTGTTTCACTGTGCCTCCTCACCTGATAATATCTGCTGTACCTCTCATTACTAGTGCACCCCTGTGTGCCCCCTTGATGTCGAGCGTACCCCAGAGCATCTTGTGTGACCCAAGTGTGCTCCAGTGCATCCCCTGATTTAGTGCATCCCAGGCCATCCTGTGTTTTCTACTGACCCCAGTGCAGCCCTCTGCAACCCGTTACTCCGGTGCATCCCAGAGCATACTGTATCGTCTAGAGACCCCAGTGTTCCCCATGACTCCAGTGCAACTCAAAGCATTCCATGTCATCTAGGGACATCTAAAGAACCCTGCGAGCATCTGTGACACCTGGGTCTCTACACAGTCTATGGCATGCTCCATAGTGGTCTGTCCTGCTGTGCCGCACCATTAGTAACTGCTGCTGCTGCTCTACTCATGGGTCTCCACATCAACTGGGCTGACATGGACCCCTGTCCATTACGATTCCATCATAATAAGGTACTACTGATTGTCTTTGCAAAGAAACTGTGATGAGATGAGTGCTACCCAATTTAAAAAATGCAGGTTGAGACTAAGGGCTTGCTTACAACACATGTAGTGAAAAGCATTTTTAAATGCAGTATGATTGTGTATGAAGGAAAAAATGAATGTATTTCAATATAACTAGTTTAAACCATTGTGGTGCTTTCATGTGCATTAAAAAAAGTATAGCATGATCAATTTTTCCACATAAAAAGAAACAGTGATGGCGCAAACTTGAACCAAAAAGGTATCAAACCATAAACCACATGCAAATATAAAACTATTAAACAAAGTTCATATGATCAGAGAAATTTCTTCTGTGAGGAGGTGCTGTTGGAGTGAAATCCAAAGGAGAATGGATGGAAGGAAACCAAACAAATGAATCCTAGCACTAACACACCTGTTAGATGGAACCAGTCTATAATAGAATATTGCGCCACCAAAAATGAATAATTATGCTCCTATAGCACAATGCAGTTTCTAGGGTAGGCAGTACACACAGTACAAGCAAACAATCCCAACTGTTACTGGTGTGCAGTAATGTCATGCAAACAGTTCCAATGCCAAGTCCCGATGAAGCAATGAACAAGAGAGTCACCAAGGAGCTCAATAGGAAATTGACTCACAGAAAAAGTTCCAAGTAAAAGCAATCTTCATTACTGTAAAAAAGCAAGCACTTATATAAAGAAATGACAGCCAGCTGCCCAGACATCAGTGTGCTATAACTAGTATTGTTGGGGTCCATTCAACCTGTGGCCACCAGGGGGCTTGGGAGGACACATAGATGATGCTGTGAAGTGTGGGCAGAGAAAACTCCACTAGTAATGGACACAGAAAACTGTTTTCCAATGCATGCAGGTGGACCAGAAATGACTTTGCTCAGACAATTGCCATTGCAAGGAGAATTGCAAATCCACAGGAGCTAAAATTAGGTCTCTGGGAGACATTTTGAGGCACCTGGCTCTTTCTCAAGGCTTGAGAAACTGATCTCTTAGCATGTAACTGGTTGCGTGCTTTTTTCCAATAAAGAAGATTGCTTTTTCTTGGGACTTTCCTATTGAGCTCCTTGATGACAATCTTGTTTATTGCCTCATCTGGACTTGGCATTGGAGCTGTCTATATGACATCATTGCACACCAGTGACAGTTGGGATTGTTTGCTGGGACCGTATATTGCCTACCTTAGAGACTGCATTGTGCTATAGGCAGGGCCTGACTGGGAATAAAATTCAGCCCTGGAAATAATTTCATACCAGCCCCATAACATTATTATAACGCCCAACAGCATAACGCAATTATTTTCTTGTTCATAAAAGGGAAAACCATGTATTTTAAAGCACGTTTGAAGAGTGTATTATACAGTATATAGATAAGACAGATATGAAAGTGCACAGGGCTTTATATATTTATGTATATAAGAGCAAATTCAGGTTAAAAGTGGTAAAAGTGCAGACATGATATAGGAGGTGGTCATAGGCTGTGTGGGCATGGTACAGGAGATGTCAGAGGCTGCGGACATGGCACAGGAGAACATGTCACAGGCTGCGAGCATGGTACAGGAGATGCAGGGGCTGAGGGCAAGGTGCAGGAGATGCAGGGGCTGCGGACATGGTACAGGAGATGCAGGGGCTCTGGACATGGTACAGAAGATGCAGGGGCTCTGGACATGGTACAGGAGATGCAGGGGCTGTGGGCATGGTGCAGGAGATGCAGGGGCTACGGGCATGGTGCAGCAGATGCTGGGGCTGCGAACATGGTACAGGATACGTCAGAAGCTGCAGACATGGTACAGGAGGACATGTCAGAGGCTGCGGGCATGGTGCAGGAGATGTAGGGGCTGCGGGCATGGCACAGGAGATGCAGGGGCTGCGGGCATGGTACAAGAGATGCAGGGGCTGCGGGCATGGTACAGGAGATGCAGGGGCTGTGGACATGGTACAGGAGATGCAGGGGCTGCGGACATGGTACAAAAGATATAGGGGCTGCAGACACGGTACAGGAGATGAAGGGAGACATCACTACATGGACTTTCTATGAAAATAAATGTCTACAGAGTCCAGGAACATGTAGTAGTATCTGAGAGCTGCATACTCTATTTGCGGATC
The DNA here is from genome assembly GCF_965119305.1 of Pelophylax lessonae. Lineage (NCBI taxonomy): Eukaryota > Metazoa > Chordata > Amphibia > Anura > Ranidae > Pelophylax > Pelophylax lessonae. The sequence continues at coordinate 246,375,483 of NC_138773.1, read as the reverse complement.
AGGGCTCTAAACTCTCTAACCAACCAGCTTGGGAGGGGGATCTGGGGGAGACTATAGATAAGGACGTTTGGTTCCAGTGGTCCACCCTGGTGAACAAGGGAATTTTAAACTCTTCCATGGCGGAGGTGAATTACAAGGTATAATCCCGATGGTACCTCGTTCCAATGCGGTTAGCCAAAATCTACCAGGATGCTTCGCCTTTCTGTTTCAGGGGATGCGGCCAGGAGGGTAACATGCTCAATATTTGGGGGTTGTGGACAGTTATGGACAAGAATTTTAAATTTGGTATATTCAGTGACCGGACTGAATATTCCCAAGGATGTTAAGACTCCATTGTTTTCTGATATTTCAAATGAGTTACCCAGAAATCTCAGGATTCTCACCTTTTTTATCTTCCTGGCAGCTAAGATCACCATAGCGTGAACATGGAAAACTCCTGTGATAAATCTAGCGTTAGTAAAAAAACAAAAGTTACTGGATCATGATAAATCAAAAATTGGCTAGCATCCTTTGTTACCAACAGCATTGCTTCGAAAAGCTTTGGAACCCCTGGATTTGTTATCTCCAGTCCTCATGAGGGGTGGGGTGGGGTGGGGTGGCGGTGGTCTAGACTGTGGTAATCAGCTGTGACTTTCCTTCTTTTTTTCTTTCACATTCCTTTCTTTTCCCCATCTTTTTCTATAAATCTAACTTTGACCTGATCTTCTGCATGCTTGATAGTGGGCTCCAGGGTTGCCCATAGCCCAACTTGTACTTGGAAATTTCTGGATTAGTGTTGCCAAATTTGGTTCTATTTTACGAAAGTCACTTTACAAGACCCCCCCCCCCCTCCTTCTTTACTGCCTAGGAACCCTATATGCATATTAATCCTGAATTGTCATAAATGTTAGTATCAACATTACTATGCTTACAGCGAATGTTCTACCTAGACCGTTGCACTCCTTGCTTTTTCATAGATCTCCATCTTGCCCCTCTGGGAAGAGATGGTCAGAGACTGTTACTAAGATAAAGTATAGTTGTGACATGACCTGATTGTGATGAATTTGACAATCTTCATTGTAACATCATAGTTCCACATATATTTGTACTATTAAGTACTTCATTGTTTGTTTATTTCTCTACTCAATAAAAATCACTGGAACAGAAAAAGGTATAAATATTTTCTGAGATGTAAACAATGCAACACTTTCTTAATTTGCTATATGTATTATGTTTAATTAATTTGAATTACATTTTCAATGCATAAGACATTGGTATGATTTATTTTACAACATTTTTGTGTTTTTTGTTAAAATCCTTATATTATAAACATTAGCATTGGGCAGCTATCCCAGTGCAGTCCCACCACACCTCCACCGCAAGAGAAGGCAAAATGGTTTGTCCCAGGTGTGGCTAGTTTACACCACTGCCTTGCGATGGTGTGAAGGCAGTGTGTGCTGAAAAATGTACTGAATGCAGTACTTTTTTCCAGCACAGTGCATTTACTGAATGCCGGATTATAGTTTGTTGCAAAAAAAAAAAAAAAAAGCAGACAGTGCAACTTCCATGATCAGCCCTTTAGCACTGCAACACACTGCACCCTACACACTGAAAGGGTGCTGGGTGGACTTAAAAAAGGAGGCCACACCCTCTGAAATGTGTTCTCTTAGCAAAAACCCACATGCCCCACCAGCTGCTGGCCCTCTGAGTCACGTGGTATTGCAGGCTGTGTTCTGCCGAAAACTCCAACTTGCCAAAATCTCCAACCATGTCACTTCCGGTGACTCTAGAGCAGGAATAATTGGAGATTTCGACGAGTTGCTGTTTTCACAGACCACCGTCATTCTGTACACTATGGTAGACGCTATAATGACTGGACATTGTTAGTAACACCCGCTACTAACCAACAACATGGCCGCCCCCAAGGCAGCGATAACTTTTTTCCTCCTTACCCGGTGTTCTGTGAAAAGAGGCAACTGGTCTTGTACTGTTCTATGGTCACAGAATACACTTCCTTTTTCTGACATCAGCATTGCCTCTCTCTCTCGCCTTCTTATTGATTTACCTAGGTATGTATTATACATAGGATGTATAGAACTCCTGAGTTACTCTATGCAATAGGGATGAGTAACATGATAACCCATGTTGTAAAACATGTGGTCATGCTTTAGGATTCCTTATCCATCTCATGGGCAATGTCCTAAGTTGAAGAGACATTGGCCTGAGATTGTAGCTACTTTGAATGGCTTATTGGGTGTTAATATTTCAGTGGAACCCCTTACATGCCTGTTAGGCTATATAGATTCCTTTTCTGAGGACCACAATCTGGTACTTATCATCTCCAAAGCCTTTATAGCTCATAGGCAAATTGACCTGGCCCACCAGCTCCTTCTGAGTAGATAATGGATCTAAATAGATATATTTCTTATCAAAAGCATACTTATTGTTTGAGAAATTCTATGTAGGGTATAAATCTATTCTAAATGGTCCCAGGGTATGGAACATACTGTACGTTTTCTTCTTTTTCTCCTTATATGCGTTTTTATTCCTACTCTGGTTTAAACATTGTGTATTATTATGTATTTGTGTTGCGCCCTGCATGGTGTTTTGTCTTTGTGGTGTTAAACTATAAAAGCTGTCTTTAAATAAAATCTGATTAAAAAAAAGTTTTCAAAGTTTAAGATCATTCAGATTATTAGGAGGAGGCAGGAAAAAATGGACATACAGCGTGGAAATTAATATATGTTTTTACATTTTGACTGAAGACACACTTTAAAGAGGAACGAACCCTCCTATCCTTTCCAGCCAACTAGCCAAGGAAGCTGCTACGATTTGAAACAGACTTAAATTTACTGCCACTTTAAGCATTCCTTTCCAGTGTGCTAATGCAGCTTTTGCCTACTCTACTAAAGAAAATCATTTTTATTTCTATCTGTGTTGTGGTTAAAGAAAAGGGATAGAACCCCTGGTAGGTTGCTACTGCTATCTAGGGCTCCGGTAGAGAGATTTCCCCTTATTTCCTGTGTAATAAAAAGTTGTCCCAGAAAATATTTAAACATACATGTTCCAATAAGAAACAGTAGATAAAGTGCCAGAGAGTGCAATATGGTACAGCATTCAATAAATTGCAGATATACTTCTAACACTTAACTGTACATAAAAGTAACAACAAATGTGCAAGCAAACACGGTGCATATATAAATGTCCTTATGTCATAATAAAAAGGAAATTGTGAAGTCCACAGTGATAATAAAGACCATTAGCATATGTTCTTCCAACTCAGGTGTAAGAAGATCTATCAACGGAAAGAAATGATCATCACTTCTCTTACCAGAAAATATGGGCCAAAGGTTTAATGGCCAAAAGCGCATAAGATGTTAACACAGGCTGGGCAGTCAGCAAGGAAAACAATAAGCATCACTCCACAGTCAATCCCAATGGAATGCTAGGAACAAAATACAAATCTCCATTGTGAAGTCCATAATAAACATCAAAGTTTATTGAAAGCTTACAGAGTTCACTGATAAGCTTCACAACAGGGTGGATCAGCAGGCTGATAGTGTAGAGCAGGAGCACTAGATGGTGCTCGATGGCTAATGCAGACGGACGCCAAGAGTAGCCACGCTCCTACATGTTTTGTCAGCAGTGGCATCTTCTGGGGGAATGGGCCACACCCCCTCCATACAGCAGAAGAACTGTGTTTTGAATAGAGAAGCTTTCTGCTAAGCTCTTCCCCCTCCCCACCTACACAAATTTTTCTCATGTGTCAGGAAAACCTGTCAGAAATGACTCATGCTGATAACAGAGGAATGAAGCACCAGAGAGAAATTACACTTAGAGCTTTGGAGAGAGATAAGTAAACACTACAGATATATGTGCTTTGCTCAGATTCCGTGAGGTTTACAACCTCTTTAACTCAACCATTAAACTTACCCTCCTAACAAATGACCAGTATATCACCTGAACTATTGGACTAATACTTACCCTACAAGGAATGTATCATCACTCAAAGCTAGCAATCCTACAAGGAGAAATACCTGTACCCATATAGAATTGCCAAAACAACTAATAATGAGGCAGTTATTGGTGCAAAACGATGCAAGCCCTCGCTCCTCTTCTTCTTGGACTGTACAGCCACTCACCTGTTGCTGATGGAAATCTCTGTCATATTGTGTTATACTCCTTAGGCTTGCTCACAACATCCCTGGCCAAAGATCCTAATATTTGAGAATAAAGGAATGTCCACACATAAAATGCATTTTCCATACTTTACTGTAACTTCACAGCTTCACAAACTTTCTGTGGCATCTAACATCACATTTGACATACTGTACTATTAGAATTATTTAGCATGGAATGCAACGCACAAGAGTAGACATTCTGTAGCTATCATTTCTGAGCAAAATGCAAGCAGGTCTTTTAAGTCATCTTCCTTTTACACCTCCATTCCTCCTACAGAGCACCACAGTGTTGGGACCACTTCCCCTTGTATACTAGGTTGATAGCATCATGCTTCCTTCACCATGTTAAGGACCCACAACTGAGGGCCAGGGGGAGCAAAGGTGCTTTATAGAATATCAGTCTCTTCCCAATGTCTCTATTATAGCTCTGTTCAGCCAGGCACGATCCCAGATGGAAAATACCTCCTCAGGCTTCCACCACTATTCACAAATGCCTGGGAGTTCAGTCCTGCAAAGGGCCCTTTGGGTCAGCACTGCAGTAGACTGCGTCCTGACCGCTCTGGGGTGTTTGGTTCCCATGCCCCATCTTCCCTGGGCTCCACCCACTACTGGAATTTTTATGGGCACTAATCCAACTAACACTATAATGGAAACAGAGCCATCTAGTGGCAGGCAAGCTAACTGTCCCTGCCAACACTTGCACTTCTTTTTTTGAGAAAAAAAGTTCAATCTTTTTAGGGTACTGCTTAGGAAGGATTAACATTTCTAGGCATTTTGTATAAGAATGCAAATCTTCACTTATCGAGTTCACGTGCACTTCAATGGTCTCCATTAGACACCCAATTACACATCCTCATTCCGCGGCTATCAGGAGAAGAGACTGCTTGCTGTATGACATTTTTTTGGTTGATAGCTTATGGCTTCCCCAAGCAACATTTTGCAATGGCAGTGTCTGCTGTTATAAGCATTTTTGTAGAATATCATAATGTACTGTATGTATTATGAGTAATGTATAATTACTCTGAGATGACTTTTATACACTTAGAACAAAGTTTCCTAGTTTTAAGATCAGCAATGATGTTGTTTCTAATTCTGTAACTATCCATTTTCTGCCTTATGCTGTCTTTATCAGACACACTTGCAAGGTTTAATCTCTTTGGATATACAGTGATAGAAGCAGAGAATATATGTAGGTGAATAGAACTTCATAATCCCATGGGCTAGAAGATTTTGCAGTTTCTTACTGTTTTACAGTCAGAAAAGGTCATAGAGTAAGAAAAGGAATTTTCTCACTATAAAAAAAATACTTTCAACCATTATTCTTCTGCTCAAGTGAAGTGAGACCCTAAAATCCTTTGATTTGCCTTGAAATTTAGGCTCATCAGATTTCATAACACATAACAGAGCTCTTAATGTACTCCACTTTGTACGTGAAAGGTCATTATTTAAGATCATTGGATAAAGCTAATTGGCTATGGGATTCCTTGGACAGCACATATTATGTAACAAAATTGATAGTAAAACTCTTGCTCACAGAATGAACTGTAATCAGTATTGGAGCCCTGGAAGATCTATTGGGGACCGTGTGTTCTAGTTGACTTGTTGGCCAAGCATTCATCCACGTATGTTGTCTGAGTAGGCTATTATCTCATGATTATATCGTCACCATGGCAACATGAGGAAAAATGAACTCATTAGCTGATATCTTTGCAAGGCTCGGTCTATAACGAATACATATGGCAACTATATGTCTACTTCACCTGTATCTTTATGATGAGGTGACGTGTAATATTAAAACCAACATCTTCAGTTCCCTAATCAGAACAGCGAGGTTTGAAAATTCAGAAATATATATATACAGTATGTATGTATATATATATATATAAATATATATATATGTGTGTGTGTGGTTTTCTGATCTATCTATCTATCTATCTATCTATCTATCTATCTATCTATCTATCTATCTATCTATCTATCTATCTATCTATCTATCTATCTATCTATCTATCTATCTATCTATCTATCTATCTATCTATCTATCTATCTATCTATCTATCTATCTATCTATCTATCTATCTATCTATCTATCTATCTATCTATCTATCTATCTATCTGAAAATTGTTATCAGATACTTACAGTAATTTTCCTTTCCTAGCCTATCCTCATGTCAGCACACAATGGGTTAACACCTCCTCTGGAGCCCACAGGACTACCTCTTCCTAGCTAAATAAAAGACAGCCCCTCCCCAACGAAAGTGTTTGATAACCTAGCCTGCGACAGGCGACTAGGTAGGCAGTCCTGTGCTAATGTGAGGATAGGCCAGGAAAGGAAAATTACGGTAAGTATCTGATAACAATTTTCCATTTTCCTGGCCCACCGCACGTCAGCAAACAACAGGATATACCATAGCTGAATATAGGGTGGGAGAAAACACATGAAAAGAGACACTAAGCATCAAAGAGAAAGCTGCTAAAGCCAAAAAGAATTGATCTCTTTTGTCCAAAACTTGCTGACCGCACATCTAGTTTGTAAGGTTGAATGAAGGCCACACAAGAACTTCAAGCTAGCTGTCTTAAAAAGATCTTCCAAACAATCCCGGCATAATTGCCTCAAAGGCTGCCGTCAATCTAGTCAAATAAGCTTGCAACTGTTCCAGAGCAGAAAGGCCTAAAACCTGCATGCCAATCTAATCACCCTGAAAGTTCAACAGTGGGTGACTCTTAAAGACCTGATGGCTAAATGAAAAGATTGTCCACTTTCCTCTTTGACCAAGTACACTGTTAGTAACTTGACCATGTGTAAGGAACTGAAGTCTTCCTGCTGTGCATCTAGTGACTCCTGTATGAAAACTCAGAGCGACTACTTCCCAGTTTTGCTGGAAACTGGATACTACTTTTAAATTGAACTTTGAAGAAAGAAGTAGTATCACTATTTATGGTAAAAAAAAAAAATTACTGATACCAAAGGGTCCTTGCAGGAAAGTGTTGCAGTCTTCAACATGTAGAGATCTGTACCTTAAATGGAGTTGTATGCCAGACCAAACTTCAGCGCTGACTGTAAAATGTCCAGGATATTGGCTAGAGCAGAGACACAGGAAATAATTATTTTGCTGAACAAACAAAACAAACTTCTTTCATATCCTCTCATATGTAGTGTTCATGCATGGTTCTGGTCTTCACGAAGGAACAACCTCGGATGAGAATCCCTGCACCTCTAGTCTGGCCTATTCCATAGCCAGGCTATTAAATAAGTCTCATTGGATTGGGGTGCTGTCACTGACCTTGCCATAAAAGATTTAATTTGACCAGAAACAGGTTTAATGGTGCTGATGACATCTGAGAGAGCAGTGAAAGCCAAGGCCTTCTCGGTAGGTGGAAAGGACCTGTATGGCATGGACTTGTTTCTCAGAAGCACCTTTATATTCAAGGACACCAGAGAAAGACAAAGATCAAATGGAAAATTCCATGGCACTGTGAACCTATCTTGTATGATGGAGTCTTTGCATTAGTATCCTGTTGCAGATATTAGAAGCTGCGTGCCTGAGAACTACTGCTGGAAAGCCTCACTAGGCCAATATTTGTTTGAGGCACTTGTTGAAAAATATTCTGCTTAACCGAACCGACAGTGGATTTTGCTTTCCTGGCAAGAAGACCGTTAACTGGCTGCCCAGTGAAAAGTTTATTTTGCAAGATGTAACAGGAAAAGGCTTCTGGTGTTCCCTTGGCAAGCAATGTAGGCTACTGCTGTTTTGTTGTCAATCAACTTCACTCAGGCCCCCTTGAAGAATATCCTAAAAGGCTTGCAATGCTAGAGTCTGCCTTCCACCATGCTCCAAGAAGCACATTGGAGATGTCCAAACTTTTTGCTGAATTTGTATAGGCACAAAGATTTTCCAAACCATAGACAGCCCAGCTCGGACTAAAGAAGGCAAATTGAAATGCCCTCATGTGCCACCTGGCCCAAGGTACCAACACTGCCAACAAGATCTTTAAAAGATTCCTGGGGCTGTGCCAATTCTGTAAAAGGCAGACGCCTAAACTGAGAGTTACATCTGGCCAACGCAAATCTCACATGCCTCTGGTGCTCAGAATTAATCGGTACATAGAAGTATGAGTCGGCAGGTTGATTGACACTAACTGTTCCTCTAGCTGAACTATACCTGTGACTGTCTGCATGGACTCCATCTTAAACCTATCGGTGTGTATGTACACATTCAATACCTTCAAACTGAAACAGGCCAGAAGGCTCCTGCCTTAGGAACCAGAAAAACTGGGGAGAAAAGCCCCCAGATGATTCTATGTTTCAGGCATCTCTGGCATGATGGCCTTGTAGTATAAATCCTTAAAAGTAATCTTGCAAACATTTTCTCTTCTGAGATCTGTTGGTCATAAATGAAATGGATTCAATTGTCAACTTTAGAATTCTCCATTTTACTCCCACCTGTCTTCTGGACCCACTGGTCTTTGATGATTGTCGTCCAAACCCTCCAGAAGGAGGCTACAGACATTACCTTCACTCAGGCCTCCTTGCCCCAACTGGAAGACACTATTTGGGCGCACCTTCAAAAAACTTTCCAGCCACCTTAGCAACTTGCTCTGGACTTGAATTCATGTAGGTAGTAACTTTGAGGCACCTCCACTGTGATCTGCTTAATCTACAGCCTGTCCTAGAAGATTTGGCCTCCTGCACCCTTCTGAAGTTCAATAGGCTTGAGTGAAAGATGGTTGCCTCCTCTTACTAGTCTGTTGCCACAGTCAAGACTTCTCCTCCTGTCATTCACTTTATTGCGTTGTTCAGCATTTGACCAAACAATACCCTCCCATTATAGGAAATTTTGAAGGCTTGTCTGGAAGTTCCATCTGCCCTCCAGTGGAGTAACCTTTATCATGGATGTGACTGAGTCTGCCAGCGCTTGTAATAGGTCTATTAAAGCCTCCACCAAAAGTCAGTTGCCAGGTTCAACTCCTCCAGAAACTGTGCCAAATCTTGCAGTTTCCAGACTTGAATTTAATGCCATTTCTAAACGTGTTAAATTTGGTGTTATCACTCTCACTCTCTCATACTGGTCACTGGAAGTTCAACACGGCACCTCAGGGCAAAGAACTCTCTAAAGATCTGAAAAAAAAGAATTGTTGCTCTACATAAAGATGTCCTAGGCTATAAGATTGCGAAGACCCTGAAACTGAGCTGCAGCATGCTGGCCAAGACCATACAGCGGTTTAACAGGACAGATTCCACTCAGAACAGGCCTCGCCATGATCAACCAAAGAAGTTGAGTGCACATGCTCTGCGTCCTACCCAGAGGTTGTCTTTAGGAAATAGACGTATGAGTGCTGCCAGCATTGCAGCAGAGGTTGAAGGGGTGGCGAGTCAGCCTGTCAGTGCTCGGACCATACGCCACACACTACATCAAATTGGTCTGCACAGCTGTCATCCCAGAAGGAAGCCTCTTCTTAAGATGATGCACAAGAAAGCATGCAAACAGTTTGCTAAAGACAAGCAGACTAAGGACATGGTTTACTGGAACCATGTCCTGTGGTCTGATGAGACCAAGATAAACTCATTTGTTTCAGATGGTGTCAAGTGTGTGTGGCAGCAACCAGGTGAGGAGTACAAAGACAAGTGTGTCTTGCCTACAGGCAAGCATGGTGGTGGGAGTGTCATGGTCTGAGGCTGCATGAATGCTGCCGGCACTGGGGAGCTACAGTTCATTGAGGAAACCATGAATGACAACATGTACTGTGACATACTGAAGCAGAGCGTGATCCCCTCCCTTCTGATACTGGGCTGTATGGCAGTATTCCAACATGATAACGACCTCCAAAACGACCATTGAATTTCTAAAGAACTGAGGGTAAAGGGGATGGACTGGCCAAGCATGTTTTCAGACCTAAACCCTATTGAGCATCTGTGGGGCATCCTCAAACAGAAGGTGGAGGAGTGCAAGGCCTCTAACATCCACCAGCCCTGTGATGTCGACATGGAGAAGTGGAAGAGGACTCCAGTGGCAACCTGTGAAGCTCTGGTGAACTCCATGCCCAAAAGGGTTAAGGCAGTGCTGGAAAATAATGGTGGCCACACAAAATATTGACACTTTGAGCCCAATTTGGACATTTTGACTTAGGGGTGTACTCAATTTTGTTGCCAACGGTTTAGACATAAATGGCTGTGTGTTGAGTTATTTTGAGGGGACAGCAAATTTACACTGTTATACAAGCTGTACACGCACTACTTTACATTGTAGCAAAGCGTAATTTCTTCAGTGTTGTCACATGAAAAGATATACTAAAATATTTACAAAAATGTGAGGTATTGTATATATATATATATATATATATATATATATATATATATATATATATATATTCTGTAGTCTGTAGTATTATGTAGTCTGCTTGTCTTCAGCAAACTGTTTACGGGTTTTCTTGTTCATCATCTTTTGAAGAGGCTTCCTTCTGGGACAACAGTCATGCAGACCAATTTGATGCAGTGTGCAGCGTATGGTCTGAGCACTGACAGGCTGACCCCCCACCCCTTTAACCTCTGCAGCAATGCTGGCAGCACTCATACATCTATTTCACAAAGACAACCTCTGGATTTGATGCTGAGCACGTGCACTCAACTACTTTGGTTGACTATGGCGAGGCCTGCTCTGAGTGGACCCTGTCCTTTTAAACCGCTGTATGGTCTTGGTCACCGTGCTGCAACTCAGTTTCAGGGTCTTGGCAATCCGCCTATAGCCTGTGCCATCTTTATGCAGAGCATCCCGCTCCCCTCCTGCTGCTGTAGTTTCATTTAACGTTTCCTATTCTGTCTACAGTCTGTTTAAAAATCCTGTGTGCCCCCGGGTCTGTGTTTTATAAAAATAAGCCGTTCTTTACCAGTTTTAAGAGCGCTAATTGCCGCTCAAGTGACCCGCCGCATGAACTTAAGAAGGGAATCCTCGGCCCCGCCCACTGCAGGCAGCTGTCAGATGGGGAGATGAGAGAGTCGGTGGGTCATGTGAGCAGCGATCTGCGCCCTGAAAACCGGTAAAGGACGGCTTATTTTTTTAAAACACATATAGAGACACAGGGGCACGGGCACACAGGATTTTTAAACAGACAAGACAGGATGGTATAAAGCGGCCTAACAACCATTTTAAAGGGGAAGTTGAGATTCCGGGGGGGGGGGGGGGGGCACCGACTTAGAGAATAGCCTCCAATGAACTTGAAGTTAGGATCTATCTATCTATCTATCTATCTATCTATCTATCTATCTATCTATCTATCTATCTATCTATCTATCTATCTATCTATCTATCTATCTATCTATCTATCTATCTATCTATCTATCTATCTATCTATCTATCTATCTATCTACCTATTTATCTATCTATCTATCTATCTATCTATCTATCTATCTATCTATCTATCTATCTATCTATCTATCTATCTATGTCTGTATGACCTCATTCAGACGGCTGTAAATAAAAGCATTTACAAGAGCTTTTTATTTACAGATCTGAACGCGGCTGCCTTTTTTCCATTGGAGACATTTACACCAGTGCCTAAACATGCACTGCGTTCAGATCTGTAGCACAAAATGGACTGCGTTCAGATCTGTAGCACACAATCCAAAAATCTGGGTCTGGGGGCATACTGTACATATACAAATATGCTAGATGCAAAAAAAAAAAAAATTAAAAAACAGGATAACTTTACACAAGTATTTATTGATCATTACGCAGGACCTTTTGTGCTAAAAAAAATGTGTATATACATATGGACTTCGATGTGCGTAAATGACTGCACTCAAACGTAACATTTTCTATTTTAGTTTTATGGCTCTGTGCTCATTGCTGTATTACTGATTTTTACATGGCTGTATGCATTGTTCCAGAGACAACATTATGCCTGCATTCAGATTAGTAAAGAACGTGGCGTTTTTTACTCTTGTCTGCAAAGGCTTAAAAGTGGGCAGTTTAATTTTACAATGCAAGTCCATAACTTTAATTTGTTGTTTCGCTTTGTTTTAAATCTTTATTTCACAAATCTGCATTTAATACATGTTCTTTCACTAACAGTTTTTTGGAGATCATCTGGGATTTCCAATAAGAAAGTCCAGCACCACTTAGCGCTAGTTGACTACTTATATATAATGGAAAATACAGTTTGTTCAAGTTGTGAATAAATTTGAATAACTGGAGATCAAATTACACAGACTAACAACAAAACAGAATAGTTAAGTTAGCTAAAAAAGACAGTAGCCATCTGCTGGCTGCAAGTGATATATATGAAATATTTTTATGTAGCATTTCATTTTTTCCTGATTAAAAAAATAAATGATTATTATTGTTTTTTTGAATTTTGAAATTCATTTATATGCTGTTTTTAAAAGTTGTTAAAAGTGGCCCCAATATTTGTCACTGTTGCTTTGCAGAAAAGAGTACTGTGCTGTAGAGAAACTATAAATAAAGGCATGTGAAAAAAAAGAGGATTGTGATATAGAATACTATCATTACATGATATAGTACAATATAGTACAATACTTTTACCATAGTTGTCCTTTACCAGTTGATTATGGGCGACAGTTGATTAGTCTTCCTTAGGACTACATCAATCACTTATAATAAATGTAAATGAGGTTAACCTACTACAAGGATTAGAGTGGTCATACAGACTCTGTATATAGAAAACAGTGGCCGCAGCTTTCTATGGCTGTCCATATAGCCAGCAATCACTGCATTGCTGCTGAACCCAATTTGCTAGGACCTGTGCAAATGTGGACTAATAAGTTTTCTACATTAGGGTAAAAAAACCTCCCTAGTACTTTCTCTGTGCCTCCATCCCCAAACACATACCTGTGGTCTCCAGTCACTGGTCGTTCCCCATGATCTTCCGAATTCTGGGAGCAGTTAATGAGGGCAGCAGAGCCATTTATTGGCTCCTGCTGTCATTAGTTGAACTACTGGGAGGAAGGAGGAAAGGGGGCATGGGTGTGGCTTGCTGGGCATTGTTTGCACCTATGGATGCACAGCTGGGTAAAGGGCACAGACTGGAGTGCAGACACAGAGGTGTCTCCTTAGCACCCGACCAGCTAAAGGAGACACCCTCAAACAACGAGGGGGAGGCAGCAGCTTGGGGACCAACCAGAGACCATCTTTTAGGAAAAGAAACAGGTACGGTAGGTATGGACATCCAAAAACAAAATAAAAAAGGTTTAAATTGTAACTAAAGTCAAAACTTTTCTTTTTGTTTTGAATAGATTGGAGAGGGATTAGAACAGCTGTCAGTTTTTATTGCTGTGTGTATCCGTTGGGGAGATTCACTCTCTCTATTTGTCCTGTTTACCATTATCCTTGAAAGTGAAAGTCAAAGAAAATCCAAAATTTTGGGTTGTCCCCTGAAAAGTAATAGATGGGAAATCTTCCAAAAGGGACACTAGTTCTGGGGATTAGAGTGTTCCCAAGAGAATACCTTTATTTGTAGAAGATTTTCTCTCACTTGCTATTTGGCTATGGGACAGGAAGTAAAGGTAAATCTCATCAATGGAACCAAGATGGCAAAAATAAACATTACACGGGTTACAACCTTCCCTTACTTTATCCAAAATGAAAAAAAAGTTTTGCCTACAGTTCTACTTTAATATTACTTTAGCATTACTATAAAAATTGAGCTGAAAAAAGTAAAGAAAGACATTATGACCACTTCTGATTGTTGTTATTTGCAGAGGTACAAAATACTGCATGGTCAAAATCTCAATGATATCTGAAAATCTATCCAATGAGACCCACCTTATCAATGACCACCCCAAATTTAATATCAGTTTTTGGTTGAACTGGCCTTTAATCTGATAATACTATACATCCGTTTTCATTAATGGCATCAAGTTAATCCTAAACCATAAATGTGCTTTAAGAAAGTACAATTAAAATATGAAAATGATGTATGTAGTAATCTATTCACTCTGTACTGGTCTACTCTAATGAGCTTCTGTAATTAAAAAAGGTATAATGATCATTTTAATTTTCTGGTCTATAATGGAGTAAGTGCCCCTGATTTCTTTGAACGCTCTGCTAGTATCATGGGTTTTGCCTTCACATTTAATATTTGTATAGAAACCTAATTAGCGCCTTTAAAAGGAGCGGTGTAAAGGGAAAACTAGAGATAGGATTGAATGTTCCGGGAATGAAACAGTCAACAGGCAAATGCTTAAAGCATATAGACCTGAGAGATTAGAGTTTCATTAAAGGAAAGGCCATAAAGTTAGTTGTAGGTAATTACCTTTCCCATTATGCTGTAGAATTCTTTGCTCTATTGAGAAGTGATCATAGAATGTTGTACCTTCTGCGCTACCGCGTTTTAAACTGCAAGGGCCCTTCATTCCATAAGAAGACACGGCAAGAGCAGTGCCCACCTCCTTCCGGGTGTACCTTGCAAATTGGGGTTTAAATGTGAAGCGCATCAAATTAAAATACAATATTAATTATTTTGTCTTGCTAGGAGCCGGAGCAGCTTAAAGCAGCACGGGTAATTGTCTAATTCATTGTATGTGTCTACAGTGAACTTAATCATTGTGTCAGCTTCTAATAAAAGGTTATTACGGAAACAAAGATCCTGGTTTTACATATGGTAGGCATGGGAGACTCAGAAGAGAGGGTCTCAGAGGTAGACTTGAGGTCCTTGACAAATGATGTCCATGCTGTGATCAGATACTTAACAAGAAATCTCGTTATTAGCTAGGCCTGTACAGATAATTAGCACTTGAGCTTCAAGTTTTAACTCTGGCTTGAGATGTATAATTTATCAAGTACTCTAGCTGGCTGTCATAGTTCTATAATAAGGCAGTGTTATTGATGAATTGAGATAAGGAACAGATTGTAGAAAAAAAATTAGGCCAATGGTTTGCCCAAAAGGTCTGATTTCAATATTTACTGTACTAATTTGGTATTATTTTGGTAAATTGATGTAGTCCCTAATGCATGGAAGTACCCAGGATTAAACTATGTATCATTGTAGGAAACACAAGTATTTAAAGTTGATGGATTTCTTTTATTATTAGAAGTGGCTGCTATAAGCACAAATAGCTCAGTGCATTTAAAGCTTTTATGCAACTGATTCAATGTTAAAGGCACGGTCGATTCAAACAAAACCATTAAGAGAGGCACAGCATTCCTCCAGAATTTCTCTGATTTTCATCCTGGCATCTACACTGACAGCCATACTAGAGAAATCACTATACTTGTATGCACGTCCAAAGAATCCTCCTGAATCTAAAGAGACCCAGGGGTTGATTTACTAAAGATAAAAAGGCTGTTCACTTTGTAAGGGAAGTTGCACTTTGCAAGTGAATTTGCCCAGAGCTTAGTGAGTGTTGTGCCCATAGAATAGCCAATCACAGACAACTAAAAAAAAAAAAAAAACGGCATATTTGCTTACACATGATTAGATGATAAAAGTCAGCAGAGCATCACCCCATTCACTAAGTTCTCGGGCAAATTCCTTTGCAAAGTGCAACTACCTTGCTGTGGGGGCACTGAACAGGAGGGAGGGGCCAGGATCACAGAAGAGGGACCCAAGAAGAGGAGGATCTGGGCTGCTCTGTACAAAACCAACTGCACAGAGGAGGTAAGCAGAACATGTTTGTTATTTTTATAGGGAAAAAAACAAGACTTTACAATCACTTTAATGGTTTAGGCTGGCTTCACACCTTAGAGTTTTGGGTTTCTCATAATGATTTTGCTTGAACTTGACGGATATACTGTATGTATATTTTAACCTTTGTAATTATGTAAAGCTTTCAGTTTAACCACTTGCCCACTGCTCACTGTGCGGCTACTGTGGCAAAGTGGCTCGTTACCGTCTGGCGCTGTAGACCTACGTCACCAGACTCTCCCCCCTCTCGGCGCCGCGTGCGCGCCCCGCCGGAGGCACGCTCCCGCTGTATTCAGACACAGCGGGAGTCGGGCCAGGGGAAGAGAGGCGATGATCACCACCGCTCTTCCCCGATCGTCGGGGATCGAGTGAGGAAATCCGCCCACTTGTGTAAACAAAGCGGACGGATCTCCTATGTGACAGACAGTGACAGATTACAGGATTCAGCATAGCTGAACCTGCGATCTGTGTCTCTGTCACACAATCCCCTCCCCCCACACACATCAGTAAGCATGAGGCATACTTTTAGCCCCTTGATCACCAACAGTGTTAACCCCTTCCCTGCCAGTGTCATTATTACAGTAACAGTGCATATTTATAGCACTGATTACTGTAGTAATGTCACTGGTACCCCCAAAAGTGTCAAAAATGTCAGTCAGGGGTCCTATCTGTCCGCCGCAATGTCGCAGTCCCGCCAAAAAAATCGCAGATCGCCGCCATTACTAGTAAAAAAAAAAATAAACAATAAAAATGACAAATCTTTGCCGTAGTTAGTAAACGCAATAGCTTTTGGGCAAACCAATCAAAATACGCTTATTGTGATTTTTTTACCAAAAATATGTAGCATAATACAAATTGGCCTAAAATGTTAAAAAATTTTGATTTATACATTTTTTTCGGGAATATTATATAACAGAATGTAAAAACTTTGTTTTTTTTTTTTTCAAAATTGTCACTCTTTTTTTTCAAAAATTTAAAATCGCACAGGTGATCAAATACCACCAAAAGAAAGCTCTATTTGTGGGGAAAAAAAGGACATAAATTTAATTTGGGTACAGCGTTGCACGACTGTGCTATTGTCTGTTAAAGTAACGCAGTGCCGAATCGTAAAATATAGCCTGGTCAGGAATGGGGTAAAATCTTCCAGTCTTAAAGCGGTTAAAAATACACTCATTGAGAATTTTTTTGTCAAAGACATGTAGCTAAATACATTTTGGCCTAAATATATGACAAAAATTTAATATATTGGATGTTTTTTAACTGTAAAAGTAGAAAATGTAAATTTCTTTGCAAAATTTTCGCTCTTTTTTATTAATATCGCAAAAAATGAAAAGCGCAGAGGTGATCAAATACCACCAAAAGAAAGCTCTGTTTGTAGGAAAAAAGGACGTAAATTTAGTTTGGGTACGGCGTTGCATGACCGTGCAATTGTCAGTTAAAGTCGCGCAGTGCCAAGTTGCAAAAAGTGGCTTGGACGTTAAGCAGGAAAATCCTCAGGTGGTAAAGTGGTTAAGTGATCTAAACACATTCTGGTTGTATATCAAAGCAAAGGTGTACAAAATCTTAAAGTTTGTTTCCTTTAAAAAGCTGCCACAGCCTAAATATAAAATATAAAGCCTGCCCCCTTCCAGCATGCTGCCTATTGGGATCTTTGCTTTCTGTAGGGAAGCAGTGATCACTTTGTAGAAGTCTGATACTCTTCCCTCTGAGTCAGGAGGGGGCGTGTCAGACCTATCCATTGTTTCCTCATAGAGAACAAGTGTTTCAGCCTGCAGCTGCTGGTAAGGGACATGCTTTTCTACTCAGGCTGTAGCAGCTTTAGAAAGAAAACAAATTGTAAGACCGTACACATCTTTTGTTTTGCAGCACATGGAATGTATTTTGCAAACTGAAGGTTAACCCCTTGGAGACTTTTTCTGACATATGTTGCTTTAAAGTTAAAATCAGTATTTTTTGCTAGAAAATTGCTTAGAACCCTTAAACATTATATATATATATATATATATATATATATATATATATACACAGTATATACATATATATATATATATATATATTCCTTTTTTTTTAGCAGAGACCCTAGAGAACAAAGTAGCAATTGCTGCAATTTTTAATGTCACACGGTATTTGTGCAGTAGTCTTTCATATGCAATTGTTTGGGAAGAAATACACTTTCATTAATTAAATAAAACAAAACAATGAGGTTAGCCTAATGTTTTTTGTATAATGTGAAAGATGATGTTACTCTGAGTAAATAGATACCTAACATGTCATGCTTTAAAATTGTGCACAGTTGTGGAATGGCAACAAATTTCGGTACTTAAAAATCTCCATTGGCGACCTGCTTTAACCACTTAAGCCCCGGAGGATTTTCCTGCTCAACGTTTAGGCCACTTTTTTCAACTTGGCACTGCGCAAATTAAACTGACAATTGCGCAGTTATGCAACCCTGTACCCAAACGAAATTTACGTCCTTTTTTTCCCCACAAACAGAGCTTTCTTTTGGTGGTATTTGATCACCTCTGCGCTTTTCATTTTTTGCGATATTAATAGAAAAATGAGCGAAAATTTGGCAAAAAAATTTACATTTTCTACTTTGACAGTTAAAAAATATCCAATGTATTCCATTTTTGTCATATATTTAGGCCAAAATGTATTTAGCTACATGTCTTTGACAAACAAATTCTCAATGAGCGTCTTTTTAACCACTTTAAAACCGGAAGATTTTATCCCCTTCCTGACCAGGCCATATTTTGTGATTCGGCACTGCGTTAATTTAACGGACAATTGCGCGGTCGTGCGATGCTGTACCCAAATTAAATTTATGTCCTTTTTTCCCCACAAATTTCTTTTGGTGGTATTTGATCACCTGTGCAATTTTTAATTTTTGAAAAAAAAAATGACAATTTTGAAAAAAAAAACCTATATTTTTCACATTCTGATATATAACATTCCCCCCAAAAAAATGTGAAAATCAAAAAAAATTCCCCAAAAAAAAATGTGAAAATCAAAATTTTTTTAAATTTTAGGCCAATTTGTTTTCTGCTACATATTTTTGGTAAAAAAAAATCACAATAAGCCTATTTTGATTGGTTTGCGCAAAAATTTCACGTTTACTAACTACGGGAAAGATTTCTCATTTTTATTGTTTTTTTTTTTTTTTTACTAGTAATGGTGGCGATCTGCGATTTTTTTGCGGGACTGCAACATTGCGGCGGACAGATCGGACCCCTAACTGACATTTTTGACACTTTTGGGGGGACCAGTGACATTACTACAGTAATCAGTGCTAAAAATATGCACTGTTACTGTAATAATGACACTTACAGGGACACTGTTGGTGATCAAGGGGTTAAATGTATGCCTCATGCTTACTGACCTGTGTGGGGGGAGGGGGTTGTGTGACACAGTCACAGATCGCAGGTTCAGCTATGCTGAATCCTATGATCTGTCCCTGTCTGTCACAGAGGAGATCCGCCTGCTTTGTTTACACAAGTGGGCAGATTTCCTCACTCTTTCACCGACGATCGGGGAAGAGCGGCGGTGATCACCGCCTCTCCTCCCCTGGCCCGACTCCCGCTGTGTCTGAATACAGTGGGAGCAAGCCTCTGGCAGTGTGCGCGAGCCGCCGAGAGGGGAACCAGCAATGTAAGTCTACATCGCTGGACCCAGCCGAGCCGCTCTGCTGCAGTAGCAGCAATGTGAGCGGTCAACTAGTGGTTAAAACAATTTATAGGTTACCTGTTTAGGGTTACAGAGGAAGTCTTGTGCTAGAATTATTGCTCTCGAACTAACCATCGCAACGATACCTCACGTGTGGTTTGAACACTGTTTACATATGCGGGCGCAACTTCTGTTTTACATTTTTTTTTTCTAATTATTTTATTTTTTTATTTTTACGCTATCCATTTAAAAAAAAGAAATGTTTTTGATCACTTTTATTGCTTTCACAAGAAATGTAAACATCCTTTGTGACTGTAATAGGCAGTGACAGGTACTCTTTATGGAGGGATCTGGGGCCTAAAAGACTTAAAAGCATTCAAAACTTCAAGTTTGGCTGTTTTGAATGCTGTCCTTTTTTTAAAAAATCTGGCGCCTTTAAGGCTCCAGTAACCAGAAGTGATATCATGACCTAGTTTCCAGGTTTTTTCATCGGAGACCCGATTAGAGCCAAATGCCGCTTTGTTCCAGTCTTCTGCCTGCCGGCGGACGTGCCGGCTTGTCCCGGTGGGACTGGAGACCTGGGCGAGCCACGCAGAAGGTGGCGGGAGGGGGGGACCTCCCATCCCGCTCCTTATAATGACAGCCGAGAGGCTGCTCAGCTGCCTCGGTTGTACAAGAAAGCCGACCATTGGCTCTAAAACAATGGCACTGGGATGATGCCTCTAGCTGCAGGCATCACGCCAGTACAACCCCCCTGAAGATGAGGAAAATAATTTGCGTTCCGTCGGCACGAAGTGGTTAAATTGGGTTTTAAATTACTGAGCCCCATTATAAATCTATAATGGAAAATGTAGGTACTTATTTTCCTCTGTCTTTGTGAAGATATTTCCCTTATTGAGAGTTCCAATCTTCTCAGATATGGCATGTAAATCTGGCTGTCCGTGAATCAAAAATCTGACCTTTTCAGCAGGGACTGACATTGTACAGAAGTCAATCTACCATAGACAGGAACTGGATTCAATCATGCTTGGGACAAACATAGATTGTTAACTAAGAAGTAAAAAAATAAAAATAAAATGTATATACTGTACAATACATTGTCAAAAGTATTGGGACACCTGCTCTTACAAGCACATGGACTTTAATGGCATCCCAGTCTTAGTCCATAGGGTTCAATATTGAGTTGGCCCACCCTTTGCAGCTATAACAGCCTTAACTCTTCCATGAAGACTGTGCACTGGTCCAAATCATATGGTGGAGGGGGGATTATGGTGTAGAGTTGTTTTTCAGGGGTTTGGCTTGGCCCCTTAGTTCCGGTAAAGGAAACTCTTAAGGCGTCAGCATACCAAGACATTTTGGACAATTTCATGCTTCCAACCTTGTGGGAACAATTTTGGGATGGTCGCGTCCTGTTCTAACATGACTGCGCACCAGTGCAGAATGCAAGATCCAAGAAGACATGTATGAGTGAGTTTGGGGTGAAGGAACTGGCCTGCACAGAGTCCTGACTTCAACCTGATAAAACACCTTTGGGATGAATTAGAGCAGATACTGCGAGCCAGGCCTTCTCATCCAACATTAGTGCATGACCTCACAAATACATTTCTGGAAGAATGGTCAAACATTCCCAAAGACGCACTCCTAAACCTTGTGGCCAGCCTTCCCAGAAGAGTTGGCGCTGTTATAGCTGGAAAGGGTGGTCCGACTCAATATTGAACCCTACGAACTAAGACTGGGATGCCATTAAAGTTCATGTGCGTGGAAAGTTAGGTGTCCCAATATTTTCACAATATAATAGTGTATATATATATACTGTATATATATATATATATATATATATATATATATATATATATATATATATATATATAAAACAATGGGGCAGATTTGATGAATCACTTGCTCTTTTTTCTACCGTCACTCTTCTATGTTTCTGTCCGAAGAGCAGGAAGTTAAAACTGGTCACAGACCTAAGAGGGCAGTGGGATGTACAGGTATGATCTTACTTCCAAATAGCCATCATTTATATGCTTGGAGCTACAGACAGAAATGTTACCTGGAACACCTGATGGTGAAATCGGGTGTTACCAGAGGGCGATATGAATAGATTTTGTATCATTTGTATCATTTAAAATGGCCAAGATGTGTGGTTCCCAGGGAGGGAGGGGGGGGGGGGTAGTAATGTGGAAGGTGGGTATCCTTTCATGTTTTTACTGAGGTCTATTTTATTGGGAAATACCTATTTATACGTTATGGACTCACATTTCATATCCCATAAAAAGGGTATTGTAATAATACTGTAAAAAAAAAAAAAAGTAAAAGACAAGAATGGACTATATTTGCAAGCATGCACAAATCCTTAATCCTTTATTGGCCAGAATAATAATGGTAAAGCTTACTTTTGATTGGTTAATATAGGTCACTGCTCATTGCTCACTACTGTGCTTTGCTTTATATTTTTAGATGAGCTCATAGGTGGATCTGTTAAACCACATAACCATATAACAATCATATACAGAATGCTGTTCGCTCATCTTTATTGTTTGCCCTTTGCTATACTCCTAAGCATGATTCTCAAACCACTCAAATAATCAATAACCATGGTTACATTGTTAGCACAGTATCAAGCACACAAAATCATTTTGCTACAAGCAGTAGTGTAGTGCTTTGAATAATACCTGAACAGCAGACTCATAAAAATGAAACAGAAGGTGGGTATACATGTTATTAGCAATTTCTCCCTCTTAAAAGTAGAGTTGATGGCTTAAGCATTGAAAGCTCTTTTCATTAAAGGTTTTTTTTTTATTTTTTTTTTTTCACCATAAGCACCAAGCAGGGATTGGAGCTGCACTGGTTTCATATATATAGAATCAAGGGTTTTATTAATTATTTTCTAGCTGAGTCATAAAGCCAGTTACGGTTTGTTTCCATGAAACTGGGCATTCAAATTCCCTTATAATGTGTTTTTGGCAGCAGATACTATGCTCAGTTTCCAGCTGTCCAAAGGGGGATGCCAAATCACAGCAGGAATTGAAGACTGTTTGTATTCAACTGTAGCACTGAATTTTATGGTGATTTTCTTTGTATACTCTGCAGTTGCAGGCTTCCAGCGACTCAGTGGGAACCCTTCAGTGTGTAGTTGAGCTAGTCATCCTCCTCTATATTGCAGTTCAGAGAATACACGATAAACAAAACCATTTTGCCATAAAGAGTTATCTGTTAGACTCCGCATGAACTGGTTTTTGAGCTTATTTTAGAAATGGCTACAATTTAGAGAAATATAATTTTATGTTCTAAACAATAAACCACTTGTTACAGTTGTATGGCATTCTAACCTGATACGGAAGAATGATGCAGAAACTCCTATGTGCTTGCCAGATACCAGCCTATTTACAATGAAGCTACGTGTAGTACTTATCAATAATGAACCAATAGGGGGTAATGTGTATGTCAGTGTGTAAAGGGAGAGGGGAATAAACATAGTTTTGTTTTATTAATTAAAAATCTTGTTTTGTAATTTTCTTTTGCTAAAAAAAAATGTGAAATGAATGAAATATTTTTGTAGAGGTGGGGTTAGGGATAGTTGCTACCATAGGTTTGAGGCAAGTCCTATGGCTTTGAGATTGGCATTCTTGGTGATTTTTATGTGAACATTCACTTTAGAAAATTTTTAAAACCATAGTGCACTGTATGGCATTTGAACTATGGCAAACACATTAAGAAAGGCCAATAAAGAAGCTTGTGGATAATCCAGTCCCCTCACTATAAAGTGGTAAGGAGGGAGGGCACAGGACAGCCATAGTGTCAGCCTTTTCAGAATTCGCCCTTCCTGACTAATGACACCACAAAACAACCTATTCACTTATTCAAGTGTTTTCCTGCCTTGAATAATGCAACTGACTCCTCCCTGGCCTACACAGGTTCAAGGAAAGAAAATGCTGCTCCAGGTGACAGTATTCCAAATGGATTGGATGGGCTGGGTGCTAGCCCCGGCTCACCACCATGGTATAAGGGAAAAGGAAGAAAGATACGGCTGCACACCACCATTGATCCAACAATGATATATTGTGTCAACAAAACTGCCACCAGGACATGGGAGCAGAAAACAGGTGGCGCGTTTCACACTTTGAAGAAGCACGAGTTAAGTGTGAAATGCATCACCTGTTTTCTGTGTCTCATCTCCTGGTGGCAGTTTTGTTGACACAATATATCATTGTTGGATTGATGGTGATGTGCAGCCGTATCTTTCTTCCTTTTAACTTTACACAGGCTATACCCCTTTCAGTTTATTATGAATGCTGCTGCTAGACTAATACACCTTACTAATGGATCCATGACTGCTGCTCCTCTCTTGCAATCCCTACCCCATCGTATAAAATTCACAACATTGCCCTCAGCTATATCACCAAACTTATCTGCAGATATCGGCCAAATTGACCTCCCTGCTTCTCCCAGGACCTCCTGTTCTCTAGCTCCCTTGTAATCTCCTCCTGTGCTCACCTTCAGGATTTCTCCAGAGCCTCTCCCATCCTCTGGAACTCCCTGCTCCAGTATGTCCAGTCAGCCCCTACCCTGTCTGCCTTTAGGTGATCCTTAAAAACTCACTTATTCAGGGAAGCCTACCCCACTTCCACGAAAAACTCTACCTCATCCCCCGCAGCTATTAGCGTTTGTACCACCTCTTCCTCCCTTTAGATTGTAAGCTTCATGAGCAGGGTCAAAAGTGTCAGTTAGTGTCCAATAGTCTGCCGCAATATCATAGTCCTGTTATACTGTATGTCAATTATCACTGCCATTACTAGTATATATAAAAAAAAAATACAAATTCCATAAATATATCCCATAGTTTGTAGACGCTATAACATTGCAGTAAATCAATCAATATACGCCTACTGGGATTTTTGTTCTTCTAAAAATATGTAGCGGAATACATATTGGCCTAAAATTTTGAAGAAACGTGATTTTTTTATTGGATATGTTAATTAATAGAAAGTAAAAAATATAGTTTTTTTTTTCCAAAATTGTCTTTTTTTGTTTGTAGCGCAAAATATAAAAAACACAGTGGTGATCAAATACCACCAAAAAAAAAGCTCTATTTGATTTTATCTGGGTAGTGTCTCATGACTGCGCAATTTTCAGTTAAAGTAACGCAGTGCCGTGTCGCAAAAAAATGGCCTGGTCATCAAGGTGGGTAAATCTTCCGGAGGTCAAGTGTTTAAAGGCTAAGTTCACCTTTTTAAAAAAAAAAATATTAAATACGCATATTTTTGCAGAATTTTTTTCAAAGGAGCCTGCAGAGCTTTGCACCCACGATCAGTTGATCGTAGGTGCAACGCCAGGCTTCTGCACACATTGCCTGCAGCTCTGTTGCCCATTCCTCCATATAGGATTTCAGTTACAGAGCTGTAAGCAGTATGCATAGACCATGAGAGCATTGATCATCACGTTCATGGTCCTTTGAAACCACAAGTCTGTGTGCCGCGGTGGAAGACAGGAGCAGTCGTGCTTAGATTTGCCGTTTTCAAAATTTGACAGCGGGTGTGAGGAGCGGAACTCCCCTCTGCTGTCACAGGGAGGAGGGCTCTAGCAGTGAAGGGTGGGTGGTGAAAAGGAGCATATTACACCCTAATTATGGGCGTAATATGTACCATGCTGCTAAAGGTTAGCCTATCCTTTGAGTCCACTCCAGCCAGTAATATAGGTTTCAGTGCCAGTGGCCCACATTTATTTCATAGGAAAAGGTTAAATCAAATTACTAGGTTGCCCTTGTAGGGGTTTTCAGCACTGCATCAATCCAACAAAAATTGCTCATTCTCCTGGCTACAGAAGCCTTGTCAGAATGCTTCTCCTCCAGGCTGGAAAAGACACTCTGTTAGTGTCTTGTTCATGCACTGCTCTCTTTCAGCCAGGCCCGGACTGGACACAGGGCACACCGGACACTTTTTTCATGGAGCTCCTGCAGCCTATGCCACTCACCCAACCTCTCCACAGCCGGCTGCCTATTAGGTTACTGGCCCGCCGTTGGGGCCCGGGGGACAGAACCCAGAGATCAGCTGACCCATGACGGGGGAGGAGCTGGAAGAGGTCTCCCCTGCATTAGCTGTGACTTACAGCCTGTAAGGAGACCCCATCTTCTTATCTTGGGACGGTGACACAGACTGCTGCTGCCTGACATGTGGACGGAGCTGGGAAAAAAGTGCCAGTAATGATACCCCCCAAGAACCTTTCAGGTGGGGAGTAGCACTGGGGATGAAGGCTTCCAAAGGAGTACCAGAGCTTATCACTGGTGTGTGAACCCTCCACCTGGTTGCATCCCCCCTCTTCTGTCCACCTGGCTCCCCCCCCCACCTGGCTGCTTCCCCGGCTTTCCTGTCTACCTGGCTCCATCCTCCCCCCACCTGGCTGCATCCCGCCCCCTCTTGTGTCCATGAGCTCCCCCTCTTGTGTATGAAGCTTTAGTCCGTAGGGTTCAATATTGAGTTGGCCCACCCTTTGCAGCTATACTAGCTTCAAGTTTTCTGCTAAGGCTGTCCACAAGGTTTAGGAGTGTGTCTATGTGTCTATGGGAATGTTTGACCATTCCTCCAGAAGCGCATTCGTGAGGTCCTTTCACTTCTTATCCCACAGATACAAAACAAAGTGAGAGGAAATCTTTTCAAAGTAAAGGAAACCTATTATACAATTGTAAGCCAAACAGATGTCCCAATTGGAAGGACCTTACCATGGGGACAATTGTAAAATGTTAATATTTCTATCACTTTATGTCACAGTGGTTGTGGTCACAGAACATATATAAAGCATGAATCTACCCAATAGGAACACAGACAGCAGCAAAAACCTGACAAGCACCACCGCACTCACCACACTATTCCATAAAACAAATCTGGCTTTTTGTCAGTGTCAAGAAGAAACTTTTTACTAGACTGAGTTATAATACATGTGAGAGCCTACAGTTAGTGATTAGGAATGTGCTCCCAGGTCAGTCCAAACCCATGTTCACACTGCATTTTGCTTCTTAAGAGGTTTAGCAAACAGCCAAACTGATTAGGTGTTCAGCAAAGCTGAATCTCTGAAAAAATGAAACAAAAAGCTGCAATTGGGTCTATTAGATAAAAAAACAGTTGCTGCACATATGTTGGACAAAACATAAAAACAGTATAAAATTGAAAAGCAGCGCTATATAAAAAGTCCAGGTATAGGTAGGGTCCAGCTGATTGGTCTCCTTGAAGTGCCACCACCACCAAAGAGAGAGAGGGTTACCCCAATCACACTGCCGCTTACCGTCCCACGAATAAAAGAAGGCTCAAAGGATCCACCAAACTGCTCCTCCAGAAATCCTCAGCGATTCCAGGATCAAGCCAATTAGGTGCGACTCCATACAGATGGTACAAGACTGATCACTCATATAAACCAGAAAAAAGCAAAAAAGAAAACCATAGTGCAACACCTAATGAACCACCATTTATTTTCTTATGCCAAATAACTGCTTACAGGTAATAAGAGTAAAAAGAGCTTGTCTGCCGGAAATATTTGACCGCCAACGAGATGACCGCTGCTTCACTCATTAGTGACGTCCTGCGTCACAGGTCCCGCCCTAAAGCTGAATCTCTGACTGCAGCAAGAAGGGAAGTGATACATTTAGCAGTGAAAATATTACCACTTTTAAATGTGACAGCTTTACACTTGGACTGCTTTTTAGGAAGCTAACGGCTGCCAGCATCCTAACATTCAAAGCCTTATCTCGAGAGGTGGACTGACAACTCATGGGGCCCCCAGGCAAGAGGAGATCATAGGACCCCCTTTGTCCCCGCCCGCATGTAAGCCACACCTAAAAAAGCTCCACCTACATACATATTGCACTGCAAATGCTTGTAACCGAATTTCGCTACACTATGTTCAAAATAAATGTTTAATAAGTTAAGAAAATAAAGTTAAATGTTACAAAAATTCCAATTAGAAGCTAAAAGAATTGATATTTAAATCATTTAAACAATATGTAAATATTACCAACGCCAGTAACAAGCAATTTGTTTGGCTTTACAATGAAAAATCAAAGTGTGAGCATGTCTAGTATTATGAAGGACCTGAGCAGAGGCATAACTAGAACCTTCAGGGCCCCAGTGTAAGAAACCATGAAGTCCCCCCCTGACCTTATTATGGTCCAGCAGCAGGTCTATTTCACACATCCTGCAGCAGGCCTCTTCCTGCTATCTTGGGTAGGGATGCCACCTTTTCTTCCAGCCAAATCTGAACACTTTAGCGGTGCACAGCAACTTTTTTTTTGTGTACACTATACAAATATTTTGTCATTAAATAATATTTCTAATCATATTAATTTAATTACAAGAATCCCTCCTTACTGTATTTCAGAGTCCACAGAGTTTCCCCTTTACACCTGAATCCACAGTGTTCCCCTTTACATTTGAACTGACAGAGTTCCCTTTACATCTGAACTGGCAGCGTTCCCCTTTACATCTGAATCTGTAAAGTTCCCCTTTACATCTGAATCTGTAGAGTTCCCTATACATCTGAATCCACATAGTACCCTTTGCATCTGAATCCATGGAGTTCCCCTTACATATGAACTTAAAAAGTTCACTTTAATCTGAAATTGCAGAGTTTCCATGATCTGAAAATTCTGAATGAACCTTCTGCACACTGGAACAAAGTAGAGTTTTGTCGGACTATACAGGCCAGAAAGGAGTACTTAGCAAACAATATATAAAAAGGCAAAATTTATTTAACATATATTAAAAAAGCATCAATGCCAACATGCAGCAGCTATCATTGGCTGACAGCTGATCACTTGGTAAAGGGCCCGCTGTGATTGGCCCTTTACCCGATCTGTGATAAGCCCAGTCCCAAGGACTTGGCGATCACAGAGCGGGCCCAAGGGGGCGCCGGCAGAGCGAGAACGGGAGGACATCTATGTTCACCTCTCCGGCATTTAAACCCACGCTGTATCCGTTTTTCGGCTATAGAGCGGACGCCAAGTAGTTAAAGTGTTAGTAAGCCCACAACAGTAAAATCGGTCTGTATATGCAGTAAAGCATGCTTGTTATACTCATTGTGAAACCTAAGGGGTTAATCCTCCACATTGTGTAAAAAGGCTGTTTGATCCTGTCTTCTCTGATCCTCCTCTTCTTCCACTGTCCCCAATCCATCTCTTGATAAGACAGAGCCTTTCAAGGCACTCTGCACATGCCCAGTTTGGTGTTTTTTCTTGGGAGGGTGCATGTGAAACAAAGCCAATCAGCACTGTCTAGAGCTGGGACATGCAAACTGTGGCCCTCCAGATGTTGCAGAACTTCAAGTCACATGAGGCATAGCAAGACTCTGACAGCTACAAGCATGACACCCAGAGGCAGAGGCATGATGGGACTTATAGTTTTGCAACAGCTTAAGGGCCACAGTTTGCATATCCCTGGTCTAGAGAGAGGGTCATGGGTTCTGCAGCTTCATAGGACAGTCAGAGTAGAATAAAAACTCCTCTTACACGCTTTAACCAGACACTGATATAAGTTACAATACTGCTGTATACTGCTGATGAGAAAAGGTATTTAGCTGGTTATATTGACTAAAAGAATTGCATTTTCATGTTCTGTGTACTGTGGGGGGCCAGGTATAGTGAATTCAGGGTCCTGGGTTTAGTAACACTTTAAATAAAGTGTTAGTGCTTTTATTTTTTGTGATTGAGTAGTGTTGCTCCTTACCCATTCACATGAAGGGGTGGTCTCTATTTTTAAAAGGGGCATCCAGATAAGTCCTCGTCCACAGATCCCCAGAACCACTGGACAAAGGTTGTGAGGAAAAGGTCTTTGTCCTTATCAACATGAGGATCAGGTGCTTTGGCAGGCGTCCCACCCTGGCAATGTACCCTCCCCATGTTGAGGTCAAGCAGCCTTATATGGTTCAGTGGGGGTGGAGCACTTTTATCTCTCCCTTTGCCTGTCCTGCCAGGCTGCATACTTGGATAATAGTAGTCTGGTGAGGAATTCGGGAATCTCTTCTTTTTTGTGTAGGATTCCCTTGACATCTACACCAGACCCAGAATGGATTAGGTATACAGTAGGTGAAGGGAATTCCAACCCTTTTTATTTACAAGCAGGGAGAAGCAGCCAGGCGCTGTCATTTACTAGCAACTTAAAGAGGAAGTAAACCCTCCTCAGGAAGTTGTACCTATAGGTAAGCCTATGTTAAGGCTTACCTATAGGTACTGTAAATATCTCCTAAACATGTACCGTTTAGGAGATATTTACATTTGATGCAGCCAGTGACGTCACTGGCGCATGCGCTCTGAAGGAACGGCAGATCGTGCTGTTCCTTCAGAGCCCTGTGCCGTGACCGTCGGCTCCCGCACGCGTGCGCGGGAGTGACGTCACCGCGGCTCCGGCCAATCAGATGGCCGGATGCCGCGATCCCGGAAGACGGGCGACTGTACATGTCGCCCGTCATAGAGGTAAGAGAGCGGCGCGGCGAGGGCTCGTTCTAAGGTAAGTATTTGATAATGAGCTAGTATGCGATGCATACTAGCTCATTATGTCTTTATCTTTCAGGATGTAAAGAAAAGAAAAAAAAAATTATCGGTTTACAACCTCTTTAAACAGTATTTTTTTTTCTCTTCGAGGGCTGGTTTACACCAGAAATCGAACAGAAACTTGATCGCATTCATAAGCAGTTTCTGTTTGATTTGAGCGCTGTGCAATTTCAGCCTATTTAAATGCATGGGCTGAAATACACTGCACTGCACCAAAAGTAGTGCATGCACTACTTTTGGAATAGCACTATAACTGGCTCAGATTCGGCATCAGAACTTGGGTAAAGTTCGGCGAACCCTCCCCACACTGAACCCAAGTAAATTTGGCTCATTACTATTACTGCAGGAGGGGCTGAGTGGCCACGTGACCTCTCCGACTGATGTCAGAGGGAGATCTCGGCTCCTCCCGCAGTAGCCCTGGATCGGAGTAGGAGACTGGCCGGGAGTCACGTCACCGGCCAGAAGAAAATTGTATTTACAAGCTTCATTTCAGAAAAATATTTACCCTGTGTTATGCCTAATAATAGAGGGGCTGGCAGTGAATATAATTTCTGTGGTAACAACCACTGTAACCACTTAAGCCCCGGAAGATTTTACCCCCTTCCTGACCAGGGGGTATTTTGCGATTCGGCACTGCGTGACTTTAACGGACAATTGCACGGTCTTGCGACGCTGTACCCAAATGAACTTGACGTCCTTTTTTTCCCATAAACAGAGCTTTCTTTTGGTGGTATTTGGTCACCTGTGCGATTTTTTGATCATGCGCTATAAACAAAAAAAGAGTGACAATTTTGCAAAAATAACAATATTTTTCAAATTTTTTTATATGAAATTCCCCCCCCAAAAAAATGTAAAAATCAAAATTTTTTAACATTTTAGGCCAATTTGTTTTCTGCTACATATGTTTGGTAAAAAAAAATTGCAAAAAGCGTATTTTGATTGGTTTGTGCAAAAGTTATTGCGTTTACTAACTAAGGGAGAGATTTTTGTCATTTTTATTGTTTTTTTTTAACGAGAAATGGCAGCGATCTGCGTTTTTTTTTGCAGGACTGCGACTTTGCGGCGGACAGATCGGACCCTTCACTGATATTTTTGACACTTTTGGGGGTACCAGTAACATTACTACAGTAATCAGTGAACTGTAAAAATGACACTGGCAGGGAAGGGGTTAACTTTATTTGAGAAGGAGGGGTTAAGTGTGTCCCTAGGGGCGTGCTTCTTACTGTGATTGGATGTGGCTTTTCATGTAACAGCAGAGATCTACGGTCCTACATAGCAGGACCGTATGATCTCTGCTGTTACACAGGGGAGAAAGACAGGCGGCTTTCTTTACATTAGCCGCCTGCCTTTCTCCCGGTGTAACCGACGATCGCGAGTGACTGGTGGACATCGGGTCCACCGCTCACACGTGCGGGGGGGTCCGTGAGCGAGCGGGAGCACGCCTCCCGCGGCGCGCTCGCTCCCTAGAGCCTCACAGGCTAGCGACATAGTACTATGTCGCTTTGCTTGTGAGGGGCTGACCGCCGCAGTAAATAGCCGTGCAGAGGTCGGCAAGTGGTTAAACAAACTGAAGCAACAACAAGCTTGTTTCAGTTTAGCTCAGTAGGCACTCAGTAATCTGGGGGCTGTAGAGACACCATTTTTACATGCTCGAGGGGTGCCACTCTTCCCCTTCTGTTGTTCCTGGGCTCTCTCACTCCTCCCTAAACTCCTCTGATGAGTGTGAATATGATTTAGTTTGGCTCTGAGCTGTTTCAGGTTCAGAGCTGTCAAAATCACGGCTGAAGCGCTTGCGCTCTCAGCAAATCAAGCCCAGTCTGTGCATGATCAGCTAGAGAAGAAGGCAGAGGAAACACTAGGTGTCGAATTGACCTCTAATGTCTCCATGAAGAGAACCTGCCCAATGCTGTCACATAAGAGGCTTGTTGGCACCCTTATGATTGCGATAAAGTTATATTAAAAAAATAAATAAATAACAGAAAAACTAAAACCACCCGTGTCACCCCGCACACACACACACATACAAAGCCAAACATAGAGCGCACACATGAATGTAAACGATTGTGCCACATGTTATCTATCACCACACGCTCCAGAGGGAAAGCAGTAATTATAGGATGCTCTTACAGTACACTCCTAACTCTGTAAGGGCATTTAAAGCGCCGTATTTTAATATTTTTGAGAACCATTATTTTTTGCCATTTTTTTGCGGGTGCACACAGTGTGGAGGCTTGACATATTTGGTATGGATTTTCTTAAAAATACCTCATCTTTTATTTTGAACAAAACAATTGTGGATTAAATTTATTTCATAAACAGTTGCACTAATATTGTGCAATATGTAAAATTGCAACCGTCTATTCTAGAGGGCCGCTGCATTCAAAAAACACAAAATGTTCTGTGGATTTTAAGTAATTTTAGAGCCTCAAATACTGATTATTACATTTGTGTGAAAAAGTGGTTAAAAATAGGGAAACACTTTCTATTCCTCTGCGTGCAATGCTTCTCTCTTGAGGCTATTGTTAGCTACACAATAATTGCTTCAATTAAGCTGGCCCTGGTTTCTGGTAAACTGCTGGAATTTTGAGTTGTAGGTGGACCAGTAGAGCAACAGCTTCAGATGGGTTTGACCTGGGATCTGAAAACACCTGAGCCCATCCCTATTTATCATTGATTCTAGCACCCCTTTTGCTTCGTACACAGTAGACTCTTTTGTATTGATCTTCAAGGAAACCTCTGCTTAGAAATACTAGTGAGTAAGCAGGTGCAGTTAGCTAGTCTGCCACTAGGTGGCTCTGTCTTAGAATAGTGCTGGTAACAGAGAATAGTGTAATCAGGTGCTAGGTACCTTTTAATTAGAGCTCTCCTGTAGTGATGTCATAAGTGAGCCAGTGCACATATATAGGCCAGGATGAGAGGGGCCTTAGTGTAGCTGGGGCATAGGAGCTAGATACCCCACCATCAGACACATGTAGTCAGCAAGTGGAGGCCTTGGCGGGGCAGGAGGAAAGAGAGAGGTAGACCTGCACCCAGAAGAGACAGCTGTAGACTTCCTGACTCCTCAGTGAGTACTAATGATCCCAAGTGGAGAGAGACTGAGCTAGGAAAGATGGCTTACTAAATGTGTTGCGTGCTGCTTTCACATGTGACTGCTGCAGATGGTCCACTATATGTGATTGACAAGGTACTGTTAAGTGACCCTGGATAGTATGTAGATGTGATGTGACTGTGAATGCCATCTTTAAAGTAGAAGTCCAGCCTAAAACTAAAATCTCTAAATCAACTTGCAGGCACAATCTAAGACTAACCTATCTAACCCTGTAAAGCAAAACTAGCTACACATACATTTTCTGACGCTGATCCATTCCGGTCTCCAGCGGCAGAAGCTCTATGCAAGACACAGCCGAAAACGTCTGTGAAATGCCTGGGTAGTGACTTTACCCATAGACTTACTATGGAGCTTGCGTTGTTGCTGTATCTTCTGCACCCACCTGCACAGAAAAGCCAGCACCGACAGCTCAACGTAGGATCGGATCGGCTTCAGAAAAGTGATGTGTAGCGAGTTTTGCTATACAGGGCTAGATAGGTTAGTCTTAGATTGTGCCTGCAAGTAGATTTAGAGATTTTAGTTTTCGACTAAACTTCTACTTTAATTCAACATCAGTAAAGTAAAGAAGCCGGGAATGTCGTATGGAGGCTCTAGGCATGGAGAGGGCACAAGATGGTGGAGTGTTAGAGTCTTAAGCATGTGGATTTTTGTTCTGGAAGGGAAGAAGTAGGGCAGGAACTTGTGCATTTGGCACCATTGCAGGTAGACTGTGATTATTGACTTTTGCTTCTGAAAATGCTAGCTGCCTGTCTGTCACAATAATGCTTCATTGCTTTTCTCTTTTTTATTTTTTTCTTTCAATAGTTTTTATTGAAATAAGCAAACATAGGGTACAAAATTAGAGTGAAGGCAGAGGCTTTTCACCTAGACTAACAACATTAGCTTATAAACTGAATAAGCATAAAATCCATATACAATAAAGTGCATACTTTAAAGCAGAAATAGGACTGCAACATCAGTCCTTGAACAAGGGGAGTGTTGAATCCAAAGTAAGGAGGAGAGGCAAGAAAAGCAGAATGAGCAGAGAGTGATACAGGAAGTTTCTAAAGTAGACTTATAAAGGTATTATAAATACTGAAAGTTACAAGAAGGAGGAAGGCTTTTGGCTCTGTTTGGTCGGAGACTTCTGAAGGCATGATTTTCCCATGTGGGGACTGTCAAGGAGAACATCACTACAGATTACTAAGGAAAATGCTTCTGGGATGTGCTAGCCATGGAGACCAATGTTTGTGGAATTTAACTCCAGTAAGGTTTGATTTGGTGAAGAGAAATTTGATAAGGTCATCGATAGTAGAGATGAGAGAGTATAGTGTTGGTAGAAGTGGGTCCTTTCAAGTCCCTGCTAGGGCTACAAGCGCTGCTATTAAGATATGAGTTACAATAGGAAGGAAAGTCGTTGGCCAAACAGATGGGTCTAGACCAAAGAGAGCCATTTGAAGTGTCGATACCTGTGAAGCAAAAGTAATGTCAGCTATCAGAGTAGATACATTTTCCCTGAAGGGATCAATGACAGGACAATCCCACCAGATATGAAAGATGTCCCCTATAGCATCACATTTTCTTTCGGGGAGTAAGATGTGGATGAATGGGCCAGTCAATTGGGTGTGTAATACCATTTTCTGGTATATTTTCATGAGAGTTTCCCAATGAGATATGTCTTTGGAAAAGACAGCTGGCAGCCTGAGGGTTCAATGCCAAACCTCCGGAGAGAGTGTGACCTGCAGTTTTGATTCCCAAAATACCGTACTTGAGGGTTTTGATGTAGATGTCGGTCGGGAAAAAAGATTATAAATGTAGGATATTTCCTTTGTAACAAATGTGGAAACAACAACATTTATAATGAAGCTATACTGGACAGCCATGTAAATATCTAGTGAATATTTAAAATGAACAAACACACCAAGAGCAGTTTTGATAAAAAGCATAAAACAAAACTTTACTGGACATCAAAATACATAAAGTTCCTTACACATAAAAATTACCATAAACATTACACAAAATACTAAAATAGACTTAAACATACACTCCTATTCCCAATATCCCAAAATATCAAATAATACTTAGCTCTGGTAGTTGAATGTTCTAAATGGATAGAAAATTGGCTAAAAGATAAAATTCAGAGAGTAGTGGTTAATGATTCTTATTCTGAATGGTCTAAGGTTATCAGTGGTGTACCCCAAGGTTCAGTGTTGGGACCCTTACTTTTTAATATCTTTTTAAATGATATAGGGTCTGGAATTAAAAGTACCATCTCAGTTATTGCAGATCACACCAAGCTTTGCAGTGGAATAACTTCTTTACAGGATGTCTCCAACTTACAAGCTGACCTCTATGCACTGTTTCATTGGGCAACTATGTGTCAAATGAGGTTTAATGTCGATAAATGTAAAGTTATGCACTTGGGGGCTAAGAATATGCATTCATCATACATACTAGGCAGAGTAGAACTGGGGGAATCCATAGCGGAGAAGGACTTGGGTGTTCTGGTAGATCATAAGCTTAATAATAGCATGCAATGCCAAGCTGCGGTTTCCAAAGCAAGCAAAGTCCTTTTTTGTATTAACAGAGACATGGACTCCAGAGAGAGAGATATCATTTTGCCCCTGTACAAATCATTAGTAAGACCTCATCTGGAATATACAGTTCAGTTTTAGGCACAAGTTCTTAAAAAGGATATCAGGGAACTGGAGAAAGTGCAGAGAAGGGCAACCAAACTGACAAGAGGCATGGAGAAGCTCAACTATGAGAAAAGATTAGAGGAACTGAATTTATTCTCTCTTGAGAAGAGGAGATTAAGGGGGGATATGATCAACATGTATAAATACATAAGGGATCCATATAGTGAACTTGGTGTTGAGTTGTTCACTTTAAGGCCAACACAGAGGACAAGGGGGCACTCTTTATGTCTAGAGGAAAACAGATTTTTCTCCAAATATGGAAAGGTTTCTTCACCGTAAGAGCTGTGAAAATGTGGAATAGACTCCCTCCAGAGGTGGTTTTGGCTAGCTCACTAGATTGCTTTAACCACTTTACCACTAGAGCATTTTGCTGTCTTACGTCTGGGCAACTTTTTGGGATTCGGCGCTGTGCGACTTTAACTGACAATTGCGCGGTCATGCGACGCCGTACCCAAACGAAATTTACGTCCTTTTTTTACCACAAACAGAGCTTTCTTTTGGTGGTATTTGATCACCTGTGCAATTTTAACTTTTTGCGCTATAAACAAAAAAAGAGCGTTTATTTTTTTATATGAAATTCCCCCCAAAAAAGATGTAAAAACCAATTTTTTTTTTAATTTTTGGCCAATTTGTTTTCTGCTACCCATGTTTGGTAAAAAAAATCGCAATAAGCATATTTTGATTGGTTTGCGCAAAAGTTATTGCGTTTACTAACTAAGGGAAAGATTTATGTCATTTTTGGCGTTTTTTTTTTTTACGCGTAATGGCAGCGATCTGCGATTTTTTTTGCAGGACTGCGACATTGCGGCGGACAGATCGGACCCTTGACTGACATTTTTGACACTTTTGGGGGTACCAGGGACATTACTGCAGTAATCAGTGCTATAAATATGCACTGTTACTGTAAAAATGACACTGGCAGGGAAGGGGTTAGTTTTATTGGAGAGGGAGGGGTTAATGTATGCCTGGTGCTTACTAACGTGTGGGGGGGGAGGTGACTGAGTGAGCCAGGGACAGATCGGATGTTCAGCTATGCTGAACACTCCGATCTGTCACTCCCTGTCACTTAGGAGATCCGCCCGCTCTGTTTACACAGGCGGGCGGATCTCCAAACTGGATTCCCCGACGATCGGGGCAGAGCAGCGGCGATCGCCGCTGCTCCTCCCCTGGCCCGACTCCCGCTGTGAATGAAAACAGCGGGAGCGCGCCTCCGGCAGCGCGCGAGCGCCGCCTACAGGGGGAGGAGTCTAGCGAAGTAGGTCTACGTCGCTAGACGATAACGAGCCACTGTGCCACAGTAGCAGCACAGTGGCTAGTGTTAAAGTGGTTAATAAAAGGCCTGTATTGTTTCCTGGGTGTACTTAATATAAGTGGGTACTAATATTTATAAGTAAAGTTGATCCAGGGATAATCCGATTGCCTCTCGGGGGATCAGGAAGGTAAGCCTACAACATGCACAAGCTAATTATCTTAAGCATGTACAAATGTGTATGTAATGATCATCCTAAACAGTTACTCAGCTTCTTATTATGGAGATGGACTGATTTCTCCAAAATCCTCAAATCAAGTCTAAAGCAGACAAGTTGTTCCTTTTGTGTTCTAAAAACAACTCTGCTTTGTCTGAACACATGCTTGTTTTAAAAGTCCTAAACACCACCTCCCCATAATTCTTGTTCCCCTGTTTAGCTCCTAAACCAATCTAACTGGGTTATTTGCATATCAATGGGGGTTGGGGGGGAGGGACCTAGCTTCCTAACCCAGAATAACTAACAAAATCATTTGCTATAAAAGCACCACCCTTGGATTTGGTTGATAGTTGGGGGCAGAAGGAGAGCAGATACTTAGAAACAGTCCCATCAGTGACAGATATTGAGGAGATAATATGACGAATCCTGAGGTAAATGTAGAAGTCTTTGCTAGGAAGGTTGTATGAGGCAGAGTGTTGCTGGAAATCTTTAAGATGAAGTTGATAGTATAGGTCTTCAATCTTGTGGATCCCCGCTTTAAACCAATGCTCTAGTGGTAAGTTTGGTCATAGTAGTTGGAGAGAGAGGAGTGGAAGAGACTGCAGGGTCTTTATGTGGATTCCTTGGGAGGGTTGTCATATAGCTTTCCAGATGGCAATTGTGGCATTGATGGAAGGTAAAAAGGAATGGGATGCATGAAAGTCCATTCAAATCGCCGCTAGTAGTAGATGGGGAGGTAGAGAGATTGCTGTAACTTCAACTTTTAGCCATGAAGTAGTGGGAACTACCACTGTTCTGCTTGGTTCAAGAAGACTGCCTTGTAATACCATTTGGTGTTGGGTGCTCCAAGATTAGCAAGAGCTGTGCCCCAGTACTTTTCTGAGTCCTTGGCCTTAAATAAGTATGGAGATTGGTAATTCTGGCTTAACTTGCTGTCTAATGTTAGTGACTTAAAAAATATTCTAACTAGCGATAGCCAGATAACTAGCATTTTCAGAAGGTGGTTCTTTGCGGTAACTTCATATTTCAGTACAGGTTTCCTTTAAAGTAGATTCAATCCCCGACTGAATGACATATAGTTTGCTAAAGCTGTCATTAAAAAAAAAAAAAAAACTGCCATTTTTTTCATCTCTTTTCATTGATTTTTCTGTCTGCTGACAAGTCACTTCCTATCTACATGCAATTGCCCTAACATTGGCTATACATCATGGACCAGCTTCCTGATAGTGGCAATAGTATGCCATGCCTGTGCAGTGTGTCTCGACTGGATGCTTGTGGTCTCCAAAAGGGGCGAGTGACCATTCAGGAGGGCAACTGGGAGACAGTTGTCACCATATAACATGAAGGATATGAATACAGACCCCCATGGCAGGATCACTAAGTATTACTTTAATAAATTCTGCAGATTTACAAAGATTTTAAATTATAATAATATGTTTCATATTATCTGAGATTTTAGCAATTGGGTTTAGATTAACTTTAAAGGTTAAGTTCACCTTTGGAACATCTTACACCTATATTTATTGTTCCATTACCTGCAGCGCTCACCCCACAACCCCACCCCCCTGTACTTCATTGGCACATTGGAAAATCATTGCAGCTGTGCGGGGCTCCGCCCACATAGTCCCATCCTTATTTTACAGGAATCTGTGAATGAAGAAACTACAAATCCCATCTACCACTGTGGCACTGTGACTTGTAGTTTTCAGTGGACTGTGAGGGCACTAATGAGCACCCTTGTAGTTCATTGACATTAGCTGGACCTCTGAGCTGGTAAGGGCTCAGAGCTGTAGGAGGAGTCAGATGGAGCCTGATATTGCATCCACGAACCATTAATAGCTAGTGCAAGGCTCTGTAGGCTCCTGTGAAAAAAAAATAAGAAATGCACTGTTTTTCAATGCAAAAATATGTGCATTTACAGTATATATTTTTTTTTCACAAAGGTGAACTTAGCCTTTAAGTAAAAAGGTTATGTGATTAGGAATTCATTTTTCCTTTTATTGTTGTATGCAGGGCAGACTCAGGCATATAATTTGAATCGATACTGATGGGGCTTTTATTCACAACAGTGATAAATGAGGAATTTAAATAGTTTTGTATTATTTCTTGTTTATAATATTGGTTTTATTCATATTATTCAATGTCTGAGCTATACAAAGAGATTTAATTTCTTTAGAGATAAATTAGATAATTACTTATAAAACGGTTGTTTTATTTATTTTTTTTTTTTTTTAATGCTCCGAAATAGATTACACAGTAACTAAGTATATTAGTCATGACTGGGTGTCAGATAGATTAATTGTGTGTATTTGTAGCTTTCTCTAATAAGGATCAATTTGAAATGCATACAACGTGTTGGAGTGTTACACACACTAATTATCCTCTGCTATAATATAGCTTTATATGCATTTATACATAGTACTGATGTAGGAAATTTGGATCAGGCTCCGGTAAGTGAGTAAATATCCAACAGTGAGCAAAAAATGAAAAATCCTTTTCACTGGTGAGTCAGCTGATTTGCTTCAAGCCTCCAAATATTCAGTTGGCCATCCAATTGCATCCAGTGATATGCAAGTAATAATTAGCGCCTTCTGAAATCCTTTTTTGGCATTTTATACATCAAAAGATGTATCCAAAGGTGATTAATT
This sequence comes from Pelophylax lessonae, assembly GCF_965119305.1. Taxonomy (NCBI): domain Eukaryota; kingdom Metazoa; phylum Chordata; class Amphibia; order Anura; family Ranidae; genus Pelophylax; species Pelophylax lessonae. Next base: position 246,335,582 of record NC_138773.1, on the reverse strand, counting down.
GGTGCTTTTTTAAACACCATAACAATAAATTTCAACGTGTAAATGTTAAAAAAAAAACATGTATTTATAAGTTTGCCTAAAAAAGAGTAAGTTAAGTAGAAGAAAAAGCTACACAATAATGTACTTATAAAATGATGCTTACCATTTTAATCTGATTCTCTCCGCTAACATATTCCAATTCATTGCTTTTTGAATATTTTTCAGAGCTTTTCTATGCGATCACATGACCAAAAAGGTGTGGTGCTCCGGCTCATCCTCTCTCTATCTCTTCAGCTAGTGGCCAACAGCACCTTGAAATACTGGGAGCTATGAATGCTAGCGGGATGACATCATGGCTATAGAAGACTTTAAATACTGTCACAACCCTCCTGGGGTTTTGCAGCAGTAATGGAACCCAAGTGCAGCAGAACAGCACTCCCTACAATCACGACCCTCAGAAGCACCTGGAAGTGGGGACAGGGTCTGTGGTGGCACAGAGGCCTTTAATGGGAAGAAGCAGAAAGCGAGGTCAGTCAATCCAAAGTCAGGGCAGGCGGCTGGCAAGAGAAGGCGATCAATCCAGAGTCAGGTCAGGTGGCAGGCAAGGCGAGTCAAACAGAAGATCAATTATCAGGAACCTGGAACACGAACTGAGAAACAGGACAAAAGGCAGGTTATACAAGAGCAAGGAAAATAACCAAGCACTGACTGGAAGTCGTACTTGGTTTAAATAAAGAGCCAGGATCACATGACCAACCACCTCCCACCAGTATGTGGGGCACACAGGAGCTATAAAGGGAAGTCAGGGACCCGGCGCCATCTTGATTTGCACCGTAGTCCCTGACCTTCCCTCCCCTACCAGATCCGCAACCCTCCATCTCCTCCCTGTGCAGAATGGTGGGTCCGTATGGTGGCCGCCATCTTGCCGCGACGGCATGCTCGCCGTGGACCTCATCGGCGAGAGGGAACCACCACAGATCCAGGAGAGGGGTCTCTGAGAGCGGCGAGTGTCGTGACTTTGCCGCAAGGATGCCGCGGGTGCCAAGGAGCGGGTGAGTACACGGCAGTGCCGTGACAAATACTAATGCTGAACTTTCATAAATGCACAGATCAGAGCAAGAGCTTTGTGGTCACATCAAGAAAAACTTAAAAAAAAACAAAAAAACAAAGGATTTAAAAAAAATGCATTTATTTATTTATTATCTGATAAAGTATTGAATAGTTAAAGTGGTTATAAATCTCAAAAACTAAAAACTATATGTTACATGTTAACAAATTTTTAGGTGTGGTGGATGCATTATTTATTTATTTTTATTTATTTTTACCTAGTGATTTGGCCAGTAAGTCTGTTATTTTTCAACTTTCAAAGACCAAGCTATCTAGCAAAAGTGGCAATTAGGGGTTTGAGACAAATCATTTAACACTGACAGGGGTGCTTACAATTTTCAGCTTTTATTCAGGTGTGTAAAACTTTTATCCCAAAAGGAAAAAATTGTTGATGCTTAAAAAGTGTTATCTGGCATATAAGACACATCTTAACCACTTGCCGACCAGGTGGCACAGCTGCGTGAATCAACGTACCTGTATGTCGCTCGCGTCCATGGGTAGAGAGTGCGCGCGCCCGCCGACACGGCAGTGATCAGATTAGTTCCAGATTCGGATGCGAATCACAGAAATCCTGTGCCTGTGTAATGTAAACTCAGGCACAGGATGTAATGCAATTTCCACTCCTGGAGACCTTTTTGGTTCCAGCGAGTGAGGAGAGAGCATCAACAGTGAGTACACAAGCACTGCACTGACACCTGTACACATAGGCACATATTTAACCCCCTGATTGTCCCACCAGTTAACCCTTTCACTTCCTGTCACAGTGTCACTATGGGCCTGATTCATAGTACGGCGAATTGGCGTTTCGGCGTGATTTTGCGAACCGGCGATTATTTAAGTCTGAAATTGGCATTCAAAGAACGGCGGGTGGAAAATAGCGCCTAGTGTGAGATTTATTAAGATGCAATATGGTCAGAGCGCGACTTAAAACCACGCCAGCTAAAAGCTCGACTAAAGTTTAGCCAAATTTTCCCCTGTACCCCCAAAAATCCCAAATCACTGTGGAAGGTGTGGAAGTCAATTTGGAGATGACTTGCGTTTAAAAAATCTCAAAAACTGACTTAGAAAGAGAGATATCTGCGAAAGTGTGGAAAGGTTAAACAGCTCCTCCAGCCGCGAGCTGCGAACGCGCGAATGTGCGCATGCGCAACGCCAAATAGGCTCAAAAAATTTCGCCAGCGCGATTTTGGGTCAATTTTTTTTTGAATACCGCTTGCAAATCCGCTGTCTCGCCCATAGAAAATGGCAAAAACCGGCGGAATTGGAAAAACATGCACACTTCCAACAAGGGATCCTTTAGTAAACACCATCACATTCCATACACCTTTCCTGCTAACTCCGAAATCATAGCAGGCAAATCTACAGTGTTTATATAGAACCTCCACATTCTCTGAAAAAACCCACAAAATATTACATTGGGGAATTGGTCGTCAGATAGAAAAAAAATAGATGTAAAACATATTTCAAAGAAAGATTATTAGCATTTCACACATATCAAGGAAATGTCACAATTTTGACAATATTTTATGTGTTTCCAAAGAATGTTTTTAGAAATATATTGCAAATACTACCTTTTCTTCCATATGGGTATGGCCAAGTGTTACCATTTTACTACACATTTAACTGAAGGTATATATATATATATCCCTTATACTTGGCTAATTAGCAAAGTATGCCCAACAAACAAATAGAGCTTTAGCTCACAATATTGCTACATATTGACTTTATGTGGCATCTTTTGTATTTTGTTCATGTCTTTAGATTAAAAGTTTGCTGATACACATGCCTTTTTCAAACATGAACAAAATTAATGATGTCAACATTTGGAGGATTGGAGATATCCAAGTGTTGCCCATACAGAGGGCTCCTTCCGGATTCGAACTTACAAACCTACAGCAGGAAGGCAGACTCCCTAATCATTGTGCTATTTCTCAGTGAGCGTTGGGTGTTTTCCTCATGCCGTCAAAATGCTCACATGGGAACAGGGGCCATTGAACTGAATAGGATTGGATTTTTTGCCTGTTTTGGGAGCTGATCCTTGAGCTGGACAAATCCCCCTCAAACGCCCCCAAACGGGCTACGTTCACATGTACGTGTTTGTGGTCTGTTTTTGGGGCTTTTGTAGGTGATTTCATATAACAATGCCTGCCCAAAAAATGCATGTCAAAACGCCTGTGAAAACGCCAGCCAAAATGCACATAAGAACGCCTGATATAATTGCCACGCCAAATTTAGGGATGTTCATGAGTGATGAGTCAGATTGTTGGCTTACATATCTGGTCAATTGTCACAATCTCACTTCCCAAATCCCAAAAGGTGTGTTTCAATTGTTTACCTAAATATATATTTCTCTCTCTCTCACGTAATTGTATATATATGTATGTATTCCTGTATCTAAACATTCTAAATAATGACTAGCAAACTTGAATAGAGAATTTTTTCAATTCACATATACTATACACACCTACATACATTTCTATTCCTCATTTCTATTTCCCTTGTTTTGGCAACTGAGCATGCTCCAAAACACACAGGACACACACAGTTAATTTTTTGACTGGGCGTTACCATTCTGGGTGTGTGTTTGCTTGGATTATATATAGCTCACTCAGACATCAGGAAAGATTTGACCTACGAAGAGGTCCAATATATTTGTGTGTCACATGCTTTATGGGTAACATTTTTGGCCCTTTGTTATTTATGGAGGTGAGATTTGGCTGTGTTGTGTGTTGACTCTCTGTAAGTATTTATTGCTGTTAACATAATTCTGTCAATCTGCACATGCATCTGTTGATTATGGGCTCTTTGTCGATGTATATGGTCTAAATGTTGTACAAAGGTTGTTTTTGTTTGAAAAATACAAATGTAATAAACAGCATGTTTCCAATTTTTTTTTAAAATGTCTTCATGTGTCTAAATAAAGTTTTCTGGTGTCCACAAATGTATGTATTTGTATTTCTTTTTATAAGTTAAATCTGCTTAATGGTTGTGTATGTTGACTATTCGCGAATTCGCGAATATACAAAACCGCGTTCTCACATTTATACATGAAACCGGAAACGAAACTTTTGGTGCGTGCACACGTTTCCGGAAATTGTCCAGGCCCTGTCGTAAGTGTGCATCATGGCTCCTGCACTGATTACTGCCGAAATAGTGGCATTTGTGTGTAAGGTAAGGAGGGGGTGTGAATGTGCAGGGTGCGGGATGGGGGATGGGGGATGGTGGCTGGGTGGGTCGCTTATCTAGCGGGTGTGCAAGAAACTTTTGGTCTGCTGATCTGCGCATGCACTTTCTGCCTATTAGACGTGATCTAGAAGCTTCCTGTTATAGAAACTTCCTAGATGTGAACCTGTTCCCTATATATATATATATATATATATATATATATATATGTGTATATGTGTATGTGTGTGTATATATATATATATATATATATATATATATATATATATATGTGTGTGTGTGTGTGTGTGTGTGTGTGTGTGTGTGTGTGTGTGTGTGTGTGTGTGTGTGTGTGTGTGTGTGTGTGTGTGTGTGTATATATATATATATATATATATATATATATATATATATGTGTATATAAAAAATATATATTATACAAAATATATATATTAGACAATATATATACTATGTATATATTATATACAATATATATACATTAGATACATTATAGAATATGTTATATACCATATATTAGTGTATATAATAGGGAACAGGTTCACATCTCTGAACTTTCTATATAGATATAGATAGGCATACCCTGCTTTAAGTACACTCACTTTATATACAATCGTGAGTAAGGACACAGCTTGTTCAGCTTGCCATGACACTGCTCACAAACCATAAGTGACAGGGATAACAAACTTAGGGAGCAACGACAGGGTACCCAGGTACCCAGGACTACACCATATCCATTTTGTGGCTGGCCAGCTTGCCTAGGTAATCTATCATGTCATAGTCCTGGATCCCCTTAACATGCTCCCACATGGTTTGGGAGCAAGGCCATGTCAATGTGGCCAAAATTTACAATGGAGCTGGTGTATTTTCATGCATCGAGAAAAGAAAAAAGGGATTGCTTCACTTTAAGTACATTTTCAGTTTACATACATGCCCTGGTCCCATTGTGTACTTAAAGTGGGCTATGCCTGTATATAGATAGATTTGATTCGTTTCAACTTTTACACAAAATGAAACACAATTATCTGTGACAGATTGCTCTGACGCTTTGGAATCTGTCTCGATAAAGACAAATGTATTGACCCTTTTCATATATGCAAGATTAGAAACATTATATTCCCTAAATGCATAATGCCAAAAATTATTGCCTTACATACATCCATACACACTGCAAGCTCTGCACCGTTTGTCTTGTCTGACACTCTTACCATCATAAGCTGGATCTGCACACAGCAGCTAATTGGTTCACCTGAGATGGAATCAGTGATCACAAAAATCTGGAATGGTCATGTCTTCAAAGGATTGCCTTGAACAAATCACCTCTAAAAGAAACACATGAGTGTATAATCACTTGTCTCAATGGATCACATTCCCAACACACCCATCTCACACTGCCATATGATAATGAATGGGGGTGTCCATTGCAAGTTAAATACACCCCCAGATCACATTGCTTTGTTAATTTACAGATCTAACTGGAATCTGATGGCACTGCTGTGAACCACTATGCCATCAAATTCTGCTGGGGACCTTTAAAAAGGATTATGTGTGATTGTGTGGATAATTATGCCACCTTAAATTTGCATCTCCCACATACCATGTGCAACTCTTGCAGGAATTGTGAATCAAGGATAATTCAGCACAGCTTAATGAACAGACACATTGAGGAGGGTAGGAACACACCGTCAGATTACCCGATCACACTATGGGGTTTTAACTCCTCCATAATTTTGCCACTTTGGAAACCAAGTGCTTACTTTATGTATACTTTTTAGACGGAACTACAATTTCTAGTAGGGTGATATCATTGCATGAGATTTTCCCTCACTTCCTGTCTTAGTGTCACCAAGACAGGAAGTGAGGGGAATATCACTGTGGGGAAATAGCTTGCAATTGTTGCCTTATAATGTCCATAGTATATATAAAAGGAAAGAATTGCTGGCTATATCCCCACGGGAGATTCCCTCACTTCCTGTCCTGGTGACACCAAGACAGGAAGTGAAGGGAAATCTCCTGCAATGATATAACACTGTTACATGTTCTAGTTATGTAGCAAACTTAAGAATATACAAAGCAAACATCTTTTTTTTTCCATTTTGGCAAAATCATGGATTAATTAAAAAACTATCTTTGTTTGTCCCGTGGCTTGCAGGAAAAACATTTTGCCTTGATTCCACCATCAACACAGACAGGGGAAACCCTCCTGCGGAGCCATTGTGTTCTCCTGGTGCTGCCCCTGCCAGGAAAACACAGTGATTATTGCTAGTGGCTACAAGAGATGCTAGCGATAAGTGTGTGTAAAATCTGACAGACTGGTTGTACGTTGTCCTCCAGGTGATCGACCAATCAACTTGGGTACCTTCAGCCTGGCCATACACAGTTTAAATCTGCATCTCAAATGAAGCAATCCCATTTACATATAACACTCCATAAAGGAGAATTGAGGGGCTTATCAGGTCTGCGTTAAAAATTAACAGCCACACCCAATCAGACAGCTCGTGTTAAAAGGGACCTGAAAAGCAATCTGCATGGCTTGCTTTTCCAAGCATTGGCTAGTTTAGTGAGCCTGGACTAATAACAGTCACTGTAATGCTACCCATACTGCTGTCCTTTTAACATGGTGACAAAAGTTGATACCTATGCTACATGTGTGTAAAGTTACTTGCACCCTGCTAAAAGGACAGCAATAAGGTTGTAAATACAGTGACTGCCCGTCCCCCCCTGATGGCGGCCCTGGGTGTGTCATGAAAGGCCAATTGAGAAAATGGCTATATCATGTAGAGGAAATCACCAGTGTGGGGCAACCTATGTCATGGAGATAGATTTGGACATCGATGTATATGTATCACCAGAAATGGAATTCTTTGTTCTACAATATCTCAAAGACGACCTAGCATGTTATTTGAAGACTGTACTATTTTGGACATACTTGGACTCAAACATACACTGCTCTTTCCACAGCTCCTCCTCCTCTGGGGGTATGATAAAGTTTATACGCATCTTCACCAAAAGCACAAGATGATGTGTCGTCTCCGGATGAGGCTGCAGCGGAGATTTCAGTTCCTGCCTGAGATAGTGGATCTGCAGCGGGCCTGGAGTGATGCCAAAAGGCGCTCACCCAGGCTCCTGCTAAAGGCTGTGGAGCAAATCTCTGGTAAGTAAAAATATACATTACATGTGACCAGATAGGTTACAATTTTTTGGGTAGGTGGACATGTGTTTAGCTATGCAACAACACTAATACCAACACCCCCCCCCCCCTTCCCTCTCGCTCCTACCTTTCCTACCTCCATCAAGTGTCTCTTCACAACCTTTAATACTACTATGTACATTCGTATTTTTTATGTTTCTTTTTTTTCTTCTGCTTCTAGCCAAAGCGGACGGCCGGCACCCTCTTGTGCTTTTGGTGAAGAAGGGGAGGAGGAGGACGGCCACACTCCAATATGCATTCAGAGGCAGCGAGCCATTTGAGCAGCTGAAAATTGTGGATCGTAAGTAGAAAATAAAAATGTTAGAAATTTCTAATCTCTAATCACATTTTACAGAGCCCCCTTTACATCGGAGTCTCCAGACTTACTACACTGTAAGAGGGAAGTGTGAAGACTCTGATATAAGGAGAGTTTGGGAACCATTATTTGAGGGGGGAAGCTGGGGACTCTGGTGTAAAAGGGAACTCTGTGTTCCCCAAAGCTCCCCCATACATCTGAGCTTACAGAGACCCTCTTACACTTCCCTTCCTCAGTCCACCACAGTCAAGGGCACAACAAGTCCCACTGCAGAAGGCTACCTGCTTGGACTTGTAATCCTCTCTGTAGGGGAATGAGGAAATACTGCCTGCTATGCTAAGACTTGTAGTGCCCTCTGTTAGGGACTAAGGATTCCTCAGTCCTCAACATTCTAGGGCACTATAAGTCTCAGCATAGTGGGCTGTCATACCTCAGTCCCTCACAGCTCGGGTCAAAAACAACACAGTTAAACATCTAAAGGACAACTCCAAACAAAACTACCAATAATGGACAGAGTCCATATGCTCTATAATGTCAAAGACCCGCTACCACTCACCTTCCACCTCTGGTGCTGTCATTGTGTAGGGCAAAGGGCTCCATCTACACCATGTTTGGCTTTCAGGTCAGATAGGCAGGACTTGCTCAGCTCCACTCTCTTCCTTGGCAATTGACTCTGGCGTCATTGTGGATCTTTCCTCCTCTAGAAAACACCCAGGGGCCCTCTCCTTGTCCCCCAGCCACCCAGGGCCTTCTTCTCCTCCTCCTCCACCAACCATTTTCAGACTCTTCCAACTTCCCTTGGGCAACTCAACCCCTTTGCATAGTGGACACAACAAATCTATGACCAGCCTGCAAAATATCAAGTCTGGGCCTGGTTACCTGTATGTTCCGGGTCCAGGGCGGAGCTCTCCTCCCAGAGCAACAAATGATGATAGCAGAGTGAGTTGACCGGCCAGTCACTTCCTACTGGTGCAGGTACACACCTACCGATTCCTCCACATCTTAGGATAACATGATCAGACGGCCAATCCCCAGTCAGAGAAGGAGGAGTAAGTGTCAGCGGACAACAGACACCTGGCAGACGCAGTGAAGGGACTGCAGCACACTGCTGCAACTTTTTGATCCGAGGATTGAAAGCAATCTTTTACTTGGGAGATTTCCCTGACTGCGCCCTTCGAAATGTTGGTGCTCCGCTACTGGCCGCAAGGCCCCTGTAGGTGTGAGGCCTTAGGCGCCCGCTTAATTTGCATGGTGCCCTCCTGTTTTAAAACATGGTCAATGCATCTCATTGGTGTAAGTGCACTTCTATGTTCTGAATTGTAGGGGCATCGAGTATGGTGCTAGCATGATGAGAGGTTACTGCCTATTTGTGTCCATAAATAATATATAATGTTTTTCTTTTATTTTAGAAACCAGTGATCAGGATGTGGAGGCTCAGCCTTCTCAGGCCCCCTGTAAGTAATGTGGATGTGCTGGTGTGTTGTGTATTAGGTCGAACTTGGAGGAATGATTGTTTGTTTTGTTTTCTTTTGTGGTTGATGTAACTTCAGCAAGAGAGGAGCCTCAGGCAGGGCCAAGTCGCCTGGATCCGGGCCAGGAACACATTGCTGCCCAAGAAGAGGCCAATTGGTCTCAAACGGATGAGGACCTGGGCTCTCCTCAAATGGGAAGTAAGTATTCTACATGTGTTTGTGTGTTCAATGTGTCCTGGGAAATCTAAGGGCTGTAATATATATATTTTGCCATTGGGGTTATGTAGCAGATGACATTGAGGATGTTAGTTGTGGAGGACTGGGGAAGAGGGGCCGCTGCTTACCCAGTCCAAAGTAACTACTACCTTCAATGTTTCCCAAATACTTTCTGTGTGCCTTTATCAAATAGCTTTGGTTCAAGGATTGTATTTGTGTCTTTGTGTTTCTAGGAGATACGACGCCATCCCCCCATGAAGGGACACCATCCCCCCATGTAGGGTCTCCCCCATCCTCCCCCACTCCAGGCTCCCCTGAACTAGTCTGTAAGTACCTAAAATTAGATTCTCACATGAATTGTGTGTGCTAGGATGATGTGTATCTAGGATAATCTAAGTTGGAGTCTAAGCAAGTGTAGTTTTGCTATATGTGACAGGAAGGTTGGTCATGAAACACTCTTGCTTAACCTTAATGTTTGAAAGGTGGTTTTGGGCAGCTTTACAGGACATGTTATCTTTTGTAAGTTATCTCAAGCCACCCTATTCTAAATTGGTGTTAGTTTCTCTACATTGGAAATGGTGTGCTTTGTACTTGTAAATTTTTTGTGGACATTGTAATTTAATCATGTCCTGATTTAGTCAACACTGAAAATGTGTGTTTGTCAATCTTTCATAAATACTCTTCCTCGGTAATGTACCACATTCCAGTTCACAATTTGTGTTCTTTTTGTGCAGTTTCTCCCGAGCCAGCCACGCCATCAACTTCGGGGGCCCAAAAAAAAACTGATGATGGTAAGTTGTGTGCTTTTCCAGTAATGTGTCTACTTAGTAAGTGGAGAAATGCTAACTGTGTATGTCCCCGCTCAGGCTTCAAGTTCCTCTAAAGGCAGCAGGTTCTTTATGTGAATGCATTCTATGCATTAGTATTCCAAGTGATAGGTGTGCATATTCCCCCTAAGACTTACTGGGACCATTTTTTACTGTCCACATTTTTGCACTAATACTTGTCTGGAACAGACTCCCCCTCCTCCTTAACTGAGGTGACAGCATGCCAATATTGCCTCCTGATGCTGTCACTCCTAATCATTGAGACCATCGGAAGGGAGGGGGGCAAGGCTGGCTCACAGCCTAGTGCCTGAACAGGCACAGGGTGCTTGGCTTCATCTCATGTGCCTCCATAGCAAGCTGCCTGCTGTGGGGTCAACCAACAGGAGGGAGGTGCCTAGAGGTGTGTACAGGGGCCATGTAAAAAGGAGGATTATTTATCTTGTCCCCAAAAACCTAGAGAGTGTAAGTCTAACCTGATTAGTTTTCCACAGCCCTCCCAAAATGATATGTTTCCAACACTTAGAACAGGCAGGGCTGAGGCACCAAAAACATCCGAAAAACACAATCAGCACAAAAGCAGGGAGTACGTATCCTTAACGCTACAAGCTTCACCCAGTAGAATGACGCTTGCACTGTACAAATCTGCATCACCACCATATCAAAGTCTAAATAAAACTTTCAGGGAAATGTGGAGGGGTAATGAGTGGGTGTTAGAGCGTTTTCATGACTGCCTAACCTACAGTTAGCGTGAGTCCATTTGTTGATAAACTTTTTCTTCTCTCTTAACACAGCTGGGATGGCGGAAAGGAGATCAGGGGAGCAGACACATCTGCTCCGTCCACAACTGGCCCTCCGAATTCCAAAGGGTAAGTCTCTACTATGTGTCAGGTTCAATCTATAGACAGTAAGAGGGAGAGAGAACGCTACACAAACTCCAATGGTGATAGAGATAAATGTGTGCACATGTATCGTGTTGACCAATTGAACCCAAAACACCTTACATTCTTCTAAATGATTGCTTGTGTTGACATGAAGAAAAGCCTTTTACTTAGCTTTGGTGGAACTGCTACTAACATTCCAAGCCATCTTATGTAACCTTTTGAACAATTTGCTGTGAAAGTTTGAGTTTAAGGTTTACACCAGCAATTTAGCATATTTGCTTCAGAGTGTTGATAAAAGCCAACCAATAGACTCCTAAGCATATTTGTTGAGGCACATTAATTACAATCGTTGTTTGGATCATTTTGCATAAAACTAATTGTCTTTTTCTACCCAGGACACACCCACCTCACCTATGAGGTCCTTTTGGAATATGTAACATGGTGCATAGACCGAATATTAGTTTTGGAAGAAACTTATGGGGCCGATCCAGCCCCTCAGGAGCCATTTGTCAGGAATGTGTCACCCTTAAAAAGATTATAGTTTTTATTTTTTAATTTGTTTGGTTAATTTTACAATGTTTTTTAACTGTCACATTTCGACATTCTAAAAAAAAAATATAACAAAAAAATAAAAAAATTAAAAACCCTTTTTTTTGGGACCAAAAAAAATAAAAAAATAAAAAAACCCTCGTTTTTGGGAAACAAAAAAAATAAAAAAATTAAAAACCCTTTTTTTTGGGACCAAAAAAAATAAAAAAATAAAAAAACCCTCGTTTTTGGGAAACAAAAAAATAAAAAAAATAAAAACCCTTTTTTTTGGGACCAAAAAAAATAAAAAAATAAAAAAACCCTCGTTTTTGGGAAACAAAAAAAATAAAAAAAATAAAAACCCTTTTTTTTGGGACCAAAAAAAATAAAAAAATAAAAAAACCCTCGTTTTTGGGAAACAAAAAAAATAAAAAAAATAAAAACCCTTTTTTTTGGGACCAAAAAAAATAAAAAAATAAAAAAACCCTCGTTTTTGGGACCAAAAAAAAATATAAAAAATTAAAAAAGCCTTGTTTTTGGCAAACAAAAAAAAACACAAATGTTTACAAAAAAGCCTTGTTGTTTTTATGGCAAACGACAAAACCACAAATGTTTACAAAAAAGCCTTGTTGTTTTTATGGCAAACGACAAAACCACAAATGTTTACAAAAAAGCCTTGTTGTTTTTGGTAACAAACTAAACCAAAAATGTTTACAAAAAAGCCTTGTTGTTTTTGGTAACAAACTAAACCAAAAATGTTTACAAAAAAGCCTTGTTGTTTTTGGTAACAAACTAAACCAAAAATGTTTACAAAAAAGCCTTGTTGTTTTTGGTAACAAACTAAACCAAAAATGTTTACAAAAAAGCCTTGTTGTTTTTGGTAACAAACTAAACCAAAAATGTTTACAAAAAAGCCTTGTTGTTTTTGGTAACAAACTAAACCAAAAATGTTTACAAAAAAGCCTTGTTGTTTTTGGTAACAAACTAAACCAAAAATGTTTACAAAAAAGACTTGTTTTAGTGAAAACCTCAAAAAAAATTATAAAACACATAAAATATGTTTATCTAAATAAAATTAAAGTATGTTGCTCTTTGCAACACAAATGTTACATTGGCAATTTAGTTCATTCTATTATATATTGTAATATATTTTTTGTACGCTACAGTTGGTAGACACCCACATGTGTTATTAAAACATTTATTTTATTACCCAAGTTTTCTTTTTGGTGTACACATCGAATGTCTTTTGTGTTGTATTTGTTTAGTCGAGTGGTGTGGTCTGTAATTGTTAGTATGTTGGCTTTGGTTTATGTTAGCCTTGAGACTTGTTTTGAAGCTACATTTGAAGGGAGACCTTTTCTTGGGTCGTTATGTGAACATTGAGTTATCTAAATTTACATGAAATCATATGTTTGGAGATCGAGAAGCACGTGTGTATAAATGCCTACATTAACCAGGGCCATTACTTGGCCACCAACACTCCTAAAAAACCAAAGAGCAAACACAAACTAATCATTTTGCATAAAATTTTATTTCATCCCCAAAAAAAGCACTATAATAAATCATATTGTGCCACCCTCAAATTAAAAAAAAAAATGGCCCCACAAATTGGCCAATGTAACAATCATTAACAAAACTAAACCAAAAAAAATAAATAAAAAGAAATTAAGTTGGTGGTGGTGGTGGTGACTGAAGCAGTGTGGTGAGCAATGGAAAGGTTCCTGCCATCAAATGGTGGGCCAATAGTCCCATCTGCTCTGGGGTTAGCCTTAGAGTTCTGGTAAAGTGGCCCATTAGGATCAGATCTTGTGTCTGAGGCTGCTGCTGATGCAGGGTGTTGAACCCTGGAAATGTCCCAGACTGAAGATCTTGTGCCAATAGTCCCATCTGCTCTGTGCTCAGCCTAAGAATTTGGGTAACGTGTGCCATTACCATGAGATGGGATCGTTGCTGCTCCAAGGCTATTTGATGCTGCTGGTGGTGCAAGGGTTGTGAAGATGTGTGGGGAGTGGTGGTTGATTGGTTGTTGTGGTCCACGGTGCGGGGGCAAACGACATGTCGCATTGGTGACAAAAAAGAAGAACGGCCTGGGGAGGAGTGAAGTGATAAAGGTGTGGAGGGAATGTAGTCAGGTGGAAGGGGTACTGTGGAACCAGTGCGCATTGAGGTTGTGCAGGAGGATTGCTCATTGAGGGGTGTGGGAGTCCGAACGGAGTGTGAAGTGCTAGGAGTGGCTACAGGAGGAATTGTCCCATCCCCAGCTGCCTGACAAGTGGCCAACACTGGCATTACCCTCCCACTACCACAACCTGCAGTGGCAGGTGAGTGAGATGTTTGGGAGGGCTCTGCCAATGGGGCATCTTCAGATCCAAACAGGCATTGGCGTGTGGCCAGCACCTGAGTGTCAACACTTTGCCGATCCCGTTGATGCTGGTCTGCTAAACTTACCAAGCTGTTACGCATATCCTGTTGAACCTGTAACATATCCTGGTGAACCTGTACCATTGTTGCTACAGATTCCTGTATGAGCCCGAGCAGACGTACTGCCTCAGTAGATTGCTGAGTACGCCTCCTTAACTCATTTTGGACCTGATACTCATCAAGCAGCCTCTCGGCTACATCCAGCATAGATGGACGAAGTTGGGTAGGTGACAATCCCTCTGCATCTAAGGCTACCTGAAAGCAGAAGAAATAGACCAAATCATTATCAAACATCATGACTAAATATTTCAGATTAGTTTGACAACTTAACACCCCAAGCAGAACGTTGAAAAGTTTGATGTGCTTCTAATGAGTACTTGTTCATTGTAAGATTATCCAAGCTAGCAACACTTCTGATAATGGGTACATATTATATTGGTAGGACTAATATGACAAAGGCAAAAAAGATTCAACATGAAGGTGTTCCCAATTAACCCTGGTGTGGTAGGTTGTTTATGCTTTTGGTAAATCTGTTACTACACCAATGACTTTATACATCTACGTATGTTGTCTAAAATCTTGCCATCAATCGGCTAGAGGACAACCCAACCAAACGATACCCATGAATTTGGACCTGGAAAATCAAAGACGGGCCGGACTTTAAAGATCCTGGATGTTTTTGGAACATTAGTGGCACACCAAATTATAACATAATTCCCTGATGTTCAAGATAGAACTCTTGTTGTGCTGGTGCATCGTCAGAATGTCATAGCACTAATTTAACACACACAATGTAAGCCACATCTAGTCCAAAATCAATGCTACCATTGAAATGTTACATGTGCACCTTGTTCCCTTATATCACATACCACAGCACTGGATGCAGAATCGTCGCCAGCTCCTGATCCAACTCCAGCTGCAACGTCAAGAGGGGCCTGATGTTCTTTTAAAAACAAAAAAAAAAACATGTTTAGTACATAACCTTAGTCAGTAATGATTATGGCCAGATTGCCCTCCTAGCTTCATGAATGAAGCATTGAGGCCAAACATTCAAAAGTGCTTTCCTGGGCTCATAGGACACTTGCTAAACCCTCCCAAAGGTTAAGAAGGCTTGGTCTGCCTACTAATGACGGCACCCATTAATGCTGTCAACTGTGTTTTGCAGGGTAAACATCTAAAAGGCAACACTCTTTCATAAGAAAAAACATGTGTGTTAATGGGGTTAATAAGATTCCAAAAAACATTATTTGACTAGACATACCAACACCTTCCTCCAGGCCTAGCTGCACTGGGTGTGTTCCCTGCTGCGGATCTTCTGTAAAGGACATAGCAATATGAGCTATCTTGGAAAAAAAAAACATCTACATTGTTTGGCACAGTATGATATTGGACCTACCAGGAGGAGGGTCAGCACTGATGTCAACACCTGTGAGTCCGTCTGGTTCGCCAAGCTGCATGGGCTGTGGAGGGGCTGAGATCCGTGCTACAGATGAACAAATTGCAGGTTGGGGAAAACAAAAAAAGGACAATTGGAAGGGCAAGTATCACATTCTATTAATGTCACACATAGGATAGTAGTTAATCTTTTCCAAACAACTCACACAATTGACATCCAAGATAATATCCTACCTCGGTGCAAAGCATCCGAATCTAAGTCCTCTCTGGTAAAGATGGTATCAGGTCCTATGATGTTCAAGAAAGGTAATTGATAATCCCAGAGAGAACTTCGTGCACGTTCATCCAGCCGACCTTGTCGGTCATAAAGACCCTCCGCAGCCCATGCAATTAGCTTCTTCCGAACGGACCCACAGATGTCGTTGACCTTCTTCCGCACACTGTCACGGTGGCGAGGTGCTTCACCCAGTGCATTTACAGCATCCCGGATTTCATCCCACAATCTGTTCTACTCTGTTACTGAGTAAGACGCGGCCCTGGTCCCATGTATCGCCTGATATCTGGCCATATAGGCGTGGACCAGGGCACAGCACTGATTGTGGTTGAAACGGGGAAGCCGGGATAATGTGGACAAGCTGACTCTGGTGGACGGACCCGCTCCAGGACTACTGTCAGAAGAGCCAGCTTGTCCACTTGGTGTGTTACCACCTCCCCCGGGTTCCTCCTCCGGGATGGGGATGGTGGACTCCCTCATGGATACAGCTGGAGCCTCCCTCACACCAGAGCCAGACGATCTGCCCACCCTGCCCCCCCTGCCCCCCCTGCCCCCCCTGCCCCCCCTGGCCACCCTGGCCACCCTGGCCACCCTGGCCACCCTGCCCCTTCTCATCCTTCCAGTGGGTGGGGCCATGGGAGCACGAGGTGGGCAGAGAATCTGGCTGTCCAGCAGCAGCAAAGAGCCCCAAACTCCTAAATCTGAAATGACAAAAGAGAAAACAGAAAAAACAGGATTTGCAGATTGCTCTTCATATACAGTATAATTAGTGAAAAGTTACAGAACACACTTACCTAATGGCACAAACAGACTTGGTGGTGGTGGTGGTGGTGGTAGTAGTGGGCAAAGAGCAGAAGAGGCTGCAAAGAAAAGGAAAAAAAAAACACATAAGAAAACGCATATGGGTACAAATCACACGAGGCCCTCCAAACACTTACCTAATGGCACAAACACGGTGGTGGTGGTGGTGGTGGCAAAAAAAGCAGAAGAGGTTGCAAAGAAATGGAAAAAAAAAACACATAAGAAAATGCATATGGGTACAAATCACACGAGGCCCTCCAAACACTTACCTAATGGCACAAACACAGTGGTGGTGGTGGTGGTGGTGGTGGCAAAGAGCAGAAGAGGCTGCAAAGAAATGGAAAAAAAAACACATAAGAAAACGCATATGGGTACAAATCACACGAGGCCCTCCAAACACTTACCTAATGGCACAAACACAGTGGTGGTGGTGGTGGTGGTGGTGGCAAAGAGCAGAAGAGGTTGCAAAGAAATGGAAAAAAAAAACACATAAGAAAACGCATATGGGTACAAATCACACGAGGCCCTCCAAACACTTACCTAATGGCACAAACACAGTGTTGGTGGTGGTGGTGGTGGTGGTGGCAAAGAGCAGAAGAGGCTGCAAAGAAATGGAAAAAAAAAACACATAAGAAAACGCATATGGGTACAAATCACACGAGGCCCTCCAAACACTTACCTAATGGCACAAACACAGTGGTGGTGGTGGTGGTGGTGGTGGCAAAGAGCAGAAGAGGCTGCAAAGAAATGGAAAAAAAAAACACATAAGAAAACGCATATGGGTACAAATCACACGAGGCCCTCCAAACACTTACCTAATGGCACAAACACAGTGGTGGTGGTGGTGGTGGTGGTGGCAAAGAGCAGAAGAGGCTGCAAAGAAATGGAAAAAAAAAACACATAAGAAAACGCATATGGGTACAAATCACACGAGGCCCTCCAAACACTTACCTAATGGCACAAACACAGTGGTGGTGGTGGTGGTGGTGGTGGTGGTGGTGGCAAAGAGCAGAAGAGGCTGCAAAGAAATGGAAAAAAAAAACACATAAGAAAACGCATATGGGTACAAATCACACAAGGCCCTCCAAACACTTACCTAATGGCACAAACACAGTGGTGGTGGTGGTGGTGGCAAAGAGCAGAAGAGGCTGCAAAGAAAAGGAAAAAAAAAACACATAAGAAAACACATATGGGTACAAATCACACGAGGCCCTCCAAACACTTACCTAATGGCACAAACACAGTGGTGGTGGTGGTGGTGGTGGTGGTGGTGGCAAAGAGCAGAAGAGGCTGCAAAGAAATGGAAAAAAAAAACACATAAGAAAACGCATATGGGTACAAATCACACGAGGCCCTCCAAACACTTACCTAATGGCACAAACACAGTGGTGGTGGTGGTGGTGGTGGTGGTGGCAAAGAGCAGAAGAGGCTGCAAAGAAATGGAAAAAAAAAACACATAAGAAAACGCATATGGGTACAAATCACACAAGGCCCTCCAAACACTTACCTAATGGCACAAACACAGTGGTGGTGGTGGTGGTGGTGGTGGCAAAGAGCAGAAGAGGCTGCAAAGAAAAGGAAAAAAAAAACACATAAGAAAACGCATATGGGTACAAATCACACGAGGCCCTCCAAACACTTACCTAATGGCACAAACACAGTGGTGGTGGTGGTGGTGGTGGTGGTGGCAAAGAGCAGAAGAGGCTGCAAAGAAATGGAAAAAAAAAACACATAAGAAAACGCATATGGGTACAAATCACACGAGGCCCTCCAAACACTTACCTAATGGCACAAACACGGTGGTGGTGGTGGTGGCAAAAAAAGCAGAAGAGGTTGCAAAGAAATGGAACAAAAAAACACATAAGAAAACGCATATGGGTACAAATCACACAAGGCCCTCCAAACACTTACCTAATGGCACAAACACAGTGGTGGTGGTGGTGGTGGTGGTGGTGGCAAAGAGCAGAAGAGGCTGCAAAGAAATGGAAAAAAAAAACACATAAGAAAACGCATATGGGTACAAATCACACGAGGCCCTCCAAACACTTACCTAATGGCACAAACAGACTTGGTGGAGGGGGGGTGGTGTAATCCTTTATAGGCAAAAGGAGGCTGCAAACATTAAACATACATGAGAAATCGCATGACCTACATACGTGCACATAATAAATTACAGTTATCAGGAAAGCAAAAATGGTGTCTTTGGAAGCTGGGAAGGTAAGGGGGCAGGTTTAGATGCCAAATCTAGACTGCACACCTTTAACAAACATGAGAAAACACATGTCCAAACCACATGCACATGGGGCCAACTGCCAATGATTAAAAGACACTTGAGGGGTTCCCAAGCTATTGTGGGTTGGAGGGGATTCACCATAGACAACTTAAGCACACCCAAGATAAGTACAAATTCTCTCCTTCCTTTTTTTTGGGAGAGAGAGATACAATTGTCTTACCTCCAGATAATGTAGGTTGTGGGTCACAGGGTCTTGCTAGCACATAAGAAACATCGATCTATAACATCCAGCAGCCATATTGGCCATGTGCTCCTTTTATAGCTGGCTCACAGGTGTGATAATTAGCGGCCGTTTCTATATATATCTGCGCATTCGCGAATTTGCGCGTTCAAAATGGAGGACGATATCCCAGACGCATTAGATGGTGCAATGCTGGCATTTATCGGTGCCTTGTTTGAGGAGGCCCTGGCACAGGAGGCAGCAGAAGGTGGGGAAGCTGCAGCAGCAGCAGCAGCACCTCCAGCAGCAGCACCTCCAGTCCGTGTGCCCTTACCTATTGTGGGTTGGAGGGGATTCACCATAGACAACTTAAGCACACCCAAGATAAGTACAAATTCTCTCCTTCCTTTTTTTTGGGAGAGAGAGATACAATTGTCTTACCTCCAGATAATGTAGGTTGTGGGTCACAGGGTCTTGCTAGCACATAAGAAACATCGATCTATAACATCCAGCAGCCATATTGGCCATGTGCTCCTTTTATAGCTGGCTCACAGGTGTGATAATTAGCGGCCGTTTCTATATATATCTGCGCATTCGCGAATTTGCGCGTTCAAAATGGAGGACGATATCCCAGACGCATTAGATGGTGCAATGCTGGCATTTATCGGTGCCTTGTTTGAGGAGGCCCTGGCACAGGAGGCAGCAGAAGGTGGGGAAGCTGCAGCAGCAGCAGCAGCACCTCCAGCAGCAGCACCTCCAGTCCGTGTGCCCTTACCTCGCCAGCCACGCATTTTTGCTCCAAGGATCTATTTGGACAAGCTGCGGGATTCTGATGTCAGGAGGAAGTTCCGGCTCGAGCGAGGAACTATTCTACACCTCTACCAGCTCATAGCAGAGAAAATTGACCCGGACACACAGCGCGGCCATGCGGTGCCCGGCATGGCCAGATTGCTGGCCACTTTGTATATTTTAGGGCGTGGCAGCTTCCAAGCCACTTCAGGAAGTATCATGGGCATTAGCCAGCCCACAGTTTCAAGGGTGTTCATGTTGGTCTTTAATGCCATAGTGGATATAGTGCCCAATTTTATCCACTGGCCACAGAATGAAAATGAGTGGAATGAAGTCAAGTTGGGTTTCTACCGGCGGGCACACATGCCGCAAATCCTAGGGGCAATCGATGGCACCCACATAGCCATTAGGCCCCCAAGGAGCCACGAAAGTGAATACCGGAACCGCAAGCAGTACCACTCCGTGAACGTCCAATTAGTGTGTGACGCCAAACAGCGCATCATGAGTGTCAACACTGGTCACCCAGGGTCGTGCCATGATTCCAGTATGTTAAGAACAAGTACTCTGTACGAGGTGTTTGAAAGTGGACAAATGCCCGAAGGGTGGCTTATTGGTAAAGTATTTTGTCTTAACAACATAAACTGTAAGATTACATAGACATAGGAATAAGCTACATCGGTGTACACCCTGATTTAAGCAAAGCCTACCTAAAATGGATGTGTTAGGAGTTGTCAGGCTGTTCACACACAACCAGATCAGCAGCTTAGCAGCTCACAAAAGAAAGATTTGCAAAGTTGTCTTTGAGTCCAATGAAGGTGGTTAACCAATGTGTAAATGGTGTCCTCTAGCCACCCAAAGAAAACCTACAAATGATTCCAATGGTATTGCCATATCCCCAAAGTACTTTGCATAAGTGAGTCAATATTGGTTTCCTCACTCTAGTTGCAGATATATTCCAGAAGTAAGACCTAGGCTAATGTAATAGGAACAAAATAGGGGCCAAGTTGGAACTTGCAAGAGAAACCCACCACTTTGTGTGTCCTTTTTCCCATTTGTATTAGTGATTTAGGCAGTTAGACAGAGTTGAGATGTTTCATATGATTTTTTGCAAACAGACGAGCAGGTTGTTTAGTAAAATGCCTAATTGTCTCCCATTTTGAGGAGTCATCTAAAGTCACATGATAGGAAGAACTAATGTATATTTTTCTTATTTTTCAGGGGATGCTGGTTACCCGCAGCTGACGTGGCTGATGGCTCCAATCAGGTACCCCCAGGGCCCAGCAGAGAGGAATTACAACAGGGCCTTGCGGAGAAGCCGGAGTATCATTGAGTTGACCATAGGTCTTCTCAAGTCCCGGTTTCTCTGCTTGGCCCGGCCTGGGGGTGAACTCCTGTACTCTCCTACAAAGGCTTCCAAGATCATCCTGGCGTGCTGCGTGTTGCACAACATGTGCGTTGCCCGGGATGATTCTTGGGATCTGACGGAGGAGAGGGAGCCAGAGGTCCGTCAGCCGGCGGCCCCCAGGCGGCGGAGCACCGCTGCCGGTATGGCCACCCGGAATACCCTGGTTGCTAGCCACTTTACATGTAAGTACTGTAACCGGTCAAGATAGGGCATGTGTATTAATTAGCTAGTTAGCAGAGGTGCCACTCACAGGGAGACAGAGGGTGATTATCATCTGCCAATGACACTTGCCATTGTAGATAAAGTGTAGTCAACATTGGTAAAATTGTGTTACTTGAGCAAAAACATGCACCTCTAACCATAAACATGTTGGTATTGTGAATAGTGTAAAGGGCTGAGAAGAGCTGGCAGGTGTTTATTTGTGTCTATGCCACCTGTGTAGTTATTGATAACATGAACGGCTGCTTGGTATCTTATGGTGTTGTAATTTTCCAGAACATCAACATCTTGGAATCATGGCACGTACCATGGGAAGCCTGTGGTGATGGGCTGTCTGGCGTCACAGGTGTGTATTCAAATGTTTACATTAATGATTTCTGGTTTGTGTAAGTTGGCATAAAATGTGTTATTTCACTCGTGATGTCGAAATTAAATGAAGTTCAGAATGAAGCAAACAGGCATTAAGATGTGATTTTCATTATGAAATGTCTTATCCTTTGTTTTATTTTTCCAGGAGTGGTACTGCTTGCGGGTGTAGGTGGTAGAAACCCACCTTGATGGACTCCACTCATTTTCTTTTGTGGTCAGTGGATATTTGGTAAGGCACATGGCCAATGACCAACATGAACACCCTGGAACTTCGAAAGTGGCTTGGAAGCTGACCAGCAACCTTGCCATGCCTGTCCCCTATGAGCTGGTAGAGGTGCAGAATGGATTCTGAACTCTGCCGGAAGTTGTGGAAGACATCAGAATCCCGTAGCCATGGAGCAAAGATCGTGGTCTGGCGCTGTAAAGGCACACGGACTGGAGAGTGACAATATTCTTTTGCTGCATCCCTCCTTCTGCTGTCATTCTCAAATAAATAAATACATTAGAATTGAACATGTGTTTTTTTGTTTTGTGTGGGTGCCTACAGACAAAAGGGCCATCCACACTGTAAGATTTAGAGAAGACTTTATCCTTCAGATTGACATTTTCTATGTAGTGCAAGGGCCTGCCTGATTGCATCCAAATTGAAAGTGTTGAGGTTTGAGCTTATATTATATGGTTTGGTTAAGTCTACAGGAAAAAGTCTAGACAAATTGTTAGTGTATGGCCCATTAAGCTGCCAAGGCCGGAGTTTTGCACTTTGCATGCTGCTTGTACTGGTGATGTGAGGGGTTGTAATGTAGAGTAGGGATGTGACAGTGTTGTGTTGAGGTGTGAGGCAAATGTAGTGTTGGACTATGAGGGTCTGTGTTGTTGAAATATGGAGAGAGTCCAATATCAGACACCTATGTTTATTGGTCAAGAAATTGTAAGAACCATGGTAAATATGTAAAGAATTGCATCTCGATAAAACTAGGACCACACTCATAAAATCAAAATTGTGTTGTTTCCATTGATGTGCTTGAAATTTGGGTAGGACACCCCCCCCCCCCCCAAATTCAAGATAGTTTAAAAAAACTGTTAAAAAAAATGAGAGTGAAAAGAGATCCCAAGTGTAGTGATGTGATTTGATTTGAACCCATGACGTTGTTAACTGCAGTGAAGTTGCAAAGCACTTAGCTATTGTGCAGAATAAAGCTGTATGGTGGAAAAAAAGGAGTGTGTTAAGGCTAAAAAGCACATATAGCTAAAGAACTAAACATTGTATGGAATGTGGGAAGAAGACCATGGTAAAATTGTGAGGTTTCATCTTGCCCTGAAGTAGGGTAGGGGTTTGGTCACTTGCCTTTGGTACTTTCCTTCATAAGATCAATTCGACACACAGACAAGATCAAAAAAACACTTAAAATGGTGTAAGCTTGCAAGCGCTTCTGAGTGTAACATTATTTAGCAATATATATGATGTAATCCGTTACATTTTAGCAATATAAACAAAAAAAGAAAATAAAAAAAGTAGGTGGAGATGGTAAGCCTCGAACCTACAGCAGAGGGAGATGAATTACAGACATGTGATGTGTGCACTAATCCACTAGCCCACATCGCTATGTGAAACTGCTATAAGCACGAAGACATAAGTTTGCGAATTGGCGAAGCCGCGATCGTAAGTGAATCCCGCTGACGGCGGAATTCATTATTGCTGTTTTACTCGCCAAAGCGCCAGTTAATTGATTTGAACGCGGCGAAACTGAAACACGTCATAGATGTTTGAAGCTGCAGTTTCTTTAAATCCGGCCCTATATATATATATATATACTACAGATATTTTACTGATCACTGTATTAGTGTCACTGGGGACTTCAGTTAGTGTCAGCAGCAGTTAGCCTCAGTTAGCGTCAGTCACAAATAGGTTTAGGGTACCCGCCAAATATTCCCTAATAAAGTTTTAACTCCCTGATCACCTGCAGTTAGCCCCTTCACTGTCCTGTTACAGTCTCATTAGTACAGAGGACAGAGCTTTTTTCTGATCACCCTATTAATGTCACGGGTAGCGTCAGATGGCGTCAGCGTTAGTTAGCGTCAATCCAGGAAAGCGTCAGACTGCCCACCACATATTCAGTAATACATTTTAACCCTTTGATTGCCAGTGACAAACACACACTAAACACCTCCATTACTAGTATAGTGTCTGAACGGATCAATATCTTTAATCAGATCAGAACTATACTAGCGCCCCCAATAGTATAGTATAGTGTTCCCAAAACCCAGCGTTAGCAGGATCAGCCCCGACACCTGCCAGCACCTGCATTTAGCCCCTCCACTTAGCCCCCAAGAAGTGCAGAATCAGTAGATCACTGTCACTTCCGATACACAGCGCACAAAACTGCAGTGTTAGCAGAGTCAGGCCTGATCTCTACTAGCGCTAGCAGTTAAATTTTATTGCAGCAGTTCAAACAGTCTTTGACAACCAGGTGCTTTTTTACCTGTGAGTCTCATTAGGTACCTTTCAATTTATTGGCCAAAAAGTTCAAACAGAGGTACACTGGTGAAGAGGCCTACATGATGCTGAGAATGACAGATGAGGGCGATAGGGAATCCTCACTGTCAGAATCAGGATCAGTATTCAAACCTGTAGATAGCAGCAGCACCCTGACAGATAGCTCTGATGACGGAGTAGTGGTCCCTGCTGAGGTCAGGCGCACCCGGCCCCTTCCCAGGTTGCTGAGGTGCATTAATTGCATGGTTCTCATATGCCGCAGAGTGTCAATACTAATGCCGCTCAACCTTCTGGTGAACTGGCAAGCACCAGCAGCCTAGTACATCCTGATCATAGACATACCAGCACTGCAGTAACACTTGGTGACATGGTGAGTCCCATGAGTGCAGTTCAATTTGGTGCAGTGGCTAGCACAAGTAGTGTCCCGCAGCCACCATGAATTCAAAGAAAGGCCGGTAGAGCCCATAGTGTCCTTCTTTATGCGCTTGCAAATCCTGTTTGGGAGCCCACTTCTTCCGCAGCGCCCGCACTTCCCCCATTCACTGGCCAACTTGGAATTCAGGTGGAAACAGTGTATTTTATGAGCTGTTTTTCATGGAAGATCTGTACAGATTTATTATGGACCAAAGCAATTTATATGCCAATCAATTTATTCCCAAAAACCCAAATTTGACCCTTGCAAGAGAATTTGCATTGCAACTATAACTGTTTCGGCATTTAGAACCTTTCTGGGCCTATCCCTCATCATGGGCATTACTAAAAATAGTGAGTTGTGGTCATATTGGTCCACTGACCTAATTCATCATATGTTCGTGTTCTCTGCTGTCATGGCCAGGACTAGATATGAGCAAAACTTGCGGTTCATGCATTTCAGTAAAAATGAACTCTGTCGTCCTCAGGGTGACCCTGGATATGGCTGGCTCCACAAAATTCAGCCCCTAATAAATAACTTCAACCAAACATTTTCAGCCTTGTATATGCCCAAACAAGCTGTATGCATTGATGAGTCCCTGATTAAGTTTTCTTGCTTACCCAGCAAGGGAAGCCAGATATGGGGTCAAGGTGTATAAGCTCTGTGACAGGGCAACAGGCTATACATGTAGTTTCTGGATTTATGAGGGAAAAGATTGCAGTGTCTAATGATGGGCATACTGCACACTTTCTGGCAAAGATTTCTTGAATGGAGGAATCTGTTAGATTCTCTTTTTTTTTGTTGAGCCCACAGGCTGCATGAAAAAAAAAGAACATTACAATATATGCCCAACAAGGACCAGCTACGTACTGGTACATCGCTGGACTTTGAGTGGTCATACCAGGATGATGCCTGCAGGTATAGGCATCATCTTGGTATAATTTTTTTCAGCCGGTGGTCAGCTTTTATGTAAAAGCAACCCTAGGGGCTAATTAAAAAGCAATCATAGTGGCTAATTAGCCGCTAGATTGCTTTTACAAGCAGTGGGAGGGCTCCCCTGCCACCTTCCATGGTTTTCTTGGGCTCTCCTGTCCCACCGGGTATCCCGAGAATGCAGCCAGTGGTTCCAACAGCTGACCATAGAGCTGATCGTAGACCAGAATGGCTCCAATAATTTCTATGGCCTAAGAATCCGGAAGCTATGAGCATTTTATCACTTCAGTTTCACCCGACATTTTTAAATTGGGAAAGGATCTTATCACACCGAGGAGAGATCTAGAGTCTAAAAGACTCTAATTTTTTCAAAAAAGAGTACCTGTCACTACTTAAAGTTATAAAAAAATGACAGGGAAGGTGTAAAAATAAAAAAAAAAGCAAAATAAATAATAGGAATAATAAAAAAATTAAAGCACCCCTTGTTCCCCCGTGTTTGCACGCAAAGGAGAACACAAGCATTGGCCTTTTGTCGTATGTAAACAGCAATTGCACCATACATGTGAGGTATCACTGCAAAGGTCAGATCGAGAGCAGTAATACTAGCAGTAGAATTTTCCTGTAAATCTAAAGTGGAACCTGTAAAGAAAATGTTTTTTTTTCCAAAAACATTGCGTTTGGAAAATCTCTGCGCAAATACTGTGTAACAAAAATTTTTTTTATTCTGTAGGGCCTCTGCTTGAAAAAATATATAATGTTTGGAGTTCAAAGTAATTTTCTGGTAAAAAAAAAAAAAATTTTCATGTAAACAAAAAGTGTCAGAAAAGGCTTGGTCTTCAAGTGGTTCGAAGAGTGGGTGATGTGTGGCATAAGCTTCTATTATTGGGCATAAAATGCCAGGACAGTTCAAACACTCCCCAAATGACCCCTTTTTTTGGAAAGTAGACATCCAAAGCTATTTGCTGAGAGGCATGTTGAGTCCATGGAATATTTTATGTTTTGCCACATTTTGTTTTTTTACACAAAGTTGTCACTTAAATTATATATTGTTCACATATGCCATGGGTATATGTGGAATTACATCCCAAAATATATTCTGCTGCTTCTCCTGAGTACGGGGATACCACATGTGTGAGACTTTTTGGGACCTTAGCTGCAAACAGGTGCCCAAAACCAATCCCCACCTTCAGAAATTTCAAAGACGTAAATTGCTAATTTTACTTCCTTACTACCTATCACAGTTTCGGAGGCTCTGAAATGCCATGATAGCACAACCCCCCCCCCCCCATGACCCCTTTTTGGAAAGTAGACACCCCAAGCTATTTGCTGAGAGGCATGTTGAGTCTATGGAATATTTTATGTTTTGCTACAAGTTTCTGGAATACGACAAACATTTTTTTATTTTACCCAAAGTTGTCCCTAAAATAATATTTTTTTAAATTTTTAGCAAAAACGAAAAGCCCCAGTGGTGATTAAATACCACCAAAATAAAGCTCCATCTGAAAAATGATAAAAATGTAATTTGGGTACAGTGTTGGATGACTGCGCAATTGTCGTTCAAAGTGTGACAGCGTTGAAAGCTGAAAATTGGCCTGGGCAAGGAGGGAGTGAAAGTGCCCTGTATTGAAGTGGAATTCCATTAAAGCCAGTAACTTTTCAGACAATTAGCTTTTTAGTCAAGACAATAATAGGGTACCTTGAGAATTTTATCAGTGAGTTTGTACAGATAGATTTTTATTACTTTTAGGCACAGGGCAATGATGACATCTTATGTTACTTTGGGTGGGTATGAATATACAAATGTTGCTTTTCTCTACCATGACTGATTTTTTTTGAAGAATGATAACAGCAACTAGGAGTGGGATCGTGGGAGTTTTCCATTATCCAGTTTTAATGCTGTCATAGAAAAATGGCCCATCTAAATTATATATCTTTTAAGACATTTAACATGCCAGCTTGCATTGAAAATGCCTGTTAATCACTCAAAAAAAACAAAGGATTTGGATATAATTTATATTACTTAGCGACAAAGAGCAATGATGATGTCTTATGTTACTTTAAGTGGATAAAATATATAGTTGCTTTCCTCCACCGAGACTAATTTTTATGGAAAATAGTAGTAGCAACTGGACACTGAAACACAGGAGATTCCCACCGTCCATTTGTAATGCTGTCATAGAAAAAGGGTCCATTCACACAATCGCGATTAAAAGTTAAACTAAAAGCTGAGTTTTGTTATTACCTTATCAAATACATCCTGTATGTATTTGGTCTGCTAGTATTTGTGGGTAAAAACTGGAAATGACTATTTCACAGTGTATTATTTCCCAGGAACATGACTAAACTCTGGCGTATTTGTAAGTCCCAAAAATTCCATCTTCAAAGGAAGGAAGTATGCATCATATGTCTGACACTTTACAGAGAAAACCACTTAATTAGAAGTGCAATATCAGTATATACAGTATGTAGGCCATTCTGCATTAATTTGTATTGGTTTTCTCGGCAAATAAAGTGGAGCCATCCAGCAGGCTACGTAAATGGAATACACCTGAAATAACATCCACTGTTTAAGAACATCATTAGTGCAATACTCCAAAATGCCTGTGAGCCAAGGGAACTTTCACCACATCCCCAGTATATGTACTTTAAAGGAAAAACAGGTGTTGCAAAACAACGGGATCTGTAGAGGCCCCATGAGACCCGTGTATATGTTTGGGGTACACCAAATAGGTGTAGCTGTTTGTTGGCATGGTGTAAGGGAGTCTTAGATGATATTCAGTTTAAAAAAGTAAAATAGTACCAAATGAAGGTTATTACCTCATTAGCCTCTATCCTAGTGTATCATGACCTTTGACTTTTGTACTAGTTATTTTACTCCAATGATACTTTACTGTAATTATCACTCTTCATATTATAGTGCAATGTAACTCTGTCCAAACATTTAAGTGTCTTTCCAAAGAATATTTACATGTGATTCTGGGTAGTGATGGAATAATTATACAGTGGGCCCTGGGCTGTTTTGAATTGTTGGGCCCCCCACCAGTTTATTAGGATCATGCATGAGGTCTGTATACACAGGCATTTGTGTTTTGCTTCTAACATGTTTGGGAAGCATACATAAAGAACTGAAATGCAGCCTTAGCATTTTACATTGGATCTAATGCAGCAATATACTTTGCAAATTATTTATGTGATAGTTTTTAATGTTTTCACATGCAAGGCATCTGCATATCTGTTGAATATGATTATTTTATTATCTTAACGGAGCCCTTTACTGAGAGGAATGCAAAAGCTTCTGTAACTGATCACCTTCTGAAAGTTTTACGGATGTGCAGAACTTTGAGCATTTTTCTTAATCGAAACACGGAAAGTCAAGGTAATGCCAAAGAGCTCAGTTTTGGTCTTATCTCACCACAGCACTTTCTACCAGTTCTTTCAGAATCATTTAGATGTTTATTGGCATAACTGTGCATGTGCCTTCTTGAGGTGATGAAGAAAAATGCTGACTATGACCCTTAGGCTCCATGTACACGGGACGCTGAAAATGGCCGTTTAGGAGCAGTTGGGCGTTTTTTTTAGAAGCCCCTGAACCCATCTACATTTTATCTTATCTGTCCATGTACACCAGGTCGTTTGCGGTCGTTTGCGGGCAGTTGCGTTCAGGGACTGTTTATAGAACGCAATTATTTGCGTTTGAACGTGTGTTTCCCGGCGTTTCAAACGCAAAAACGCGACCGAACGCGAAGACCCGCGTTTGGCGTTCGCGTTTTTCCATTTTAAAGGGGAATAATTTTTTTGACCTCTAGGAACGGTTCTAAACGCAAACGCCCGCAAACGCCCGCTAAACGCCCGCTAAACGCGGGTACAAACGCGACCGAACGGACGTTTCAAACATCCTAATAATTCCAGCATTCAAAGGGACTTTTAACAACATCCCGTGTACATGGAGCCTAAGAGCTCCATCCCTACAGTCAAGCACAGAAGTGGAAACATTATGCTATGTGGCTAGTTCTCTGCTAAAAGTACAGGCTGACTTTGCTGCATTGAGGGCCAATGGGCGGGGCCATGTATTGTAAAATCTTGGATGAAAACCTTCCCCCAGCCAGAACATTTAGGATGGGTCATGAATGGGTCTTCCATCATGACAATGACCCAAAACATACGGCCAAGGCAACAAAGGAGTGGTTCAAGAAGAAGCACATTAAGGTCATGAAGTAGCCTAGTCAGTCTCCAGACCCTAGTCCTATTTATGAAGGGAGCTGAAACTTTAAGTTAATAAGAGACACCCAATATACCTTAAGGATTTGGAGAAGATCTGAAAAGAAGAGTGGACCAAGATTCCGCCTGAGATGTGTGCAAACCTGGTCACCAACTACAAGAAACGTCTTACCTCTGTGCTTGCCAACAAGGGTTTCTCTGCCAAGTACTAAGTCATGTTTTGCTTGGGGGTCAAATACTTATTTTACTCAATTAATAACATTTGTATCAAGTGTTTTTTTCTTGCTTTTTGGTTGATATACTGTCTAATTTCTTAGTAAAAACTTACAATATCTGCAGGGGATCAAATAATTATTTTCCCCACTGTATGTGTGTGCCCTAGTTCAAGGGAGAAATCCATTATAGTATCCAGTAGGTGGGTCCCCTCTGCTTGACAAAATAAAGAGTGGAGAAATCTTGAACATTATGGTATGTGACTTCACCCTTTGGGCTTTGCATGTTTGTAGAAGGAGATGAACCCCACAGAGAGACTTGCACCTAATACTGGTGAGGTGGGGCAATTAAAGGGGCCCATGCACAGCTCAAGACATCTATATTGAAATGCTAACGCAAAGGAAAGAAAGACAATTTGGTCTTGCTAACATTTATAAATAAAAACGGCACCTCTTCATTTGCCCCTTGTGCATTTCAAGATGAGATAAGCTTTAGTGTTCACTGTCAACATGTCAAAAATTGGCAAGAATTTCAGTATTGTTGGAACACTGGCATGGGTTCTATTCAAGGTGACATTTCAGGTTTGCCACAGAGAACTAAAATTACTAGTTAATTTACAATGCCAACATAAACTGTTGTATTCCAGATAATGATCGCTTGCTATGAATATCCAAGTCTGGTGACCCCTTGCTTCATTCAAAAGGACCAGTGTAAGCAATACAGTATTTGACTGTGATGCAGAACACTAAAAAAAAGGTAATATTACATATGTAGATTTAGGATTACAAGCCAGAAAACTGCCACATTATCATTCAGATTGTTCCTAATTGCTAACAGAATGATTACAATAAATCAACTCAGCTATATAATCTCTCCCTACCAGCATCAGCCATATACAATCTCTCTACACCTCCAATACTAAAGCCACATCCCCCCCCCCCCAACTGCTTACAAATGTTGACTTGCAGTAGTGACCATGCAGTGAAATTGAAAGGCAAAGCCCAAGAACAGAGTTGCAGCTTTTGGGTCTGAATGGAAGGAATAAAAGGTAAGAATGGCACTGGGAAGGCAAAGCTCCTTTTACAGAAGCCACTGGAAGTTACAGAGGTACCGTGGTGTGCATTTTCACTTGCGTATTTACAGCCATTCAAACTCTGTTATTGCAGCTAAAAGACACACACATACAGCCCAATGAGAGCACCAAACAAATGCCTAGGAGTTCAAGGTTTTTGGGTGCTTTTTGGTATTTTGAGGGATCTTTATGCTTAACCACTTGACCTCCGGAAGATTTCCCCCCCCCCTTCATGACTAGGCCATTCTTTGTGATACCGCACTGCGTTTTATTTAACTGATAATTGTGCGGTCATGCAACACTGTACCCAAATGAAATTTATGTCCTTTTTTCCCACAAGTAGAGCTTTCTTTTAGTGGTATTTGATCACCCCTGCATTTTTTATTTTTGTGCTATAAACAAAAAAATACAGTTTGCCTACTTACAAAGAAATGAAGGGTTTATCATTTTTATCATATGTGTATTTTAAATGATAGACAGAATATCAACCAAAAATCCAGAAAAAACACATGATACAAATGTTATAAATTGAGTTGCATTTCACCGAGTAAAATACGTTTTTGATCCCCAAACAAAACTGGACTTAGTACTTGGTGGAGCAACCCTTGTTGGCAAGCACAAAGATAAGACATTTTTTGCAGTTGGTTACCAGGTTTGCACACATCTCAGGAGGGAGTTTGGTCCACTCTTTACAGATCTTCTCTAAATCCTTAAGGTTTCTTGGCTGTTACTTGTCAACTCAAAGTTTCAGCTCCCTCTATGAATTGTCTATAGTTATAGATTAAAGTCTGCAGACTAGTTGACCATGAACTTATGTGCATCTTCTTGAGCCACTCCTTTGTTGCCTTGGCGGTATGTTTTGAATCATTGTCATGCTGGAAGACCCATCCATGACCCATCTTTAGTGTTCTGGCTGAGGGAAAAAGGTTCTCATACAAGATTTTACAATACATGGCCCCATTCATTGCCCCCCCCCCCCAAAGCAGCAAAGTTGGCCTGTACCATTAGCAGAGAAACAGTTATAATGCTTCCACCTCCGTGCTTGACTGTAGGGATGGTGTTCTTAGGGTCATAGTCAGCATTTTCTTCCACGAAACACAGCAGGTCGAGTTAATGCCAAAGAACTAAATGTTGGTCTCGTCTGACCACAGCACCTTTTCCCAATCCTTCTCTGAATAATTTGGATGTTCATTAGCAAACTTCAGACAGGCCTGTACATGTGCTATCTTGAGGAGGGGGACCTTGCGGGCACTGCAGGATTTCAATCAATGGCAGCGTATTGTGTTACCAATGGTTTGTGTGGTGACTGTGGTCCCAACTGCCTTGAGGTCATTCACAAGCTCATCCCGTGTAGTTCTGGGGTGATCCCTCACTTTTCTCATGATCATCCTTACCCGATGACACAAAAACTTTCATGGAGTTCCAGACCGAGGGTGATCGGACCACAGCAAGAACAAACAGGGTGTCTAACGACAATGTACACTCTGTTGAACCACCAATGTTTGGTAACCATTCTGTGAGACCAATTTGACTATCTTTTTACTTTTATTTCAGAAATACAACAGAGGCTTACTTTATCCAATGAAAGGTTCCATCACTGACAAAAAACTAAAATCCAATAAATGAAAAGGGTGGGCCAGGGAAAATAAAGCTGGGGAAGTAAGGGCTAAATTATGCTGAATGTCCCCTGGTCAAGCGAAAGGGAAACGGGAAAGGAGCAATGTCCTAATGTTACAATTGGTAAACCTCACCAAATCTATTTGATAGGTCTGAAAACAAAAACCAAAAAAAGTAAAAAATGGCAAGAATAGAATAACCACAAATTATGCAAATAACTCAACTCAGGCATTAAGCAGTATAGTGAACACATGTGGCGGCTCTGGTTGGTTTTCCAGCTAGGTTTTATTTGAGAATATTGAAAACGCATTGTTCATTAAAAGATTATGTAAGTATGTTTGGTATTCTCATATGGGCTGCTGCTCACGTTTCCTCTAAGTGACATTAGGTAATAGAAAACAAGGCAAATGAGTAACAGTTTAATACCTCAAATTGGTGGCTGCAAAATTTCTGCTGCATTTTTTAGAGAACAAAAAGAGCCTCATAATGTAATTTTATAAAGCCACATGGCCTAGTTGGTTTATTTTATGTGGATAAAAATAATGGGATCATTGTATGCACAACCCAATTTACACAGTACACACAGTTCTAGACAAAAGTGATTAGCAAAATTTTGTGAATAGTCTGTTCCATGTAATTTAGAATAAAGCTCAGTTTATACTTTATCGTGTCTAGCAATTTTATTTTTTTAATAAAATTTGTACTCATTAGTTTCCTGTATTTATATAATGCTGACATGACGAATACATATCACCATTAGCATCATCTCTTGCTCTTGTAAAAAAAAAAAAATATATATATATGTATATATATATATATATATATATATATATATATATATATATATATATATATATATATACTGTATATATATATATATCTGTATATATATATATCTATCTTTATATATCTATATATATATATCTATATATATATATATATATATATATATATATATATATATATATATATATATATATATATATATATATATATATATATATATATATATATATATATATATATATATATATGTGTACAGTATATACACCATATATATGTATACTACAAGTATTCACACACACAAAGCAAGACTGATATAACATCAGAACACTTCTGATGTATCTTTATAACAAACTGCCCATTTATCAAAGCTTAAAGTGGAACTACACTGCATCTGAGCACCACAAACTAAAAATACTATTTAGGTATTTTTTAATATACAAATCAAACTCACCCATCTATCCATGTCTACATGCTATATTTTGCTGAGAAATCACTTTGAAAAGCACCCACTAGCATTTCTGGCAATGGCCATCTTGAGTAAGAGCAAATAATTCATGTAGCATTTACTTCCTGGAGTCCATTTGCCCTTAGCTCAGGCATACAGGTAGGAGGGTGTGCTTACCTGAGAAAATCCCTCCTCCCCTCCTGAAGACTCCTGAAATGTATGACATAATTTGCTTAGGCCTGGAAAACAGGAAGTAACTGAAGAAATTTAAATAATAATAATTAAAAAAAAGTAATTATGATCTACTGTACTTTCCTGCTGTGCAAACTGTTGGTGATATATACTGTAAATTCTATATAATAATAATAATTATGGTTAATATTAAATAAATTATCAATTTGTATTTATTGTGTTCTGTTCCCCAAGGCAAAAAAGTACTTTATCCCATTTTCCTAGGTACTGTCTAATACTAGCTGTGAGGTTGGGCAAGACGATTTTTGACAAGCAGGACTTTTCTTCATCTACAAGCACTTGCCTGAGATAAGCTCCTTATGAGGAATGAAGGGGGAGGGGGTGTGTCAGCTAAAATGTTCCAGACAAGCAGATAAGTGCTTGGATATGGGGAAAAGTGCCATCTGTTAAAGCAGCCATCTCCTTGCATCTCCTTGTGAGGGACCTCACAGCTAGCCTAAACTTGGCCATCCACTGTCCTTTTTTTTGTATAGCCAGCGGGCTTAGAAAACAAAACAGATTCCTCCATTCCTACAAATGATGCACCCTCTGCTCAGCCATTCACAAAAAGCCTTTTATAAATACAAGGCTTCCTCTGAGGTAGAGATTATGACGTCATCTGCCCCGCTCTATATCTCAGCCAATCAGAGAAAGCCTTTTATTATTTATAAAAATACAAGTCTTCCTATGAATGGCTGTTCTACATTTAGTCCTACTCAATTTTGTTCCAGGGATGGGGTGGGACTGCTGCGGGAACACAGCGATGTACAGTATATTGCATATAGCTGAGGCTACATAGAATTTATAAGAAAACAACAAGAGAAGGGCGCACAGACCTTGTGCATTACCACTTAAAAGTTTATTAAAATTAAAGAAGGGTAGCATACAATATTCTCACAAACGTAGGATATGAACAAGCATATAGGAAATGGCATCGCTCGCTTCCAGGACACTTCTCTACTGCTTGATAGCGTGATGGCATCCTCAAAACCCAATGTGGCTTACGCGTTTTGGGGGAGGACCCTCGAATTTCGGCGATTTTGGCTCTGAGGAAGAGGGTTCTCCCTCGAAACGCATAAGCCACATCAGGTTTTGATGATGCCATCACGCTATGCAGCAGTAGAGAAATGTCCTGGAAGCGGTGCCCATTTCCTATATGCTTGTTCATATCCTACGTTTGTGAGTATATTGTACACTACCCTTCTTTGACTTTAATAAACTTTTAAGTGGTAATGCACAAGGTCGGTGCGCCCTTCTCTTGTTGTTTTCTTGTAGTGCCTTTTGGATACCCTTGGTCCTGAGGGGGGCAGCAAGACCACTTAATTTGTGTCATAAAACCGCCTAGAACATTTACCTTCCCGCATACCACTCGAGCGCAGTAGAGATATTGTTGTTTTTTGGAAAACATAGAATTTATACACTGTTGACAGTCGCTGAATCGATTAGTAAAGAAAATAGTTAATTTGGGCCAGCTGGGTCCAAACTAACTATTTTAATTCTTAGTTTTCCTGGAGTAAGGGCTCTATCACACGGGCGGTCCGATCAGATCCACCTATCAGTTTTTTAGGCGGATCTGATCGGATCCTCCATGCAGCTCTATGGGGCAGCGGGTGTCAGCGGAGGTCACCTCCGCTGACACCCGCTGCCATCCGCATCCGATCCTGTGCTGAAATCTGGACGGATGGAAACCCTATTTTTCCATCCGTTCAGTAATCGGAGCGGAGCGGATCTGATGAGAGCGGACAAGCGGTCCGCTCTCCTCCGATCCCCCATAGAGGGCAGCGGGTGCTGAGACACCCCCCTCTCCGCTCTGCAAGCGGAGACGGAGCTGTCATCCGCCCGGCTCAGCGGGGATCGCGGATCGATCCCCGCTGAGCAACACGGATCCGTCTACGGAGGCGGACCGTGTGAAAGAAGCCTTAGGCTCTTTTTCCTTCTAATCAACATTTGTACAATCATTGGTAGCTCACAGTGAACCTTTCAGTAATTCTTAAAGTCCGAAGTCTGCATGCAGGAATTCAAGTCACATAATACAACAGTATCATTAAATAAAAAATAAAAAATCTCTACCTTTTATTGTTAAAAAGTAGTCCTTGGGCTCCAATCAAGTGGATATCTGCATCAGAAAATACTGTGATACTCACACATACTGTGATAACACACACACATACGAACGTGGAGCAAAAATAAATATATACAGTATGTCAAATTGTCATTCAGCTAGTATAGTCTGCTGCTGGATAACAATTGCAGATATTGTAGCGGTACATGTAACACCCCTTCAAACTCTGTATCAGTGACTTATGATTTCTTCTTATAATATTTTAATAGGGGCTAGGAATGAGCAAATCTGCTCTTGTTTGATTCACAAAGGGGTTGACGAATCCTGTTTAAAATTCAGCAAATGCAAAATTACCAGTGAATCCCATTAAAATATATAGCAGAAGAATCTTGTTAGTATAGTCTGGCCATTTTTAGGGCAAATATGCAAGCTATTGTGTAAAAAGGCCATGGGAGTCTAACCAAAGCCACAGGGGTCATGTACCACTGACAGATTTTTTTATAAATATTGTACAGCGGGGAGAGGGTTTTTTCATGTGGCAACATTAAATACACACAAATCCTATAAATTACAGCTTTGGGGATGTGTTAAAGCTATATGTGGTGTTATGGAACAGTGCAATTTTCAGACAGTGATAATGTACTCTGGGATACATACATATATATATATATATATATATATATATATATATATTTATTTTTTTTTTTTGATTGGTTTGGCTTACCTAATGTAGCAGCACTTCAATCTTTCAGTGAAAAAAAAAAACACACACAAAAAAAAACTTTTTCCAGATACTTTAGCCACTTCAACTCTGAAAGATTTATCCCCCTTTATGACCAGGCTATTTTTTGCGATATAGCACTGCATTACTTTAACTGACCATTGTGCGGTCGTGCGATGCTGTACCTAAAAAAAAAAAATGATGTCCTTTTTTTCCTCTCACAAATAGAGCTTTCTTTTGGTGGTATTTGATCACCTCTGCGTTTTTTTTTTTTTTTTGCGCTATAAACAAAAAAAGGACTGATAATTAAAAAAAAAAAAAAAACAATATTTCTTACTTTCTGCTATAAAACATATCCAATAAAAAAATGGTACTTTTTTTGGTTAAAAAAAAAAAAATCCCAAAAAGTGTATATTGGTTGGTTTGGGCAAAAGTTATAGCGTCTACAAACAATAGGATTGTTTTACGGAATTTTTATTTATTTATTTTTTTAACTAGTTATGGCTGTGATTAACGACTAATAGAGGGCAATTCGGACAGTAAGTGATGCTTTTGACACTTTTTTGGGGAACCAGTGACACCAATACAGTGATCAGTGCTAAAAATATGCACTGTCACTGTACTAATGATAGGAAAGGGGTTAACATCAGGGGTGATTAAAGGGTTAAATGTGTCCCTAGGGAGTAATTACTAACTGTGGGGGTTGTGTTTTTGCTGTGAGAAGGCAGAGATCTGTGTTCATGCTTAGCAGAAACACAGGATCTCGATCTCCCCTACTAACATAACTGCGATCTGTCTTGTTTACATAGATAGACCATCATCCTCCGCCTCTCCCGAACGATCGCCGGGTGCGCACCCCAGACCCGGAAGAGCAGAATTACGTACCTGTACGTGATTCTGCACAGGGGACCTGCTGCACCATAGTAAATGTATGTAGGGTGGTCTGCAAGAAGTTAAACAGCAACACAAATGCCCATGCGATTCCCGTCACTTTCAATGGCACCCCAAACGCAGCGCAATATTGCTGTGATTGTCACACGATGAAATAGAATCATGGGACACCTGTCGCCCAAAAGAAGTTCTTGTACTTCTTTTGGGTGACAGGCCCCCTTAGATTCTATTTGCGCGATTTTACCAGGATTTGTCAGATGACAATCACGGCAAAATCACGCCACGTTTATTGTGCCATTGGAAGTGACAGGAATTGCACGGGTTTCCCGCGATTTGCTGTGATTTGGGATTGCAGGCAGAATCGCTGTGATTCTGCCCTCAATCTGGGATGCCAAGATATGAACGAAGCCGTCGGCTGACCCTATTCTTGCTAATGCAAGAACTTTTTTTTTCATTTTGTGTAGAGTAAGAGAGTATTATAACCCATGTCAGGTTAGGTTTTTTTGCCATCTGTGTTGCCAAAACAGGAAGTGAGAGGAAATCCCTCCAAAGTGAAGGAAATCCCTAGTTGTCCTTAGATTCACCGGAACAAATGTCCCCATTGGAAGGTTTCTCCTCTAATACTGTTCAGGGGACAACCGAAAATTTGGGATTTTCTTTTACTTTCACTTTCAGTGATAATAGTAAACATGAGAAGGGGAATTTATCTAACAAGGGCACAGACAGCAATTAAAACCTGAGAGGCGTTGTAATCCCTTTCCACTCTATCCAAAACTAAAAAAACATTTTCCCTTTAGTTATACTTTAAGAATTAGAAAACCAAGGATGATAATGCAGCATCAAATTGGCCAGTGATAGGAGAGTTTTAGTGAGAACGACTAGGCCAAAATGTAGAGAAGTATTGTGTTGTAGTTGTTGCTGTTGGACTTCCCAATAGATATAAGAAACCTGTAGGTAACTCAGACTGGCACATTCTATATGTAACCAAAGGATCACTTTTGGCTTGACTCATTTTTTAAATGTACTGGTTTATTATTTAGCACTACCCCGTAAGGGTCGCTAGATATTGCTTGTCCTCTTGTGCTGTCCTGACCCTGGCAACTTCCCAGCCCTTTTGCCAGTCTAGGTTCTGACATGATGTGTATCCCTTTAACCACTCGCTATCAAATCACGTACCTGTACGTCATTTGGCTTCAAATGGTTGTACAGAAGTGATGCCTGTTTTTTAGAGCTGACTGTCGGCTCTCTTGTGATAACAACTGATGTGGCTAAGCAGGAGCTTGGCTGTTATTACAAGCAGCAAGAGGGGACGTTCCCCCCCCCCTTCTGCCACCTTCCGCCACTCGCCTGAGCTCTCCCGTCCCACCTAGAAACCTGAGCCACCAGCTGAAATCGCTTTTGATCGGGTCTCAGATGTAGTACCCTGGAAGCGACGTCATGACATCACTTCGGGTTTACTCATGAGCCAACAACGCCAGTTTTCAAAACGCTGATCTTGGCGTTTTGAATACTTTCAAGTGCTGGGGAGGGCTTTGGGCTTAGCCCCAGATCCCTCCATAAAGAGTACCTGTCACTGCCTATTACTGTCACAAAGGATGTTTACATATATACAATAAAAGTAATCAAAAAATAAATAAAAAATTAAAGGGAAAGTGTAAAGAAAAAAAAATTAAAGTGCCCCACCCCTCCATGCTCACGTGCAGAAGCGACCACATACATAAGTGAAGCCTGCAAATGTAAAGAGTGTTCAAGCCACACATGTAAGGTATCGCCATGATCGTTAGAGCAAGAGCAATAATTCTAACACACGACCTCCTCTGTAAATCTAAACAGATAACTGTAAACATTTTTTTAAGGGTCGTGTGAGGAGATTTTTCAGTACTATAGTTTGTCACCATTCCTTAAGTGTGCACAATTTTAAAGCATGACATGTTAGGTATCTATTTACTAGGGGTAACATCATATTTCACAATATACAAAAAAATGGGGTAACTTTACTTTTTTTTTTTTTAATGTAGCACTGCCACCTAGGGCGCTGCTGAGATTGGATTCCCCTGGGTTACCTATAGCAACAGTCCGTTAAAACGTATCACTTTAACTCTTGGCTAAGACAATGAGCAGTCCAGAGGATTTGTTTTTTTGTGTTTTATTCTGAACTTGGATGGGAGAAGGGATGAGTGGGATACCCCAACTATGAACTATGCACAATTCTGAGGACAATTAGCTGCAGTGTATGCGGCAAGGCCGCTGCTTCACTTTGCCACAGTAGTGAAGATAGATGAAAAGGCTCCTGCTCAAATTACTCTTCAGGGTCTCAACTTAGTACTCCTTTTCTCTCTAGCTGTGTGTGCAAGCCCCTGTCCAATGACTCTCACCGGAGTAGTCCCCTTCCTGGGCAGACCCCTGGCAAGCTCCCTGGACACTGTTTTTCCTCAAGTTGCTCTGCCCTTGCTCCACAGTCAGTACCCTCTGGACCTCCTGGCTCAGCAACATTTCTAATAACCTTTAAACGCATAGTATACAGTCAATGGTCCTCTGTTGAAGTCCCACGTGACGAACCGTGTCAGGACGCACGTACGTTGCTGCCTTGGAGACGGAGGGAGGTACTAGCTGGAGTTACGGAACTCGCCGGGTAGCTGAGGAGCGATACATCCCGTAGCAGGGAGACTCCAAGGCTCGCGGACGGCGAGCAGCGGTACCTTCCCAGTCTCATTGACTGTATGCTGTGTGTTTAAAG
This sequence comes from Pelophylax lessonae, assembly GCF_965119305.1. Classification (NCBI taxonomy): domain Eukaryota; kingdom Metazoa; phylum Chordata; class Amphibia; order Anura; family Ranidae; genus Pelophylax; species Pelophylax lessonae. The sequence continues at coordinate 246,294,928 of NC_138773.1, read as the reverse complement.
GTTATTAGAAATGTAAGCAGATATATTGAAGGGTGATGGGGAACTTTGCATATTAAATAAAGTTTAAACAATATTACGCTATGTCCCGCTTCCTGTTGTTTGCTTACAAATTCAACTGGATGAGATACGAAGCCTGGTGAATATCCCTGGTGGAAGCATAGACTCTGGAAATGGCAGGCTGATCTGAAGCAAGGGCTCATGCAGCTTATGCATAAAGGCTTGATTTAAAGGGCAATGTGGTGAGTGTCCATTGCATAGGGGAGCACAGTCGGTGTGGTGGAGGCTTTTTTACCTTTGTGTGGAAACACTGGTGCCTTACATCTGAGGAAGATTTGACAGACTATATGTGGTTCCTGAATATGCGTGGACTTAACAGTTTCTGAGCATTATGAACTGTTTCAGATGTTGAATACCTATACTTACATACATTGAGGGTGTGTGTATAAGCGCTGCTGAATGTGTAATATATCGGACTAAGACACACGGATTGGGCTATATTTATACATTTAAATTTTGAAGTTTCATTCACAGTGGCTGCTAGTGTATGAAAAGGATGCACGTATTTATATGATTTTATATAATCCATTGGATATTTTATGAATATTTTACCCTTTTAGTAGATGTTTATTTTATCAATCGATTTTATCCACAAACACTGTTTTATTTATCCATAAGCGCTGGGCGGGTGGTTGGGTTTTTTTTAGCTTCAGACACCTTTTTTTACATAGCAAGTATGGCAGGTCCCTCTGTGATTTGGGTTATGATTTCTGCATGCAGTGTCCATGTGCTGTATGGTACTGGCAAGAAGGGGATTTGGGCGCAAGCCCGCTCACCAAATCCTGGGAGTTGGTTCACACAGAAATGTGTCAGGGTCTTTGCCCCAGCTGGAGCAAGGATGGATTCAGAGAAGATGTATACTCAGCCATCCAGGTTGGTGCTCGCAACATGGTTCACCGTGCGCCAGCAGGAGAGATGAGGGATCCCCAGATGTCACTCAGCACTGCAGACTCTCTCAGGTGGGGACAGCGATGGCTTCCAGGCCCCTGGTAGGCCGCGATCGCCAACCACCGGAAAGCAGCTCTTAGATGGGTCCCAAAGAGAAGAGTATGGGCCCGCCAGACACAACTCCTTAAATAACTTACCTCACAATATCCTTGATTAGTTAGAAGCTGGGAGATGTAGTCTTAAAGAGACTCAGGAGTCTCATCATGGCTACAAAAAAGACTACCTGTCCCACTGTTCTTTGCTCCTTGGCTCAGAAATGTGATGCAACCAGCCTGAATGCAGCACTAGAGGGACACAGGAACAGACTGCAGCAATAGAGATAGTACTTCCTGTTTATATACTATGGTAGCCTGCTCCTGGCTACAGTTATTTTACTGATATAAGATGGGGTCAGAAAGGTAGATCTAGAGTTATAATATTGTTTATTTATTGGCCCTGTGGCTGTTATTTTCTGTTTATTTCTGCTCTATTTTTTTTCATAAAATAGAGTTTTCATTCTTTTTTTTTTTGTATTTCAGTCTTGCTAATCTCCTCCAACCCATTTTCCAGCTTCTTCCTGAATACATGCACTTGCTTCAGCATCAGCTGTTGACATTACTCTGGCTTTTCAGATATTGACAGCATAAGGCCCATGCCTGCGCAATATGTGTTGCCATAGCCACTTGCGCACTCAAGGATGTATGTGACAGGAATGACAACATTGAAGCCAAAATAGGAGATAATGGCCACCCCATAACAGAAAAACCTGAACAAGGATCCCCATAGCATAATAACCAGACATCTTTTTATAAAAGATGAAGATTTAAAACAGGAGTTGCTGAACTTTTTAAACAAAGGACAAGTTCAGTGTCCATCAGACTGTTTGAATGTGGGACCCCCGTGTTTCAGAGGTCAGTAGGGGTAAAAAATGCCTCTATGTCAGTGATCAGTAGACACAAAAAAGGCAGCTGCGTCTATAATGCATGGGACTATAAAATGCCTCTGTTTAGTGGTCATAAGCTGGGGTTAAAATGGCCCCGTGTTGGTGGTCAGTAAGAGATGTGCTTAAAATGCTCCTTCATCAGTTAGTGGAGGGACTAAAAAAATGACTAAAAGAAAGTGTCAGAAATAAATGTTTGGCATCAGTGGAAGTATAAAAAAAGCCCCGGCTTCAGTGGGAGAAAAATGCCCCTACATCAGGGGTCAATAGGAGTAATAAATACTCCAGAATTAGTGGAAGTAATAAAAGTCTTGGTGTCAGTGGTCTGTTTTTCAACATTGGTGGTTGATGGGAGTTTTAAAGCCCCCCTCCCTCCCCATTTATAATGTAAGTGGTTTCCTAAACTTGCCCCCACTCTCCTCAGCAGGTTAAGATCAGCCCGCCCATTTTGCCTGTAATAAAAAAAACGGAATGACAATACTCTGCATTCAAGGGCCTGGCAACCAATACTACTCTGCACAGTTGCTCCCCCCCCCCCCCCCCCAACAGCATGCAATGAGAAAGCCCTATAGGCAGGGCCTTCTAATTGTTTGTAGGCCATAATTTGTGGACCAAAAAATTAGACTGCGAACAGCTTTAGAAATGACATACAGTAGATAAAAAAAAAACCCACCTAAATGCCTTTTTTTGCTAAAACAGGAATTACTAACAATTTTTATGTAATTCTTTTTTTTTTTTTTTTTTTATGAAATATTTGTTTTTTATCTTTTGTTGTATCTCAGTGCTTCTGATCTCCAGAAAGCTTTTTGCAGCCAGCTCATGTCTATGTGTCTGCCATCCGATGGCTGAATGATATTTTTCAGGGTGGGTTTCCTGATGGTGACAAGTTGTAGTCTCCATTGGATGCATGCGACAAGGTAGCAAAGAAGTAACATAGTTAAGAACAGAAAACTGTGACCTGTAATTAAAAGTCCCTGAACAAGGACCCTAATGGCAGGATCACTAAATAATATATTAATGACAGGTGCAGATTTAAAAATATTGAAACTTTCGTTTGAAATTACAATAACTTACATTAAATTACAGTAAAACTTTCTATAAGCATTTAGTAATTAGATGTACATACAGCTAACACGATAAAACACAATTGAGATTTCCATTACAGGATACAGCGATGACATGAGGTCAGCAGAAAAGTATGGCTGGATTTAAGATCTTTACTATAACAACAGGGTAGCTTTAGGAATCAAATAAAGATAATTTTATTTGCTATCTTCTCCATTCAGTCTCCCACCTTCATAATTAATTGATATGGCTTAGTGCATTCTGTACATTGCTTATTACATGAGACCAATATCTGCCACACATATACATTCCTTTAGCACGTCACTTCTTTAAATCTGCCTTAAGCTTGTTATACATGGTTAGATTTTCTTTCGAACATTTGTATAGAATTTCAGAAAATTTGTTCATCAGAGCATTAGATATTGACATCACTGAGTCAACGAAATTCATATGAAAGCCAAATTTTGTTCTGACCTGCTACTTTAATGGAAACCCAGACTTATTAAACAAGTTTTCTTTGTACCTAGAATAAGCGCATTACAATGTGTTCAATCTTTCCTCAACAAATACCATAGTCACCTTTAGAATTTAGTTCATTTGAGTAAATAATACCATCCTGCTCCTCTGAAACTTCTCATTACTTTTGTTGAAAGTTAACATCAATTTGACCCTCACCGTTAGAAAATCGAACAAATGTTCTGAAAACAAAAATTTTCTAACAAAATTTTACTGGTGTCTGGCCACCTTTTGTTGTCACAAAATTACATTTTTATTTTTTTCCATAGTACCAAACCTTAATGAGTCACAGGGAATACCAGAATTTCTCCTAAATGCTTTTTCCCCGCTCAGGAAGATTTCCTGGAAATAATTTTGTCAGCTTTTCTAATATGGTTATTTTAATAATGTATGTGGATTTAGCAAATATTTTGAAATGATCGTCACTCGCCATGATATGGGCTCTTGCTTTTCAGATCGCATAAAGTGAGAATGCACAGTAGGCAGCCTGCAGTCTAATATTGCTGTGAAACCAATAGGGGTCTCCAGTGTACTACAAAACCATTTGCAAAATAGCTGATTACTATACAGCTTAGATCAAGCCGAGCCATTGCTCATACAAAATAATAGCACTACACATGCATTATGAATACATGAATACTTGCAAATACTCATATTTTCATAACTAGATTTTACACACACAAAAAAACACAAAAAGCACACAAAACACACATACATATATGTATTGACATTTGCAAACCTGCATATCTTTATACAATTTGGGGTTCTCTGGAACATTGCACTTTTCATGTGGAGTGTTATACTCAGTTTCCAATGTATGTGTGTGTGTGTATATTTATATATATATATATATATATATATATATATATTTAAAAAAAATTAAATTATATATATATATATATATATATATATATATATATATATATATATATATTTAAAAATATTATTATTATACAGAAATTATATACGGCTATCTATCTATCTATCTATCCATCTATCTATCTATCTATCTATCTATCTATCTATCTATCTATCTATCTATCTATCTATCTAGATATACACATATACACATGCACACTGTGGACATATTTATAATGTGTGTGTGTGTGTGTGTTTATATATATCTATATATATATATATAAATATATATAGATATATATATCTATATATATATATCTATATCTATATCTATATATATATATCTATATCTATATAGATATATATATATATATATATATATATATATATATATATATATATATATATATATATACACACCTACATACATACACACTCACACACACACTAATTCATGCCCACTGCCCACTGGTCACTGATATATGCATGCACAGACTTAGAGAATAGCCTCCAATGAACTTGGAGCTAGGAAAAATGTCCCTTGCTTTGTTGTTCCAGCTAAGAGTGAGACTTGTTGTTAGCAGTAATTGATCACTGCATTGTACACATGCCAGGCAAGCTGTGCCCCTGAAGATGATAGCATTTTAAAACTAAAGTATTGCTTAATAACACTCTGTGACAATGTGCAGCGGTTGATGAGTTAGTTCTAGTGGCTTCTGAATTTTAATGATGTTGGAGATGATATTGTGTGTCCTTCAGCTTGTTAGAGTGATGCTGGAACTCCATAAATCATAATACCTGTGTATTGTAAAATCAATAGAAAAGTGCTATCTCAGCGTTAAACCTTAATAAGTTTTCCACTGCCTTAACAGCTTAAACTTTACTGAAATGCCATTGGACCCGTAGGTTAGGATCGGAGCATGCTTAATTTGTTTTGTAATAGAGACTTTCTAATCTTTAATGAAGGACCGATTAGTAAAGCTTTGGTTGCCAGCCTAGTGATCAGATGCTTGAACAGCCTTTGCAATTAAACCCATGTATCTATGTCCTGAAGCAAAAAAGGCAGGCTTAAACAGTCAATAAATGTTAATCCAGTCAAAACCTGTCTGCGTCTTTGAACACTGCTTGTGAGCATTTCTGAGCCTTTTTTTCCTCTTCGTTGTTTTAAATACAGGGGGTCTCTAGAGACGAGTGTGCTACATACAAGACCTCCCACTGTCCCATAATAGGGTCTAGCATCCGAGCCTGGCAAAAGCCCTTCTAAATCAGTTATACTATGCACATTTGGCCCATGTCCTTAATTGTCCAAGAGAATAAAAGTCAACATTTTAATTAATTACATAACAAGCATTGGTATTCTCTGACAGGGAACCAGTAAAACATGTAGCCCTAATGTAAATTATTACCTAGACATACATGTATTTTAACAGCAAATAAGTTGTGTAGATTTTACGAAGTCATAAACGTCTAGGGAAATGCATGTGTTTCTTATATGTTTAAGTTAGTGCCGCTCATTAAAACTTACCTGATAATTGTCTTTCTTGTCCTGGCTCTAATGTTATGTCTATCTTAGATATTTTCCCACAGGAAATGCATGTTAAAGATTATGATAAGGAAACACTTTGGTTAAGTGTTTTTTTTTTTAAGAATAAAAATACACCTAAAACCATGCACAGCTGAAGTGCATTACTTTATATGTATCTATATATATATATATATATATAGATATATATGTCTATATATATATATATAGATATATATATATATATATATATCTATATATATATATATATATACAGTACGTATATACACACACACATACAGTATATACACAGTCCTATAAGTCAAAAACTTTGCACATATTTCAGTGAGATTATGTTCCTGGAGACCCCTGCCAGACAGCATAGCCAGGTCCCTTTCCTTCAGTGCTGTAAAGTAGTAGAGCTTAGTCAAGGACCCTCGCCAAAACTGCTGACTGGATAGCAAAGGAGCAGCAGCATACTAAGGTTATCCGTGTGTTGTCCTTTGCTATAGCCTTATTCACAATTTTAGACTTGCAGCACTTTACAGAACAATAGAGTCCCTCAGTATCATGCCACTTTTTTCTGTCCTGCTGTGCATGGGCATGAATGAAGCTTAGATGAAGAGAGATTTCAGGTACTTTAATAGATTGTATTTTAAAATACATTCTATATATTTAAATATCAATATCAAATATCAATGGAGTACAGCTTTAAGCCCCATGTACACTAGGCATTTTGCTCAGCTCCTCCGAACGCCTTTTCACCTGACAGGAAAAAAGCTTCTCAAAAGTCACATATTGCCCACGCGTATGCGTATTCATGCATTTTTTTTGTCAAAATAATGACTTATTCCGGGCCATTAGGATGCGTTAACATAGCATAGCAGAAGTTACACTAGAAGTGCCCACTAACTCACTTCACTGGGGCCCAACTTAATAAACAGTGCTCACCCAGGTACACTCACCGTCTGTGAGTGACAACCATAGCCCTCACAGATTTGTGCATCTACCTGCCATCTGCATGCATAGTGCGCCATGACATGGGGCTAAACTGAAAGCCCTCTCACCATGCTCCTGGTCTCTAGTGACAACCGCAAATGTTTGTGCCAGGGATACCAGATGCTCCAGGCCTGAAGATATGCATGGTTCCAAGGTAGCGCCTCTCCTTGCCTATTCACCACTGGCCCCTACCTAGACCAGAGTATGAAGAAATTAAATACATTTTTTTTTTTTTCACAATTTCTTTTTTACATACTGTCATACAGTACAGCCTCATCAAATGACTAGTGTAGCGGCCGGTGATTAGGGATACTGACCAGTGACAGTATGAAAAAAAAAATGTAAACATTTTTTTCTATTTTTTTATTTTTAACATTTCTTTTTCTTCTTTTTTTATATACTTTCATCAGAGTAGTACTTTGTGTACTACTCTGGAGGGGTGATCAGGGCTTTTAATTTTTGTTTACACTGTTATTGCATATAACAGTGATTTTCACAGTTATAAGCAATAGTTAACTGCCATCAATGGCTTTCCATGCATGATAGCTTGCTTTCTGTTAACATACAGCTAATCACGTGGTACAGGGTGTCAGGTACCATGTGATAGCTGTGGGCCAATCACAGCTTCACAACGCTAAGCAAGCAGTCATGAATAGAATCCATTCATGATTGTTTGTTTACAATGTAATCATGTGATCGCTATGACCAATCATAGCAATCACATGATACCCCAGCCGCTCACCACAGGTCATTGGATTGCAACACTGAGCAGCCCAGGGGGCATGCTAGTGCCCATGTAATATACATTTCCCTGCCTAGCTGTGCCACCAGCTAGCAGTATACTGTATGTACTGTTAGCGGGCATCAAGTGCTTAAAGAATTGTGGCTTTGTATTACTGAAAGTAATTTACCAGATAGTGATATTGTATCTACAGGATTGCTGGAGATGCAGGTAATGGTGAGGTCACGTTCCCAATGAATGATTGCTATTTCCCTTCTTCAACAGCTTCAGGAAACTAAACTAAATATCCAATTTTGATACTTGTACCATGCCCCGATTGGATGTGTTAATACAAAGGTTGGCTTCCAACAGGTACATTATCCACTCTTTGTTCCCTTAACAGACAGGATAAACCAAAGTGAGATTGTGTGACATCAAATTGGATGTACCAGTATGTGGCCCTTTCATAGGGCCCCAGCTTCAATCCAAAAATGATGGACCGCATTCTCAAACCATACAAAGCATATGATTCAGCATATCTTGATGATATTGTAATTTTTAGTCTTGACTAGGCAGGGTTAACAGCCAATCTATAAAAAAAGCAATAGGTCTGGAAAAAGCCTCGTTTTGAGGCCACAGCACTGAGAGGAGGTTTATAAACCCTCACATATACAAGAATGAAGCAAATTAAATTTGGCCCCAGCCAGTGTAAAAAAAAAAAAAAAAATAGGCGAAAGCCTTTCTAAAGATTGTAGGATACTACAAGAGGTTCATGCCCAACTTTGCTATGATGGCAGCTTCATTAATTAATCTCACCAAAGAGAGCAAGTCCACCACAGTGAGATGGAATAAAGGGGCAGAGAGATTTCCAAGAGTTGAAGGCAATATTATGTAAGGGATCAGTGTTAACTACCCCCTAATTCAGTTGGGAATTTCCTGCACAAACAAATGCCTCTGATCTCTGCCTGAGAGCAGTCTTGCCCCAGTAAATTAATGGGGAAGACCATCTAGTAGCATCCTCAGGAATCATTCCCTGCAGAGAGAGAGAGAGACTATTCAATAGTTGAAAGGGAATGTCTGGCCACAAAGTGAGGTACTGAGTCATTGAGTTATTACTTTTTGGGTAGACAGTTCCAATTGATTACAAACCAGTCTCCACTAAAGTGAAGGTCGCAGAACAAAATAAACCATGCAAGGGTCACAGGGTGGTTTCTGGCTCTGCAATACTTTGCATTTTATAATAGACACAGGCCAGGGACCGAGCAAGGCAATGCTGATAGACTGCCACTGTATTTTGGCAAAATGTGATCGTTCCCACAAGTCTGAGCAGAGGGGGAGGGTATACAGTAAACCCCCGTTCCATCGCGGTTCAGTTTTTGCGGTCCCGGTATATTGCGTTTTTTTTTTGTAATGTTATTTTACTATATAAATCATTAAAAATGAAATATTTTTGTGTTTTCCATAGCTCTTGCTATGTCTCTCAGTATCTTTTATGTGTTTAAATGAGTTTCTATTGCTTTAAAAGTGTGTTTAAAGACCTTAAAATGCTTTTACACGTACAGTGACAGTAAAAAAAACATGCCTACAATGCATTTTAATAGGGTTTTTCTATTTCGCCGATTTTCACTTTTCGTGGCTGGGTCCGGAACGTAACCCCCGCAATAGAGGGGGGTTTACTGTAGGAGGGATTGGCTGGCAGGATTGTGGGTGTTGTGTATGTGTCACCTAGGTTTTTCACATACACATGGTGAGGAGCTTCAGGGTTTATGAATTTTTGTTTTCTCATAGTCCCAAAAGGCTCTAACCCAGGTCTTGGAGTTAGGAGACTTTGTGGAGTTAAGGGTGGAATAACACCTCCATTCTTAGTTCCACATCGTACCTCCTATTATTACCTTATTATTAGTCTCAGTCTTCCACAGACCTTTCTACATGCAAGCTGATTGATGCTCATGGCTCTTTCTATCATTATCTCTGCTTTGGAAGTCTGCTGCTGAGTGAAAAACCCTGTGTGCTGACAGAACAATAAAAAAGGTACAAGAGCTGCCTGTTTATTTTGGGGTACTCATAAAGGGGACACCCTGCTGTTGCTTTACTGAATAAGATAGAAGTGCAGGACAAACCTGCTCTGTCTGTTCCTGGAATCCCCTGCTTTGTGCATGGTTTAGCACTTTTGTATATATATATATATATATATATATATAGTGAATACACCCCTCACATTTTTGTAAGTATTTTATTATATCTTTTCATGTGACAACCCTGAAGAAATGACACTTTTCTACAATGTAAAATAGTAAGTGTACAGCTTGTATAACAGTGTAACTTTACTGTCCCCTCAAGATAACTCAACACACAGCCATTAATGTCTAAATCGCTGGCAACAAAAGTGAGTACACCCCTAAGTGACAATGTCCAAATTGGGCCCAAAGTGTCAATATTTTGTGTGGCCACCATTATTTTCCAGCACTGCCTTAATCCTCTTGGGCATGGAGTTCACCAGAGTTTCACAGGTTGCCACTGGAGTCCTCTTCCACTCCTCTATGACGACATCATGGAGCTGGTGGATTTTAGAGACCCTGCACTCCTCCACCTTCTGTTTGAGGATGCCCCACAGATGCTCAATAGGATTTAGGTCTGGAGACATGCTTGGCCAGTCCATCACCTTTACACTCAGCTTGTTTAGCAAGGCAGTGGTCATCTTGGAGGTGTGTTTGGGGTCGTTATGTTGGAATACTGCCCAGTCTCCGAATGGCAGAGATCATACTCTGCTTCAGTATGTCACAGTACATGTTGGCATTCATGGTTCCATCAATGAACTGTAGCTCCCCAGTGCCAGCAGCACTCCTGCAGCCCCAGTCTATCACACTCCCACCACCATGCTTGACTGTAGGCAAGACACACTTGTCTTTGTACTCCTCAGCTGGTTGCCACCACACACGCTTGACACCATCTGAACCAAATACATTTATCTTGATATCATCAGACAACAGGACATGGTTCTAGTAATCCATGTCCTTAGACTGTGTGTCCACAGCAAACTGCAGGCAAATTGCAGGCTTTAGTGTGCACCATCTTTAGAAAAGGCTTTCTTCTGGGATGACAGCCATGCCGACCAATTTAATGCAGTGTGCAGCGTATGGTCTGAGCACTGACAGGATGACCTCCCACCCCTTCAACCTCTGCAGCCATGTTGGCAGCACTCATTCGTCTATTTCCCAAAGACAACCTCTGGATATGACGCTGAGCACGTGCACTCAACTGCTTTGGTCGACCATAGCGAGGCCTGTTCTGAGCGGAACCTGTCCTGTTAAACTGCTGTATGGTCTTGGCCACCATGCTGCAGTTCAGTTTCAGGGTCTTGGCAATCTTCTTATAGCCTAGGCCATCTTTATGTAGAGCAACAATTCTTTTTTTCAGATCCTCAGAGAATTCTTTGCCATGAGGTGTCATGTTGAACTTCCAGTGACCAGTATGAGAGAGTGAGAGCGATAACACCACATTTAACACACCTGCTCCCCATTTATACCTGAGACCTTGAAACACTAACGAGTCACATGACACCGGGGAGGGAAAATGGCTGATTGAGCCCAATTTAGACATTTTCACTTAGGGGTGTACTCACTTTTTTTGCCAGCGGTTTAGACATTAATGGCTGTGTGTTGAGATATTTTCACTGTAATACAAGCTGTACACTCACTACTTTACACTGTAGCAAACTATAATTTCTTTAGTGTTATCACATGTAATGGCATAATAAAATATTTATAAAAATGTGAGGGGTGTGCTCACTTTTGTATATATATATATAAATATATATGTATGTATATATATATATATATATATATATATATATATATTTATTCTTTTTTTATTAAATTATAAACTCAAAACAAGAACAGCTAAAATATAACTTCTGCTACATATCAAATACCCATCCTAACACATAACCCCTCAAGTGTGTCCCTAATAAACTTATCCCCAACACAACCCATCAAGTGTGTTCATGAGCCCCGGTTCACTCTATGCGATTCCAGCGCTGGTTCCTGCATCGCATAGGACTTGCAGGCAGTTCACACTGCCCTCTGCGAACTGTTGCGGGTGACAATACAAGGTTAATGACACCCCAAGATCGGTTTGCAGATTGCAGTGCGTACTGTGAATTCGGACAGGAATCGGATCACATGGGCATGAACACCCACGTGATCAGATTTTAGTGCTGAGAAAAAAAAAAAGGTTTCTGCACCTTTTTCGAGCAAATCTAATGTGAGTTCAGCCATACAACTGTATGGCTAAATTCACATTGCACAGACATTGCATGTGATTTGCACAGCAATGCGGTGCAAATCACATGCGATGTCTGTGTTCGCAATAGTGTGAACCCAGACTCAATCATTTTATCCCCAGCACATAACCCTTATCATGCACCAGGATCCCTTGTGCTGATCACATGCAGGGCCCACACTGAAAGCATGCCTCAGGAAACCCAGGGGCCAAATGGAAATACTTTTTCTGATCCATCTAAGAAAAAGTAAATACTCATCTCCACAACTGTCTGCGCTACCAATCTCCTTTCTAATGAAGAAAAACATCCAACTGAAGAATCTTTAGAATTCAATACTTTTGGGTGTGTAAGATTATTGGTCCTCCACTGTGCTCAATAATATTCTGTCCTATATACTATTTTTTTGCAGGGCATACTTTAATTTAATTTTCACATTTTAACAACATTATAACTTTAATTTCTTTAACTTACTTCCGTTCTACCAAGGAAAAAGGAACATTTAACATAAAACAGTTGAGGGTTCTGATGGGTGTAATATGAAAAGTCTAGATAGTATAATTTATTTTGCATTTTTCGCCTTGCAAGGAAAAGCACACAATTTTTTAATGTATTTTTTCTTTTAAAAATGTCTTGTATGATTTTGCTTTTTAATGTGTTGGCAATACAGAAAGTACCTTTTATATACTAACTAAACATGTATCCATGGACAACCCTAAACTGTTATATTTACCCAGCGAGAGGCACTTTCTCTATTACATCCTTCTCAGAGCGACACTATGAAAAAACACCTTTATTTACTAAAAGGTAATTTCTCATAGGGATCAGGGTAAGACATCTGGGTTTAATCTTAAGAAAGGAAAAAACACACTTTATAAATATATATAAAATAAAATATTTGCACAGATACATTTTCAATACTGATTTCGATACCAAATTAGTGCGTTTTAGGAAAGATATATATTTAATATTAAAGTATATCTAAACCAAAGAACAAGAAATGTTACATGTTGCAGCTTACCAGTTTATAGATGTTGTGGCTGCCCTAGTTTTTTTTTTTCCAGGCTTTTTTCCCCCTTTATTTTTACATGGCGTTTTTGACAGTAACACACTTCCTGTCCCAGGCTGCTTTACTGATTTGGACTACAAACAACTCCCACTCTGCCCACCTCCATTACATATGGGAATGGTGTTTTGCAGTTCAAAGAAGATAGCTATCAGTTTCAGTTTTGTGTACAGGAAGTTAAAAGGACAATTCTTGCGTGAGCAACAGGTTTTTTTTTTGTACTTGCAGAAATATCAAACCAATACAGCCACCACATCGAAGGACTTGATATCCACAACGTATTACATTTTTGTTATTGTATTTAGATACTGTATTCTATAAGCTTTGAGATGCATACAGGGAACACAGCCTAACTGCACAGGGTGCTTAGTTTTCATCCAGGATTAGCAGTCCATCCCATTTCTTTTTGTTCTTAATCTTGTGATCTAGAAACAACTTTTGTGTATCTATAAGCACCTTATTTCTCATACAGAAAAACATCCAAAGCTAAGAACAAAAAGGTAATATATTGCATCCTACTAGTCATTTTTCCTTAATTTTCACCTGGTGATTGTGCCAGTAATACACTTCCTGTCTTAGAGTGACAATGCCCATTAACCCTACTCTACCTATGTAGAAGCACCATTGTCACCCTAGGACAGGAAGTGTTTTAGGGTTACAAAACACCTGCCCACTTCTCGCAGAGAGCTGGGAACAATGCTAAATGATAATGATAACCATCAACAAGGGACACAAAAAGTTATCAGCTCAGATATTTTTTGCACTTATCGAACAACTATGATAAAAAAAATTGTGTTATATAATTGAAGCCTACTAATGTGTAGAATACCCCCTGCACTTATCAAATAATATCTTTTACACCTCCAATATCACAAACAAAAGACAGAAAAAATATGTATAATAATCAATATATGGTATTCATTCCATCCACATAAATATATATAAATGTGTAAACCTTAAACAGCAGAAAGCAGCTGGCACTTACATAGTTACATAGTTAGTGAGGTTGAAAAAAGACATCAGTCCATCCAGTTCAACCTATGATGTGTGTGTGTGTCCGCTTTTAACCGTACATTGTATACCCCTGTATGTTGTGGTCTTTAAGGTGTCCATCTAATCGTTTTTTGAAACTATCAATGCTCCCTGCTGATACGACTGCTTGTGGAAGAGAATTCCACATCCTTACCGCTCTTACAGTGAAGAACCCCTTACGTATTTTAAGGTTAAACCGCCTTTCCTCTAGTTTTAGTGAGTGGCCACGTGTTTTATTGTATCTCCTTTCTCTGAATAGTTTGTTCCTTATGCTCGGGTCACCATTACAGTATTTGTAGATTGATATCATATCCCCCCTCTATCGTCTCTTCTCCAGAGAGAATAGGTTCAGTGCTTGTAGTCTTTCCTCATAGCTGATGTCCTCCATTCTCCTAATTATTTTTGTTGCCCTTCTCTGGACTTTCTCCAGTTCCAGCAAATCCTTCCTGAGGACCGGTGCCCAGAACTGGACAGCATACTCCAGATGTGGCCGGACCAGAGTCTTGTAGAGTGGGAGAATAATCTCTTTATTTCTGGAGTGAATCCCCTTTTTTCTACATCCCAGTATTCTGTTGGCTTTGCTTGCGGCGGCTTGGCATTGCACTTAAATGCATACACCCACCTGTGTAAAATGCAAGAAATAAATATAAGCTCTAAATAGTGCAGGACTATCCCTCAAGTAAATGATCAACCAATACAGATCTACTAATAAGCTACATATGTGCGAATAAAATCTGTAAAAAATATATGTAAAAATTGTGAAAAACAATAATAATTGTGTGGAGATCAATAACAATCTAAATCAATCAAATGTAGTCCATATCTAGTAAATTCATAAAGTAGAAAAGGTCCATTAAAAGATTCTAGCTTCCAGCGAATTTGCAATCCCAAAAAACATAGATCTTTACTTAACCACTTTACCACGGGAGGATTTTCCTGCTTTACGTCTGGACCACTTTTTGCAACTTGGCACTGCGTGACCTTAACTGACAATTGCGCGGTCATGCAACGCTGTACCCAAACTAAATTTACATCTTTTTTTTCACACAAATAGAGCTTTCTTTTGGTGGTATTTGATCACCTCTGCCCTTTTTATTTTTTGCGATATTAATAAAAAAAGAGCAAAAATTTTGCGAAAAAATTGACATTTTCTACTTTGACAGTTAAAAAATATCCAATATATTACATTTTTGTCATACATTTAGGCCAAAATGTATTTAGCTACATGTCTTTGACAAAAAAATTCTCAATGAGCATATTTTTAACCGCTTTAAGACTGGAAGATTTTACCCCATTCCTGACCAGGCTATATTTTGCGATTCGGCATTGTGTTAGGTTAATGGACAATTGCGCGGTCGTGCGACACTGTACCCAAATTAAATGTATGTCTTTTTTCCCCCACAAATAGAGCTTTTATTTGGTGGTATTTGATCACCTCTGCGCTTTTTATTTTCTGCGATATTAATAAAAAAAGTGCGAAAATTTTGAGAGAAAAAAAACAATATTTTTTACATTCTGATAAATAACATTCCTCAAAAAATTATAAATCAAAATTTTTTTAACATTTTAGGCAAATTTGTTTTCTACTCCATATTTTTGGTAAAAAAAAATCACAATAAGCGTATTTTCATTGGTTTGCGCAAAAGTTATTGCGTTTACTAACTATTGGAAAGATTTGTCATGTTTATTGTTTATTTTTTTTACTAGTAATGGCGGCGATCTGCGATTTTTTTTTGCAGGACTGCGACATTGCGGCGGACAGATCGGACCCCTAACTAAAATTTTTGACACTTTTGGGGGTACCAGTGACATTACTACAGTAATCAGTGCTAAAAATATGCACTGTTACTGTAATAATGACACTGGCAGGGAAGGGGTTAACTTTATTGGTGATCAAAGGGTTAAATGTATGCCTCATGCTTACTGACGTGTGTGGGGGGAGGGGATTATGTGACACAGGCACAGATCGCAGGTTCAGCTATGCTGAATCCTGTAATCTGTCCCTGCCTGTTACATAGGAGGTAAACAAAGCGGGCGGATTTCCTCACTCGATCCCCGATGATGAGAAGAGCAGCGGTGATCACCATGAATACAGCTGGAGCGAGCCTCCGGCGTCGGGGAATGTCTGGTGACGTAGGTCATCGTCGCCAGACAATAACGAGCCACTGTGCAGCAGTAGAGGCACAGTGAGCAGTGGTAAAGAGGTTAAACACCTCAGTGCTCTTCACCCCACCTTTGGATGTCCTCTCAACTGCTTCAATTGACCTCAATAGATAAGAGAGGTCAGAATGTGCTTTAGAATAATTTATGGACACTGTTCCACCTGATCAGCAATCTTGATCCTCAGCTCCTCAGTGTGACATCATTCATATGAAAAGCAAGAAGAAGACCCAATAGTGCAGATCTCTTTGGACAATTTTTATTAAAATCAAAAAAAAAAAACTAATTTTATAAGTAAATAAACAGTATGTCTCATCAATAGTGTATGGAATCCGACTCTGTCCAGTGTGATTACGTCACCGCCCACCTCACACGTTGCGCCCAATAGGTTTTCTCAAAGGTTTAGGGTCCATTGAAGCAGGTGAGAGGACAACCAAAAGTGGGGTGAAGGGCACTGAGATGTTTAGGTGAAGAGTTATGGTTTCTGGGATTGCACATTCACTGGAAACTGGAATCTTCTGATGGACTTTTTCTATTTTGGGAATTTACTAGATGTGAACTATATTTGATTGATTTATATTGTTATTTATCTCCACGCATTTTCTATTGTTTTTCACATTTTTTACATATATTTATTATATATTGTATATGCACATACAGTATGTAGCTGATTAGTGGATGTATATTGGTTGATAATTTATCTAGGGATCTAAGGATAGCGCTGTACTATTTAGAGCTTATATTTAAAGCCTAACTCTAGGTTTGGGCCTGACCCCACATTTTGCACACCCCCCCAGTGGAGCACCCCTATATTTATACCTATTTTTTGACAGGTATTTTTGGTCATAAAAGGACCTTTTGATACTCTTCTTACTCTGGTGGTATGAGGATCCTAAATACAGCACTGTTCAGTACCACATAATAAGGTAATGCCTCCCCTCTCAGCAGCATTCTCCTATAATTCCTGGATGTAGCCCAAGCCTTGAAGCCCTGGGCTCACAGGAAGTTGGTTGATTGACGCTGGGCTTAATTCCACACAGAAGAGGCACTGAATTGGTGAAAGGTGATGTGGGAAAGAACAGATCAATGGAGGTATGCATAAAAGGAGCCTTGGGGGGAGTGACATTTTAAAGCTTGTGCCTTTTGCAAAGTTATTGTCAATCAAAACATGTCTAAATAATTATATTTGGACAGTTTTGCTTATCAGTTTCTGTTACTTTTTAGATTTTTTCTATTTTTAAACTTATTTTCTTCTTTATTGTTATGATTTTATCTTAGTTTGGGCTGTATTGCAGCTTTGAAATTCACTAAAACTGGAATAAGATGAATAAAAAAAGTTTATATTTTCTACTCTCACTGCCTATGCTACTTGATATGCCTGTAATTAAGAGATATAACTGCTAGAAGACTATTTGGAATCTAAAAACTTATATATGTGTCAGAAATTGATTTCCCTGCTGTGCACTTTGGTACCTCCCGGTGGCTCCCAGACCACTACAGGACACAGTAATGATGTAGGGGATGGTGGATAGAATCAGTGAATGCAGCAGGGGTATCTGACACAACCAAATGTGTGTTGGATGCTGAAAATTCTTCAGCAGCAATATCTTTGCAATATAGGGCATTTTAGCAGCATGGATAGTATGGGGGTTTACAGGGGGAGGTTTTGTTTTTTTATATTTATTCTGGTGATAGAGTCACCTAGAGGCCTAAATGTACTAAATTAAGTGCATAAATTAACACTGTAAGCACCTCTATTTCATTTGGTTCGACATTTCTACTTGACATATGCAATGACAGTGGTCAACCAACATATTATTGAACATATTATTGAACATATTTCTTTTGCTCGCATGTTTCCTCTTTCCTCCTCTTCACCTTATCCCCTATATGCATGATGTGTACATGTGGAATATAGCACACATTTGATATTTTGTAGAGCAGATATGTTACCAAGCATACTTAATTCCACAAGCATACTGTACTGTAGATTAAGATAACATTATATTGTCCCAGATTTGTGACCTTGACCCTTTTTGTATCTGACTTTCACCTGTTATATTTGCCCAGACAGCACTGACAAAACTGTCTGACTACTGACTTCAAGCCCTAAAGGTCGCTGTTCTATTCAGATTCTCCTTGACCTTTCTCTAGTTTTTGACACTGTCAATCAATGCCTTGTCCAATTCATTCATTTTAATCAATATGAGTAATGGTGCCATCTCTAGGCTGATGAGGTCCTTTCTCTATACTCTCACTTTAAATTCCTGGATTAGTTGATTTAGTAATTAAACACAATCTGATTATCTAGAACGGTAATATATACATACACACACACATATATATATATATATATATATATATATATATATATATATATATATATATATATTTCTAACGTAATAATATGTGTATATACATTATATTCAGATGCCTACACTGTCAAGGACAGGCTTGACAGGTGCACATTAGAGTGAACTCTTAACCTTCTTTGGTAGCAGCAATTTTGTCTCATTCATGACAGGTACACTCTAAAAGCTGTTCAGGCAATGGTAACATAAGCTGCCAGCACATATTTTTTTACTGCAGACTCAGTCCACCTTAGCCCCCGCCATGCCTGTTAGGGTGCATTCACAATTATGTATTTGACATTATGGGGTTGATTTATTAAAGGCAAATATGCTGTTCCCTTTGCAAGGGAAATCACACTTTACATGGGAATTTGCACCAGAACCAAGTGCAACTTCCCTTGCATAGCAAACAGCCTATTTGACTTAAGTAAATCAACCCCTATATGTGCTTATTGCATAATTGTATGTGTGTTTTATATGCACTGTGCTTAGACCCTCTACACTGCCTGTTAGGTTGAGCCTTACCCAGGTCTATCTTAATATGCCAAAAAATTGATTACCCATATTTTGGCAGTGACCAAACAACTAATTCCGCTACACTGGAGATCTAGTATAACTCTATCTCAAAGCCAACTCTTAGATAATGTAGTGAAACTTCATTGTTTAGAGCATCGAATGGCAAAATTGAGAGATCAACTAATTCCTCTACACTGGAGATCTAGTATAACCCTATCTCAAAGCCAACTCTTAGATGATTTAGCAAAACTTAATAGTTTGGAGCACCGAATGGCAAAATTGAGAGATCAATTAACTCTCTTTGATTGCATATTGCTCTATTTGGATAGCTCACCCTAAGGTCAGTTGGACCTCTCTTCCATCTATTTTCCCCTCAATTACCCTAATTCCCCTTAATTATAATAATTGCAACCTAAGCAAATTCTTTCTATGATGGTGTGTAATATTCCATTGTTTTCTGTTTTCTATGTTTTATTCTTTTTTTCCTTCTTGTGCTTATGCTGTGCATTATGTACCACTCACTACTTCTATTTCGTGTATCACTGTTGAGGTTTTTGAGCATTATATGAATAAATGTTACCTTTCACTGTCTAATGACAACAGGTGCAAGGGATATAAAATGTATTAGTGATCTTGACTGATGATCTATGGTTTTGAACTCTTCCATGTTAATAATTCTGTCTTGTATGCTTTATATTTCATGTACAAACTCTTTTGCACTTTCTGACTCTGCACTGTTAATTGTTATAACAATGATAATACATGCACTGTACTTTTCTTATATATTTTTTTTTATAATGCAGTACATATGTGTTTTAGGTTCATGCTACATGTCCTTTTATTGTGCTGGGTTTTTAAAAGAAAACATGTTCGTGCTTTTTTGTCATAAGTTAAGTCATTTCCTACCTGATTTTTGTGCTGTTTAATTTGCTTCACATTATGTTTTTCATATATTTTACACATGTTGTCATTTATTCTATGCAATGAGCTATTCTTTTTTTACCGTTAACTACATTTCCTTAAACTGCTCTAAGATATGATGACAAGAATGTTAAGACAATGAAAACACATGAAAATGTACGTGAATGCACTCTTCTGCAAATATTGACTTTTTCCAAGCCACAGTATACAGAAGTTTAGACCTTCCCATTTTTTTCCATGTGACAATGCCTCATCTGGTGATAAGTCACTGTGGCATTCAGCATTATGCAGTGGGGGCCAGATGTGGGCTTTTTCTCCACTACACAGAAGTAGGGGATCTTTAATGGAGCTCCCAGCAGAGTTGGGGGCATAACCTGCAATTTAAACTATATGTAGAAGGCTCATACCCTCAGTTTACTGCTGATGCTAGTTTGGGAACATGCAAGGTTGCTTTGAAAGCCATTAAACATCTAATAGTACTAAGCATCTGTGGCAGCCTCCATATTTCATATTTTTATGCAAAGCAAGTCTCATAAGTCATAATGCAATACCACTGGGCTTCTAGGAGGTGCTGTGTGATTTTTTTACTTCCACCCTTTTATCTTAAATTCGACAACAGAAGAAAAATATATTACATATTACAAATCCTTGGGTGCGGTGGTTGTTTTTCTTTCCTTTTTTTTGGCAAGCACAACATAATTTCCTATTGAGCTTGCCAGAAATGCGGTATCCTTGTGACTTCATGAGAGCTGAACTGAAAGCAAACAATGTTATCTTCCGTTCAAGCTATATTCTGTAAACTACCGATTCCCCTGCCACCCAGATAGAAGATAGAAAGACATCTTTGAAGTCCAAATCAGGTGAGCTGCTTAGGTGACAATGTGGCTTCTCCATAGATACTGTGGTGGAGTGATGGTAGTTAACCAGGGATAGGAAGTGTAATAGCCACAGACTTACCAGCCAAAAATAAAGGATAAAAAGCCAAAAAAAATTGAAAACAACCACCACATCTAAGGACTGGCAAGCTGCAATATATTAAAATTTTCGTTCTTGGGGTTTAGATATAGTGTAGTTTGACTGGTGGACTAACCAATCTCTACAGCTCTTTTATTTTGTATGTCATTGGTTACCAAATGGCTGATATAAAAATAATCATCAGTAACATTTACTTGTTGCTTTAAAGTGGCTCTAAAGCCAAAAGGTTTTTTTTTTTAATCCTAATGCATTCTGTGCTTTATGATAAAAAACCTTCTGTGTGCAGCAGCCCTCCTCATCCCCCCTAATACTTACCTGAACCCCTTCTCGATCCTGTGATGTTGCACAAGAGACTCAGCTGTCAGGGACTCTCCCTCCTGGTTGGCTGAGACACACAGCGGGCCCCATTGGCTTCCCCTACTGTCAATCAAAGTCAGTGAGCCAATGAGGAGAAAGAGAGGTCAGGGCCGAGTCACGTCTTTATGTTTTAATGGACACACAGAGCAGAAGCTCAGGTTGGGTGCCCCCATAGCAAGCTGCTTGCTGTGGGGGCACTTGGCATGAGAGAGGGACTAGGAGCGCCAGCAAGGGACCTGAGAAGAGGAGGATCTGGGCTGCTCTGTGCAAACTCACTACACAGAGGAGGTAAGTATAATATGTTTGTTATTAAAAAAAACAAGTCTCTAGTATCACTTTAAGGTCATATATCCAGTGTAAAATGCTGGAATAACATTCTTTAACCACTTCAGCCCCGGAACATTTTACCCCCTTAACCTTCCTAGCGGTATTCCCGAGTGTGACTCGGGGTTAGATTTTAGAGCCAAAAGCGGTAACCCCGAGTCACACTCAGGGTAGCGCTAGGAAGATCGCTGGATGCTGGAAGAGGTTTTACTTACCTTTTCTCCGGGATCCAGCGAAGAATGCGGGCGGTATGCGGCGGCGGAGCTTCCTCCCGATCGTCTGCGAGCCCTGGCTTCCGTCTCCGGCGACGTGACGTCCACCGGGGGGTGGAACCGGCGGCAAATTTGAATGTAAAACACACCAAACACACTGATACCGTTCAAAATAAAAAAAAAAAATCACATTACATTGCCCCTCAGTGCCCTTTCCTGCAGTTTTACTGTACTTTTTATGTAAATATATGTATATATATATATATATAATGTATGAATGAGCAGCCCAAACCAACTGTATACATATTATATATATATATATATATATATATATATATATATATATATATATATATATATATATATATATATATATATATATATATACGTATATATATATATATATAATATATGTATACATAATATATGTATACATACATATATATATATATATATATAATATATATATAATAAATGTATACAGTTGGTTTGGGCTGCTCATTCACAAGAATTACATGTAAAATAATGGTACCGCTTTCAGCACCTAAAATCCAAAAGAATCATACCGACAGGGAGGTTAATGACCAGGCCGTTTTTTTGCAATACGGCACTGCATTGCTTTAACTGACAATTAAAGATTGATGTCCTTTTTTCCCACAATAAAGCTTTCTTTTGGTGGTATTTGATCACCTCTGTGGCTTTTATTTTATGCGCTATAAACAAAAAAATTCAGACAATTTTGAAGAAAACAAAAACAATATAATTTACTTTCTGCTATAAAGCACATGCAATAAAAAAATGAAAAGAATCAAATTTCTTCATCCATTTAGGGCAATTTGTATTCTGCTACAAATTTTTGGTAAAAAAAAAAAATCCCACTATGTCCAATCAGGTATGTGATTTTGCGCTTAAAGTCCGCCCTGCCACAGTAAATGTACGTGGGGCGGACCTTAAGTGGTTTACCACTTCCAGCCCTTAAGCCATATATATATATACATTGTTCATATAAAAGGACTGAGCACCAAGCTAAGCGTAAAACTCAATCACCCAGCGCTCTGCACTCCCAATAGATGGTGTGCAATAACACATAAACAATTTGACTCCAAACAGCTGCCGCCCAAAACAACTCAAAGAATAAATAAAGGTGTATATCAATCATAAAGGTCTTAATCAATATGCACAAGCGACGCTATGACCATATTAAAACATGGTCTAAAAGATATAAATAACTCTAAAATCCCATGTGTCACACATAAAATAGAGAAAAAGTCCAATTATGGAAAAGTCCATCACTAACAGGGTTCTTGAGGGGTCCCAGTGAGGGGTATTTCTCCGGTATGGAACATAAGTGGTCAGTATGTCCCTCCACCTCACCACGTGTAAAACACCCAAAGTATACACGCTTACCAGATCCCTCTGCAATATAGGCCTGTAAGGATAATGAAATCACGTCCGGACCATCCAGATAATCCGAGCTCTGTGAGCCCTACTCACGGCTGCGATATCCTCATAGACGTAGTGCATAGGAGGGAGTAAAAATGCACTTAGAGAGGAGCGCCGCGCCGTCATCGTTGGTCGCCGGACCGCACTGCAGGTGGTCTCGGCCTCTATTACTGGAATTGGTTTTTGTGAATCGGAAATGACCGTCTAAATGTAAGTGCATCTACTTTTGTTAAATAAACCACCCAAGGTACTGCACTATGGTCTGATTTATTTTCATGAGCCACAAGTGGAAGCCTCCATCCGGGATAATAGAGAGAACCCCCAGGAAGATAGAGGACAGGGATTGGGACATAATACCAAGAGTGAGACAACTTGGCCATACTTTGAGTGATCTGGTAAGAGGCCAATTTTGTCTGCACATCCCAAGGTGATCCCCGGGACCCCTAGGACATCACTGGGTTAATTATCCGCCCTTGACCTCTTTCCTATGGTAAGAGGCCAATCCCCATCAAGGTGGTGGAACCATTGCACCTTCACAGTTTTACCCAATACACGTTTGTGGATTGCATTATTATTTGTGTGGGAACTTGGGACTCGTGTACCCCTCAAGGGTGTATATACACTTTAGGTGGTTCACACTGGAGTTTTGGACTTTATTTTGAATTATTTGTGAAGCACCATTTGATTATGTTGATATTATCACATTGAAAACTATTATTTCATCCATCACCTTTTATTTGCTAGCACCAGGGTATCTGGTAATACCATATACCCTCTTAGTGCACATCAACCAAGGTACACACTGCAGAGGTTGGTTGGTCACTCATTATAGTGTCACACCCAAGTCTTGACGTGTGACATATGTGAATTTAGCGCACCTGATTTTCTTTTTTCATTACATAGAGAAGTACCGCTTGATACAATATGCACTCTTTATTAAGTTCTCCCCCCCCCCTCACCCATTACACTCACATCAAAAAGGTTAAAACACAGCATGTAGTCAAACCACGGTTTCTTTCGGCTGCTTACCGGCCTCCCGCCCGCTCGTCAGCGTTACGGAAGTTCCCGATCTTAGCCGAAGTTGCCGTACAGCGTACCGTTGCCTGGGTGACCGCGCAAGTCACCGCTCTAACGCATTTCGTCAGAGGACTTCAATGGAGAGCGCTCTCCGTTGAAGTCCTCCGCTGTGTCTCTATGCCAACAAGGAGGGGCGGATTGTCCCCAGGGATATATACTTGTGTCTGCCCTTCAATAAAAGTCTTATGCTTCTTACCACCCAACCCTGAGTTACAGCTAGTGAATGGGTGGGCTGGGAGCATTTAATCACTGGGTTACAGGGTCTCTGAAGCAAGGCGACAGTAATGGCGGATCTACTCAGCCTGAGTACTGAACATCTTTCACAAGATACAGTATTTCACAAATCTCACAAATATCCTTTTTTGTGTAGAAGTGATCCGAGTGGCTCTGCATCACTTTTACAAGGCGCAGAAGGCCCCTCCCATCTCTGTATGCTGCAATTCTTGGGCACTGGGCCTCTATGTAGACAGAGGACTGGGAGAAACATCCATTCCTCCCTTTCTGCTGTGATGCAGAAGAGACAATTATTATTTCACGTTTGGTTTCAGTTCTTCATTTACTGTACCGGTATCAACCAGTGAGACAGCTGATTAAACTGACATCAGTTTGATTGGCTGCTTGGGAGGGCAAAGGAGAGATTAGGGGTCTAATAGATCCTAGATCCCTCTGTGAAAAGAACCTGTCACTGCTCAAGCTATCAGAAGGGATGTTTTTCATTTCTCTCAATAGCAATCAAGGTAAAAAAAAAAAAATGAAAGAGAAACGGTAAAAAAAATTTAAGTAGAATTAATTAAAAAAAATAATAATAATTTAAAGCACCCCCCCCCCCTTGCTCACACGCAAATTAAAATGCTTACATAGGTTTCACATGCATATGTAAATGGTGATTGCACCACACATGTTAGGTATTGCTGCCAGCATTCGAGTAAGAGAAATAACTCCAGTGCCAGAGATCATGTTAAACTCTAAACTAGTAACCTGTAATGGCTTTTAAAGCATTTCCTATGGAGATTTTTAGGTATTGTAGTTTCCGTGTGATGGGCGTGTGAATTTTAAATCTCAAAATGTTTGTTATCTATTTACTTGATGCAACATCATCTTTTTTTTTTACCCAAAACTGTGTGTTATAATGTGTTTGTGTGCATTCAACTTTAAGTGTAATTTTTCTTGAAAATTTGTGTTTGATAAAAGGTTGCACAAGTATTGACATAAAAAATTGTAATAACCACCATTTTATTCTCAAGTGCCTCTGCTTTTAGAAAATGTGTCATGTTTGGGGGGATATAAGTAATTTTCTAGCAACAAATGCTAATTATTATTATTATTATACAGGATTTATAAAGGGCAGACAGTTTGCGCAGCGCTTTACAATATGAGGGAAGACAATACAGTTACAATACAATTCAATACAGGGGGATTTAGAGGGCCCTGCTCATTAGAGCTTACAATCTAGAAGGGGGGTCAAGTGAAACAAAAGGCAGTAGCTGTGGGGGATGAGCTGATGGAGAAAATGGAGGTACAGTTGTCAGGGGTGGGTAGGATAGGCTTCTCTGAAGAGGAGGGTTTTCAGAGATCGTCTAAAAGCTAATAGAGTAGGAGATAATCGGACAGATTTTTCATTTTTACATGTACAGCATATGAGAAATACAAAATTGACCTGGGCAGCACATGGTTAACCACTTGCCGACCGCCGCCCGACTATATATGGTGGCGGTCAGCCCCTCCCAGGCAAAGTGACGTACCGGTACGTCACTAGCCTGGGAGCGAATAGGGGGCGAGCGCGCACCGCCCCCGTTCGTACCAGAGGAAGCCGGCGCGTGTGACCGACGGACCCGATGTTGGGCAGAGAGGGAGAAAGGCAGGCGGCTAGTGTAAACAAAGCCGCCTGTCATTCTCCCCTGTGTAAAAACACAGATCATTCGGTCCTGCAGTGTAGGACCGTTGATCTGTGCTTTTACACCACTAGCCACATCCAATGACAGTTAGAAACACGCCCCTAGGGACACACTTAACCCCTCCCTCTCCAATAAAGTTAACCCCTTCCCTCCCAGTGTCATTTTTACAGTAACAGTGCATATGTATAGCATACATATGTATATGTACATACATACTGGTACCCCCAAAAGTGTCAAAAATGTCAGTCAAGGGTCCGATCTGTCCGCCGCAATGTCGCAGATCGCCGCCATTACGCGTTAAAAAAAAACAACAAAAATGACAAAAATCCCTTAGTTAGTAAACGCAATAACTTTTGCGCAAACCAATCAAAATACGCTTATTGTGATTTTTTTACCAAACATAGGTAGCAGAAAAGAAATTGGCCAAAAATGTAAAAAAAATTTTGATTTTTACATTTTTTTTGGGGGGAATTTCATAGCGCATGATCAAAAAATCGCACAGGTTATCAAATACCACCAAAAGAAATCTCTGTTTGTGGGAAAAAAAGGATGTCAAATTCATTTGGGTACAGCGTCGCATGACCGCGCAATTGTCCGTTAAAGTCACGCAGTGCCGAATCGCAAAATACCCCCTGGTCAGGAAGGGGGTAAAATCTTCTGGGGCTTAAGTGGTTAACAGTACACTTTAGTCAAACAATCTTGCATTTAGAATGAGTGAGGAAGCACAACTTGACTGTTCTGACTTTCACTCTGGATTTCATCTAGTGTACCTGGCTATCCTGCAAGCTAAATCCTTATAGCTGCCAGTATTCATGTTCACAGTGGCCTTCAATCATGCTTTAAATGGGTGCACTCCAACTCTGAAGCAATGTAAAAAGCCTACTGAATTTTATTTTATAAAATTAATTTTACAGCTAACTCAAATGGGCTTTCTAATGCAGTTTCAGTGTTTCCTGGACAGCATTAGCAATGCACTAATTGATTTTACTTGTAGCCTGGGGTCACTCTTTTAAAATAAATCCAAAGTGAACAATTTCTTGAAACTGCAAAATCGTCCTTTTTGGTAAGCAGTGAAAATGCATATTCTTCTAATTAGGTCTACCCACCTAATACTTTCACATCACACCTTCATTAAAACTGTTTTATTAAACTTTTATGAAACGTTCAGCACGTTTCCTTCCAGGTAGACCCAAGCTAAATAATTAGCAGATTTATTGTTGTAAGCGCCTGCACAAAGTATGGCCAACAAAGAACAGCATAGATCCTTGAGCACTTGTTCCTACTGCCTGGTGAAGTTCACTCGAGGCTATACAGCTATGGCTGCTATGACTCATTCCGTATTGCTTCAAGGTAGTGTCGCTAAACTGGTGAATTTATACAAACACTAAATTAAAATGGATTAAATAAGGAAGTCAAATAAAACTAAACATAAATATATAAATAATAAATGAAGGAAATAATGGTATGCTGTGCTTAACAACATAAGTGTTTTAATAAATACGCCTAGCCCAAAATTTAAAATATGGCAAAAAAATAAACTAGTGCATATACTGTATAATAAAATATATTTTATTAAATGAAAGCATCCACACTTAAAAAAATGCAGAAAATAGGTTACTATTGATTTGTTTATGGTTCTATCATAAATAGACTATAATTATTTAATTTGATTGGCTACTAAAGGAGGAGGGATTATTAACCAAGGCGCTTATCTAATGTAAATATAGCTGCATTTTATATAGCCCCTGCTCCTGGAGTTCCAGACAGAGAATTTTGACATTTTTGCATACATGTGCACTAAAAATATTTTTATTACCCTTGTAACTTTTAAAAATAAAATTAAAACAGATGCACATATCTGGGACATGTTATATATTTAGTACAGCGCCTCTTATTACTAGTGATGGAAAGAGCTTTTCTTTTCAAAGTATGGCCTTATAATAAATCTCTATCAAATAATATAGCATTGGTTTTCAGTTTCTAGTCAGCACTGTAATAAAAGCCTTTATAATTTGTCTTCATTGGGTTAAAGGCCAGTTTTTGGGCATTCGCAGTAGATGCAACCTCAGCTGCTCATTTTCCAGTTACCTAATAAATATCAGAGGTTGTATACATGTCCACACTTAGAATAGCAGTCTGCACAGTCACATAAGGGACTAAATACAAAATGTTCATATATAAAATGGCATTTGATCTTTTGAAAAATCAATTCAATAATAATCAATAATTGCTAATAAAATCATAACTGAGTTTTAAAACCTTTAAAGTGTTCCATAGCCCATCTAATTTAACTTGGGATTGCCTTATCCTTCATTGAATCACACTAGTGAGTTGATGTAGGCAAAAGTTCAGGAAATAAAGTTTGCCCCCACAAATAACTCACATTGAATTCGTTTTTTTTCCTCTACACAAATGTTCCAGAGTTTATATTTTGTCCTTATGTGTTCTTTTTAAAAAAAAAAAATCTTGTTGAATTTGTTAATAATGCCAATAAAAGGTGTCACAATTGATTTGCTAATGATTGTGTTTTGATGTGTTTCTTGATTATGATTTTTTTTGTCTTTTTTTGTTAATCCATCTATTTTGACATCTATGGAAATTAGGAAGCATGTAAAGGTCATGTCTGCAGTAGCTTGCTGCAGAGGTGGATAGATTGAATGGGATCCCACAAACTGTTGTTCGGCAATTTGGCAAAATCATTTGTATTGTGATAAAGGTCTGTTTGTGCAGTCGCAGGATGACTGTACAAATGGAATAAATATGCATATTGGCATTTATCTTCATGCCCAATTTTCTAAAAAGATTTAATATTTCTCTAAACATTTTTTATGAGATCATACAGACCGTTCTTTTTACTGCCATGTTGCATTATTATCCATTTTAATTATATCCTGATGCTTATCCAGTATCCAGAGCTATCTATCTATCTATCTATCTATCTATCTATCTATCTATCTATCTATCTATCTATCTATCTATCTATCTATCTATCTATCTATCTATCTATCTATCTATCTATCTATCTATCTATCTATCTATCTATCTATCCGTCTATCTATCTGTCTGTCTGTCTGTCTGTCTGTCTGTCTGTAGTCTGTCTGTCTGTCTATCTATCTATCTATCCTTCTGTTCCTATCTATCCTTCTGTTCCTATCTATCTATCTATCTATCTATCTATCTATCTATCTATCTATCTATCTATCTATCTATCTATCTATCTATCTATCTATCTATCTATCTATCTATCTATCTATCTATCTATCTATCTATCTATCTATCTATCTATCTATCTATCTATCTATCTATCTATCTATCTATCTATCTATCTATCTATCTATCTAGTTGATTTGCTAATGGGATAGAGATGGTTCCCTTAGCAATGGTAAATTCATTAAGCTTAGTAAATAGGATAAAGCTGCATTTACTTAATTAGGTATGTAAAGTGAACACAGGTTTAGCTTATGCACTATAATCCACTTACCCATAACGTATCTTATTTTTTTATCAACTAGTTTTGTGTCTGTCTGTCTGTCTGTCCAGCAATATATCTGTAAATTTATCTATGAGTCTATTATTCAATCAATCAATTAATTAATCAATCTATTAATAAATCAATCAACCAACCAAATAGTGTTTATTTTTACTGATATGTCTGCTTAAGTGTTTATCTGTATGCCACTTTTATTTCAATCCTATTTCTTAAGCATATCTTATATACATTTCTTTACTCATGTTTTATTGCCACCTTACATAAAGCTCTCATATAATATTGCACAAAAAGAGTTCTGCTCCTTGAAGTTACATTTCGGAAGCCACATTTTTACTTTAAGACTGTTTTAAATGGAAGCACCTTTGACTGACATTCAACTTGTGAAGTTCTTTCGGTATGGGAACATAACAGAGGTAAAAGGTTCCTGCAACTGAGGTGTTCCTGTGTTCCCCCTGAAAGGTCAACGGGTTAATAAGGTGTTTATGTGCCAATAGTATTTGTAACATTTCATAAAACCATGGTCAGGACGTCAACCGATAAGTAAATTAGGCTGATTTCCTAAAGACAAAAAAAAGAGTATTCAGTTTGAGTAGTTTTGAAGCCAAGAAATGGACACAATGTGACATAGAACTTACACATAATATTTTTTAAACTTGATTACTTTTGCTAAAAACAATTTCTTTATTTGCTTAGAGAGTGTATTTAAAAGATAATAATGAGCAAACATGTTATGAAAGTTATGATATATAAAATATTTTAAAAGTATATATTGGAGTAAAATGATAATTTACAGTAATGTAATAATAATCATAATAATAATATTAATAATAATAATTATAATAATACTATTAATAATAATAATAATAATATATTAAACAATATATCATTTTATTGTAGAGAAAATATTTAGAGTTTTTGTGGTTGGAAAAAAATAATGTAATGAAATTGCAACAACCTGAAAGTTTTATAAATTAGCATTATGTTAAAAGCATTGTTTGGGAGAAAAAGTGTAAAAAGAAACTCCCATCAGTCTTTACAGAATGTCTTAAGCTTGTGATGACAAACTAATTCCAGCTTAATTTGGGCTCATCATTATACAGTATTTGAATTTGTATTGGCCAGTTTTTGCAGAGATCAATAAAAAAAATCTATTTTGTCCAGCATATTAAGGCAGAGATTGTAAGCCTTGCTGCTGCAACATTACCTGAATGAGCTGCTAGAATTGTTCACAGTTATGTACTTGTATATAAATGTATCTACACTAGGGATGAGTGGATCTGCCTGGGATTGGTTCCCAAACAGTTTTGCGAATCGTCTTTGAAGTTTGAAGTCGGTAAAATTTACAACAAACCCCATTGAAATCTATGAGGGGAAAATCCTGCTATTTAGTTCTTGCCATTTCTAGGGTTTATAAACTATCTATGGTCATAATAGGTCAAGGGAAGCTAGGTAATGCTATTGGGGAATGGGGATATGTAGCAGTGCCAAAATATGGCTGCTGTAAGTCTGCCTACTTAAGAAAGGGAGCTGGGTTATCCATGCCTGCAAATTATTGTCACTTGTAACTTAGCTGACAAGGGTAAAGGCAATAAACAGCACTACAGTTTGTTCCTAATTTCACCAGCTGAACTTGTGAAGTTTTTGAAGAAAATTTTTCAAACTTAGCGAAAAGTGAGATGCAAAATTGATGCAAATTGAAAGCAAATTGAATCAGAGACCTGTAACTGTTCTCCCATGACTGCTGATACATACAACATTTCCAGGTATGAATATATTTGCACAATTACATTAATCCAGCTTGGACCAATTTAGATATGCATTTTCCATACCTGGCTGATTCCCATGGAAGCTGGAAGTTACTGTAATACGCACCACTACTACTTCCGGGTCCTGTGCTGAGTGGCTGCTCTACTGCATAGTAAACACAAGGGATTAGCATTAGCATGGCTGACATTCAGAGAACAAATTGCATTTTTTTGAATGAAAACCAAGTGCTCCTGTCACTTTTACACCTAGCGTTGGTGGTCAGGTGCTATAGTTGGCTTCTGTGTTCTTCGCCTATAACAGCCCCCTTTCCCAAAAGGCAGGCAGGCCTACTGATATTCAGTTGCCCCCAGGTCTTATAAATGATGCTATAGTGCCAGGGCAGACACAAACTAAGCACAGCGAACAGTTACTTGCAGGTGGCAGAAAGACAGAGTGGTCAGTGACAGTCGGGGTTCAGGGTAGGCAGAGTTCTGAGTGTAGTCAAAATCCAACCTGAGATCGTCAACAAGGTAATCCAAACTAGCAGGCAGGGTAGGGAGCAAACGAAGGCAAAGGTTCAGGTACAGAAAAAGGGCAGACAAACAGGGAGCTTGAAGCACATGTTGTTGAAAACACTATCACAAGCATAACACTGGGTTTGGCTAGCTTAAAACAGATTTGGGACTGCCTACATCAATCACTTTGCAGGTGGGCAAGAGGACATGGAGAATGCAGCTCAGCCAAAACCAGGATGCTGGAATTAAACCAGCAGCTGTTATGGAATAGGAGAGTTGCCCATTTCTTACAGTTCACTGATTGGGCGAGATGGGGATCGAGACATCACCATCCTGCCTCTCTACCTTATTTATTCAGGGAATCCTGTGCATTCATTGAGAAAAGCAGGCGAGCAACCTCCTGTGCTCACAAAGCAGCAGAGCAAAGGTTTGGCACAGGATCCAGAGGCTAGTGGTGATATCTGTAGTAGTGGCATCCTTGTAAGGATAGTTCAATACTTTTCTTTCCTGGTAAATCTTCGCTCTCTTGAAGAGCTGATCGCAACTAATATTACACATCCAGATGTTTCAGATAACGTATCCACTCCATGTGGTTCCTCCTGAGGGCTCTCCATAACTAATGCTTCCTTTAGTAACATAGGACCGGCAAGATACACCACAGCATCCAACAAGGGCACATGCTATCCCACCCCATTGGAAGTGTTGGATAACTCATAGCTCTTAACCTCTTAAGGACCAAGCCTATTTCTGACACATGTTGTTTACAAGTTAAAATCAGTATTTTTTGCTAGAAAATTACTTAGAACCCCCAAACATTATATATATATATTTTTTAGAAAAGACTCTGGAGAATAAAATGGCGGTTGTTGCAATGTTTTATGTCACACAGTATTTGCGCAGCAGTCTTTCAAAAGAAATTTTTTGGGAAAAAATACGCTTCACTAAATTTAAAAAAAACTGATAAAGTAAAGTTAGCTCAATTTTTTGTATATTGTGAAAGATGATGTCACGCCATGTAAATAGATACCTAACATGCTACCATTTAAGATTGCGGACACTTGTGGAATGGCGACAAACTACGGTACATAAAAATCTCCATAGGCGACGCTTTAAAAATTCTTAACGGTTACTAGTTTAGAGTTACAGAGGAGGTCTTTTTCTAGAATTATTGCTCTCACTCTAACGATCGCGGCAATATCTCACATGTGTGATTTAAACACAGTTTGTTTGACTTATGTATGCAATTTTTTTTTGGTGTTTGAGCACATGGTGATGAGGGCGCTTTAAAAAAATGTTTTTCCTATTTATTTTATTTTATTTTTTTCACTGTTTCTTAACCACTTAAGCCCCAGAAGGCTTTACCCCCTTAATGACCAGGCCAATTTTTGCGATTCAGCACTGCGTTACTTTAACGGAAAATTGTGTGGTCGTGCGACGATGTACCCAAATACAATTGATTTCCTTTTTTTTTCCACAAATAGAGCTTTCTTTTGGTGGTATTTGATCACCTCTGCGGTTTTTAGATTTTGCGCTATAAACAAAAAAAAGCGACAATTTTGAAAAAAAAACATATTTTTTACTTTCTGCTATAAAACATTCCCAATAAACATTTTTTAAAAATTACATTTTTTATTAGTTTAGGCCAATTTGTATTCTGCTACATATTTTTGGTAAAAAAAATCCCAAAAAGCGTATTTTAATTGGTTTGCGCAAAAATTATAGCGTTTACAAACTACGGGATAGATTTTTGGACTTTTTATATATTTATTTTTTTATTAGTAATGGCGGCGATCTGCGATTTTTAGCAGGACTGCGACATTGCAGCGGACAGTTCGGACCCCTAACTGACATTTATGACACTTTTTGGGGACCAATGACACTAATAGAGTAATCCACTGTTACTGTATAAATGACACTGGCAGGGAAGGGGTTACTACTGGGGGGTGATCAAAGGGGTTAAATGTATGCCTATTTTGCCTCCTGACTGTGTGTGTGTGTGTGTGTGTGGGGGGGGGGGGGGTTCTGTGACAGGCACAGAAAGATCACAGTTTCAGCTTAGCTGAAACTGCTGATCTCTCCCTGCCTGTCTGACAGAAGACTCGCCTGCTTTGTTTACATAAGCCGGCAGGTCTTCTCTCGGTTTCTCGGATGATCGCGGGAGGGAAGCGACAATCGCCGCTGCTTCTCTCACGGCCCGCCTCCCCCTGTGTCTAAACACGCGCGTGCCGCCAAATCCACATGCACTCAGTCATGTAGTACTACGTGACTGAATGCAGCCGAGCCACCCTGCCACAGTAAAAAGGTGGTGGGCGGTTGGCAAATGGTTAAAAAAAATCACTTTTTTTTGCTCTCACAAGGAATGTAAACATCCCTTGTAACAGTAATAGGCAGTGACAGGTACTCTTTATGAAGGGATCAGGAGTCTAAAAGACCCCAAACTCCTCCTTTGCACTTAAAAGTATTAAAAAACGCCAACATCTGCATTTTTTAATACTGTCATTTTTTTAAAGTCGGCACCATTGGCAGCCGAGTAAACCGGAAAAGCCGTCACTTCCGGGTTACTTCAGCGGTGACCCGATCTAAGCCAAATCCGGTTTCGTCTGAGACTCTTACCAGCTGGCAGACATGTCGGCTGGTCACTCAGGTCTCTCGGTGGGCCTCCCGCTACTTGTGATAATGGCCAAACGGCTGCTGAATGTGTATATAAATGAAATCAGCGCTAAATTCCATGAATATCTTGTATAAATAAATATGTATAAAAACATGAATAAATATGTATCTAGATAAGTGCAAAAAGGAAAAAATATAATATAATTTTCACATAAACAGCATAAGAAAATGAAAAAATAAAAAAATAAAATCAAAGTGCTGGTGATGACTCTTGTGTATCCATATGTGTGCAATAAAATGCTGATTGATATAATGATAATTAAGGTGCACAAGTGCAAAAGGTGAATACAACAGTATGGTGCTTATAATATAACAACATAAGCAAAGTGCAAACAATAAAAGTGCTAAAAAGCCCAGCTTAAAGCATAAGGTGCAAAACTATGCAGATGCGACTTGTTATCGTGATGTGAGTGACGTGGTGTACACTCAATTTCAATGTTTTCACCGATGTGACACAGTGAATCCAAACACTGGTAAAAAATGGCCGCTCACCTTAAAGTGAATGATGACAAGCGTAGTATAACAGCTATGTCTCCTGACAAGCCTTAATCGGATGATCCAGGGGGATGATTAGTGTGGTTTAATGCTGAGTCTCCAGCCAAGCCTTTAACAAATACCCAGGGGAAGTGGATGTAGATAAGCCCGAACTGCATACACTGGTCACTCTCCCTCATAAGGATGTAATATCCACATATTTATTTTTTAAAAAACATAGTAACTTACATTTAAAAATCTTTATCGCTCTACCGCAGCTCGCGAAGTGTAGGAAAGAATTACTTCCGGTCACGGCCGTAGACCAGGAAGTGACGTCACCCGACTCCCCCCGACGCATTGCGTCACACACCTTGTGACTTTTTCAAGTGATACGGGCGCCATTTTGACTCCAACACAGCGGTGATGGGCAACCTAAAACAGGTGGGATATGATTTCACAATTAAAT
Organism: Pelophylax lessonae; assembly: GCF_965119305.1. Taxonomy (NCBI): domain Eukaryota; kingdom Metazoa; phylum Chordata; class Amphibia; order Anura; family Ranidae; genus Pelophylax; species Pelophylax lessonae. The sequence goes on along the minus strand of NC_138773.1, from coordinate 246,259,354 downwards.
ATTTTATATATATATATATATATATATATATATATATATATATATATATATACTAGGAGGCTCCTCATTGCATTTGGCATTTACCTCTGAAGAAATCAGTTGTGATGAAACTAGTCAGGACTTAGCCTTATGCAGCCAGAATTATGTCACAGATTGCCTGATCTGTATACCTGTATTCACTGCTTTTTTGATCCCGGATGTTTGTAAGTGTACTTTTATTCATTTATTAAATTGTTTAAAGCGGAATTACGCTATGTTTGTTTTGTCTGGGATTGTCATTTTTATATGATCTGGAGAGAAAGAGGAGACTTGTCTCAACTTGACCCCTTGACTAAAAACTTGAATATCCAGTGTTACAGCTTGAAGAAATGCAGGATATACATGAGCCTTCCTGACCCTTTTATCATATGATAAGTTGGGTCCACATGTTGTGGTGAGCGCTACCAATACCTCTCCTGTTGGTGTTGGGATCAGATGTCCTTCTTGGATCACTCTTTTCACCTTGGATGATTTGTGTTATTTCACTTGGGTACTTTTTCACATATATATATATATATATGCTATCATATAGTATATTTTTTAGCGCTGCACAGTACTTTTTTCCATCCGGCGTACAGGTATGTCTGTTTGCAGGAAGTGGTTAAAGAGAACAAAGATTTAACACATTGGGCTCCATTCACAAAGCTGTATATACTACTTTAAGAAATGCGGTAAAATACTGCCTAGAATTTTTTAAAACTTTTTTTGGCATTCACAAAAAAAACACTTCTAAAATAAGGCATGCTTTTATTTTCCAAAATATGCAGTTTTGATCTCATGAAACCATGCAATATTTTATCTCATGCGATATCCATTGGGATAGAAACAGTGGAGAAGAACCCCTGTCAGCTTTTATTGCTAATAAAGAGGTAAAATGGTTTAAACCGTAGAAATATGCCAACTCACTTAATCAGTGTGGTCCATACTGCTGATGTATTAATACATCAGCAAAAAAAAATGGTGACTGGAATATGGACAACAAAAACTACTAAATTTAATTAAGAAAAAACAACATTCCTTTACAATTGTCAAATATTAAGTGACTATAGTATCAAAAATCACACAATTCTACAATTTTGTCTTTTTTATTGGAGGAAGAAGTGTATTTATAAATATGTGTGATTTTTGATACTATTTTCATTCAATAGTTGACAATTATAAAGATATTTTGAATTTAATTTTTTTTTTGTTTTGGTGGAGACTGGAGAGGTATTAGAACACCTTTTAGGTTTTTATTGCTGTCTGTCCCCATTAGGGAAATGGGGTACTCCGCAGACTGACCATCGTATTATGATGTAGATGGGAGGAATTGTCCAAGATTGAACGCAACTTGAACAACATTCTCTTCTCCAACACTGTTGTAAAATACTCCAATTTCCATCCAACAACATCACTGGCCTTCTGAATCAGTTTGTTGAGTCAGTTGGTGTTGGACACCCTAAGCCTTCTTCCCCAGCATGCTATTGCATACAGGAGAGCGCTGGCCACCACAGACTTATAAAACATCTTCAGCATTGTCCGGCAGATGTTAAAGGACCTATAATCTCCTCAAAAAAGTAAAGGTGGCTTTGGCCCTTCCTATAGAGCACCTCAGTGCTCTTGCTTCAGTCTAGCTTATTATCTATGTGCACCCCCAAATACTTGTAACTCTCTACTACCTCCACATGCACTCCTTGGATAGAGATTGAGGTCACTGGTGGCTTCCTCTTTCTGAAATCCACAAGAAGCTCCTTTGTCACATTTAGATACAGATGGTTGTCCTCACACCATGTGACAAAGTTCTCCACCACAGTCCTATACTCAGTCTCCTCCCCATCCCTGATACATCCCACTACCGCAGAGTCATCAGAAAACTTCTGAAGAGGGCAAGACTCCGGTAGCTGAAAACAGCGGTATAGAAAGTAAAAAGGAAGGGAGAGAGAACTGTCCCCTTTGGAACCCCAACATTGCTGATCACCCTATCTGACACAAAGTCTTGCAAATGCACATACTGCGGTCTTCCTGTCAGGTAGTCTACAATCCACGACACAAGGGAAACATCAAACTGTTTTGCTGCTAGCTTCTCGTCCAAAAGATCTGGCCTGAAAGTATCAAAAGCCACTGGTCTTTAATCCTTGGAGCCACAAGGACGTGGTATCCTTGGCACAGGGACATATATATATATATATATATATATATATATATATATATATATATATATATATATATATACAGTATATATATAGTATGATTAAGGAATAGTGATTTTAGTTTGAGCTCTTCACTCTATAGCTCTATGATTGTATTATTTTGGTGATTGCAATTTTTTAGTGGTAGCTGCTCATTGGAAATATATAGGTGTTTCTTTTTTGTTTTTTTACTATTAATAGTGACAGGCTTTTTTAATTCTATATTTCTTTCATTTAACGTCATCTGGTGATCTTGCCTGTAGGTCTGTTGGTTTTCAACAGAACAAGCTTTTCTGGAGATGTAGCAGTTAGATGGTTGAGACAAACTATTTACCACTGACAGGGCTACTTACAATGATCAGCTTTAATGTAAATAAAAGCTGATCATTGTAAGTAGCCCTGTCAGTGGTAAATAGTTTGGCAAAACTTTTATCACAAAAGGAACAAAACTGTTGCTGTAACTGCTTGTGTAATTGTGGTGTGAGCTGAAGTTTGGCTTCAATTTATTTGTGTATCTAAGTCTGTTAGTGTATCTTACACTACCACCCCCCCCCCCCCCCCCAAACTGACAATGTTGCTGTCCAAAGGTTGTTCTTTTATCCAGAGTGTAGGCACTCTAATACAGGAGGTATGTCACTGGCAGGATCTGAAATCAGAGCTAAAAAGCCAAAAAAGAAAATGAATGCAGCCACCACATCTAAGGATTGGTATACTGAAATATATTACATTTTTGGTTTTGCATTTAATACTGCTTTAAGTGGTATATGTTTACCATGCATCAGTATGTAGGAATAGAATGCTAGAATATGAACAACTATGCTAATCTTTTTTTCTTTTGACCCCTGTCACCCTCTTATAAGCTTGATTCCTGTTAAAGAAAAACTATACATTTTTTGACGAATTGTATTTATTTTTTTTTGAAGGCTTACGTGTTTAAGCTTTGTACTTTAATTGTTTATAATTTATAACATATGGGGGTTAATTTACTAAAACCCAAGAGTGCAAAATCTGGTGCAGTTGTGCATGGTAGCCAATCCGCTTCTAACTTCAGCTTGTTCAACTAAGCTTTTACAAAAAAAATAAATGAAATAACCTGGAAGCTGATTGGTTTCTATGCAGAACTAAACTAGATTTTGCACTCTCCAGTTTTAGTTATTCAACCCCATGTTCTAGCACAAATCATAGGTTTGTAATTTCCCTGATAGATGGTTGGGTATTCAAAGTGAATACAGATTTACCTCTATTTACTAACATTCACTTTCCAAAGTAATTCTACATTTTGCAATGTAAAGATTTACTTGTTGAATGATGAATAGCCTCTAATCCTCATATATATTAAACCTACTGTGTTTGTAAAGTAAATAGGCTGATAAGAAAGCCCAGCACTGTTCTTATGTTTTCTGGCAGACTGTGTTAATTCTAAATTAGGTTTATATTTTTATAACTAAAAACAGTAAAATCAGTTAATTCTTAAAATACAAAAATCCTTAATATTGTGTTCTAATGTGAGATCATCCTGATGCCAACAGAGGTATGTTGTCAGTCTGTTAAAGGAAATGTCCAAATGTAGACTACTGCAGAGACATGAGTGCCAGGGATGTTGTCCAATAATGTATAAGGGACAGAAGACCCCCCTAAATATCCGTTTAATAGATACTAAATGAATGCATGTTGATCCTGCCAGAAAGTCCGTGTTGTCTTGTGTTTTGTGATGCAAATTTATCTCTGTGATATTGGTTCTCTCTGTGGACTACAGAATATCTCCTCTGCATGCTATGAAGATGAGTAGAGGGGTACGTGTTCTGTAGTCCTAGCAGGCTACCTGTCTTAGAGTGTAAATGCTGCTCCTCAATAGATACAATACAGTGAGTAAGCACCAGCACAGGAATAGAGTTTTAATCTTCCAATAGGGACACCATTTCTGGTGACTCTAGTGACTGCAAGGGCTTTCCCTACCATTGGAGGGATCGTTTCTCACTTCCTGTTGTGGCTATGGGACAGTAAGTGAAGGGAAATCTCCCTTCACTGACAGGGGTTATACCCCTCCCTTACTTTATCCAAAATGAAAAAAAAAAGGTTTTGCCTTTAGTTCTACTTTAACTTCTCTAAATCTGTATGCAGTATTTCAAAGATACAAATCACTATAAACCACGATATTAAATAAAAACATATTTTAGGTTTCTTACATAATCCTATGTATCTCAAACACTATAGATTGCCTTAAAACATAGATTCTTTTGCAATTACGCACACATAAATCACTTTGACATTACTGCACATGTTGGTGCCTCTAGTGATAAGTATAGAGCACACTCAATAATCCTTCAGTCTAATTTAAAAGGATGTTACCCTATGAGGACTGGACAAGAAAATTAAATATAGAATGACTAATTATTGCTTTAAATCAGTAACATTTTATGTTGTACTATCAATAAATTATATGCATACTGATAACCCAATTAAAATGTAAATTGCCATGATACTGGATCAAGTATTTTGAAATTGAAAAAGCAAATAATGTGTACTTTACGGTGTTAAGTTCAAGTTCTATTGTACATTTTCTAAAAATGTCTTTCATAAATAGCATTTTGCTGGGCATGTTATTACCAAGAGTTGGGCTGCAAACACTTCAAGTGTTTTATAAAGGTTGAATAAAAATTTTCGTGGTACTTTTATTGAGTATTTTACATGGATGATTTAACTTTTGCTCCGTTTAATGTTGTACTAGTTCACTGTACACAAACCCTTTAAACTCAATGATACTGCAAAGGTATTTGGAATAAAGTATAATGAAAACATCCATTAAACACATTAATTTTATATCTTTTCATGTCTTCCTCAGGAAATGATTGGATGTTAATTTCTGGAGAAATTACCATATATATGGAAAATAAATATTTAAACTTAACTGCCAGTAAACTTAAAATTGCATGTTTTCCTATATTAAAGACCGGTAAAGCTAAAATGCAATTTGTTTTATGTTAAAAAAGATACAATGCTTATAAAATCTGCAAGAAGATATTTGAAATGAGGTTGGTAAGCTTTTCCTAAATACATAGCAGATTTTTTTTAACATTTACAGTAAAATGTTGTACTTTTGTATATCTTTTTATTCTTTTTGTTGGACCACAAGTACATGAGTATTTATTTATTTTAGGCAGTAGATAAAATATTACAAATTCATATCTACCACTTGCAATCAGCAGGTGGTGAGTTTGAGGCTACAAAGTCAGTTTTTCTACATTTGATTTAACTTGAATTGTCTGAATAGCCTATCTTGTGCAATAACAGCATGATAGTTAGTCTGTACACTGCCCCTGGTACTTCTCAGTAGGTTTGTTTCAAATTGAAACATAGACATGTCTTCATTGCATCATCTGAATCAAACCACATAATGCAGACGGATTATCCCCTACAGACCAATCAAAAGGGAGGGACTCCAGGTGAAATAACAGTCATGCTGTGACAAAATAAAAAAAAATTAAATAACTTAGAAGTAAAGTAGTTCTAAACCATCAGTGTTTCTTAGTTTAGCACATTGAGCACAATAAACATTCCCCAGTAAACTATTTGTTAAAATTCTTACTCCAACTTTTGCAGTTTACAGCTTTCAATGCTGCTGGCTTCTCCATGCTGTTTCTCTGAACTTCCTTTTTTCACCGGTTAAAAGTGGACAGTTAACAGTAGTGCAGGCCAATCTGTTACCTTGGAGAATGAAGGGGGAGGAAGCAGGAAAAACGGCGGGGAGGGGTGTTTTTCCATCCTAAGCTACAGTGCTATGTGTCTGTATGGATGCACACAGTGTAGGGAGACACAGCTCTAGTTCCTGCATGCAAGGGTGGCTCCATGGATTGCTGCAGAGAAAGAAGCCACCATGAAATAAGAAAACCCAGAGCAGTAATCATGACACCAGCCTACACCTGGACATAGGCAAGGATCAAAAGATAAAGAAGCTGCATGCTCAGCAGTTGATGAAATCAGCTCCTAAATGTGCTTTTAAAATGGAGTGTTTAATATCAAATTAAAGTGGTTGTAAAGCTTTACATATATCCAGTGAAGTGACTGGCCTCATGTGATACCCAGAGATGAAACACATCCTCCTACATACTATAAGTTGTACTTGTTTATATACAGCATTCTCTTCTTTACATCTGTTCAAACTTTAGAATTGATAAAGTTTGTCTGAACAAGCAGAAAAAAGGGGGTGGAGAGCTGAAGTTACACTCTGAAGAGCTCAGTGAGGAGAATTTTGAGAGCTAATTGGAAGGAAGGGACACACCTCCCTTCACACAGCTTACAGTATCAGAAATGACAGTGCTCTTATTGAGACAAATACACACTATAGAGGGATATGCTTTGTTCTTATTTTATATCTGAGATTTACAACCTCTTTAAGTAATATACAAATACAATATAAAGCAAAGAACCCAATATAGATTCATTGCAAAATGGGTTTGTTATGCCCATAATAAAATATGATGACACTATGGGGTTTATTTACTTGAACAAGTAGAGATTGCTAAAGTTGTGCCTTTTTATAAATTGTTTTACTGACATTTTTAGCAATAATCTATTAATGATTGTCAAAGATCATGATGTTTATAAATTATTATGTATTGTATTTTGTGGTGTGGCGTTAAAGCTATTGCAGTGTTTTGGAGAGGCATTCACTCTTTTATTTGTTACCTATCCAGTGCATGGGTGTGTACAGTCTGTGACCTGAACATCTGAAAATACATCTCACCTCTATACGGGGGTATTTCTGTGAGATGACTTGATGGGGGAGGGGGGGGGGCAGTGCACAGCTTAGCTGATCCAGAAAGAAACATTCTGTGTGTAAATTTTGCTACATAGAACTGAAGGAAATGCAACAAGTCAATTGGTCACTTGGTATCAGGAGAAAAAAGCCATATTGAGAAAAGGGGCCACTCTGGAAGATATAACCACTTACCCACCCATGGAGTCCAGCGCTGTCTTCCTCAGTGCTAATTCTTCACTAGGTTTTGGCTCTCCAGCATCACCATCTTGGATACAGAAGTCAGCTTTGACCTACTGAAGTCTCAGAGCCAGCTCCCCACATGTGCACAGAAGTGCCCCCCAGCCTCCTGGAATGTGTGACCTACTCCAGGAAGTTGTGGGTGGGTACGGACTTTTAAGTGATGGACCATTTAAAAGACTTGGACTTTTTACAGGTACAACACATGAAACAATGTTTTAACATTATACAGATTATACAGTCATGCCAGAGTCCTACCATGTCCAGTTTACAGACCTGCAACACAATGAGAGCAGATAATTTAAAATGTATGCCCACAAGGTGACCCTGGCGTGCTGCAAATGGTTGGATGGAGAACATGCTTTTACTGTTGATGATTTACTCCAGACATTTCTAAAAGAAGAATTTTATAGAAAATGCCCGGCAGAGATACACAAATGGGCTCAAGAAAGAAAACTAAACACAATCAGATCGCAGTCTATTTGGCAGAAAAACTTTTATATATTCAACTTAATTTAAAAACCTTAGGGACAGTTGCCCCCACAAAGAAAATGTCCCTTGTCCCTCTACCACCAATTTCTCTCAATTTGGGATTTCATAGTTTGGTCTTCATATCTAGTGAAAAGCCTCAACGGCTACATGTAACAAACTGTACTACACTTGTCGCCAAATTGGACATATACAATGATATTGCTGCTCTAGGAGTTTTAAGAAGGTTCACGGGGTGCAGCGAAGACATATTCAGTATGAAGAGGCCTTGCTTACAGAATACAGACTTTCACTTACAGTACTGCCCAGGCATTCTGTAAAGCCCCACTCAGCATGCATTCCTTCCTCCTTATGGAGTTCATCTGCTAAGCAAAGTCATCAATGGTATATCAGTAGCCAGTACAAAACACATGATTTGCTTCCTACCTCAGCACTTGGACAATATCCTGGACCCAATCCATTGCAAAAGCCGCCTTAGGTGTATGGTGTTCATCCCGCTGTACCTGGTCACTCTAAACTAGGAAATCCTCACCTGCAACATGTAAGGTCTCATGATGTTTATTAGCTCCAACGATTAAACAGTAAAATCCTCTGTGCTTTCCAATGCACAGGAGCATCAGCGTTTACAAGAGTACGAGCGTGTATAGCCATCCAATTGTATATCAGGCTGTACGTGTCACCTGCCAATCCCTGACCATTGTATAGCTCTTTACCTTTGAGGACTTTGGAACTAATAAATGTCTTTTTCTATGGTCTAAGTATTGATGGGAGAACAGCTTTTGAGGACAGTGGAGCCTTTCAAATAATAAGAACCATTATGTTGTTATACCTGAGGTTATTCAGAGAAGCCCAGAGATTATATTTGAACATGTTAATGTCGCTAAGAGGAGTATACCTATTGCTTAACTACATTTGGACTATGGACACAGAGATAAATTGTGCTGGATGGGAGTAATGGAAGGTTTACCAGGAGATGTTCTGGGAAATGATGTTGGTAAGGTAACTTACATTGTCATTTCAAGTGATTGCTTTAAAATGATTGCAAACAATCGCCGTGTAAAACAACCAATTCAGTTTAAAAGAAAAAAAAAGGCAAAACATTTGTTTATAGATAAAAAAAACAAAAAAAAAATGTTATAGATAAAATTTGTTTTCCTTGTTTATAAATGATCACATAATCTCTGTTCTCAGCTGCATAAGAGCTAGGGGAAGAAGAAGCAATAGCACACTGAACTCTTCAGTAAATGGCTGTGCAGGGAGGGGGCGTCCCAGACAAGTCTGATCCTTGGAGGAGAGTGGGCTGAGTTCCCAGCATAGCTAGAGAACTGACCACGCTGTGTTTTCCTGCTTACGGGCGGTGCACGCCAGTGCGGTGACTCTTCCATCCAGCTATGTGAGCGAGGAGACCGCCGGCTGTTCACAAACCTGGCAGTCATGCCGAGTGTGTTCTCACACTGTGGCTTCCCCACACTTTTCATGGCAGTACATGGCGTTGGGGGACACTCCGGATGTCGGTCGGGGGATCCTTTGGCACAAGCAGGATATCACCATCCACACTCTCTGGTAATGCATTCCCCAACTTTTTCCACTTTTCCATCTTGCAATGGTTTTGCACTTTGTTTACTATTTGATATTTACACATTTTTTATAATTTTTTCGTTTTTACCTAATCCCCCTCACCTTTATCAGTAACATCTTGGCTGTGGACACCAACGTTGCCCCAACTCATACCAACTTTTTTGTATTAGGATCACCCATGCCCAAACACTATTTTCAATATATTTTAATATATTTTAATATTTTTTACACTAATATATATATAAATATATATATATAAAATTATATATACACTACCCCCACATATTCATCACTGATTGGCTCTTTGGGTTGATTTCTCCAACCTAACACAGGTATACGGATATACACTCTGGTACTTTTCATCCTGCTCTCCATGCGATCCCCGCGCCCACTGGAGTCTCCCCCACAGTTCCCGGGTTAGCCGTCTATATGGACCAGCGTATCCAGCGCTTTCATGCTGAAACTGATTCAGTGAGTATGGAGCCCTCATGTTTGCTCCTTTTCACATTGAACACTCCGTACAGACATATGTTATAATACTGATAACATTTTTTACTTTGTAGATACATGATAGAAACCTACTCTGAAGAAGCGAATCATATTTCGCGAAACGCGTCAGTACAGTACAAGGTTACTACAATCTGTCATGTCCAACATATGGTTATATACGCATTGAATGCAGGTCCACACTGCTATTGCATATTTTATAATATTGTTTGTATTTGTTGCAATGGATACCACTGATCAGTCCAACATGTTTTTATTGTATGTATTTACCATTTCAATATTGTCAAATTAAATTATTTGAATTTTATGGTACAATGTGTGAGTGTGTAGCCTCATCTAAAGTCCCCTGGGCAAATTTGTTTCTGTTTGTATTATGCATACTTTTTGGGATGGAGGCACGCTACTCAGTTGGTCGATCCAGATCACACCCTTTTTTCTTTTTGGTCAGTTTCTAATAGGGAAGCAGTGGGACTAGGGATTTCACTCAAATGAAGCAATATAAATAGAACAGAATACTTTTCCATAGAAGTATTTGGTACAGCAGGCACATATTAAGAATATGTAATGCTGGGGTAACAAACACTTTAATATACTTGAAAATGAGCAAGAGAAGCAAACTGTGCACTGCAAACTTCTGGATTAATTTCTTTGGGAGTGGGAGGGGTTGTCATGGAGCATGATTTTTATAAATTATTTTGTATTGTGATTTGTGAAGTGGTTCTGTGAAAGCACTCTGCCTAGTGCAACACGTGTTAGAATAGAAATTGTTCCTGCTGGGTATTTTAACAGAGGTTTCACAACACATGCTTCAGGATGCAGACCTACTCATCCCACATTTGGGGAGCACTGTAAAACCTGGCTGCAGTGGATTGCAGGGGTCTATGCTTCAAGGTGTTACCCTCATGTTTCTATTTTATTTGTTGAGTACCCGACCCGGAACATTATTGTTGTAAATAAATGGATGATGGCTAATAATTAATGGTAAAATTATTAGTGTTACTATGGAAACAGAAGTACGCCGATGCAACACCAAACTCCTCCAATCCTACCGTACAAATAATACAATGATCAGAAGTCTTCAGAGTCCCATTCAAATTACAAAACAAATCTATATTATGCACCTACAGTAGATAGCTTCCACGCATGCAATAAAAAGTGTTATATTTTAATCCAGTGCTTCCATACTATCGTGTATGCAATCAAAATCTTTTCTTTATATACAGCTTCTTTCCTGCCCATACTAGCATATAAAGACAGCCAATTGGTTGATCAAATACTTTTAATCTCAACATGAAAATACTGTACCTGCATTTTACTAAAAACAACAATTAAGTCCAGCTACAGTTGGCCAACTAACATTTTTCATGTTACAGTTACACAGTCTGCCAACTGTATCAGTCTTGATGACTTTAATGTGTAAATTGTCTGCTACATGTCATATGCATGTCAATATGAATATATATATATATATATACAGTATCTCACAAAAGTGAGTACACCCTTCACATTTTTGTAAACATTTTATTATATCTTTTCATGTGACAACACTTAAGAAATGACACTTTGCTACAATGTAAAGTGGTGATTGTACAGCTTGCATAACAGTGTAAATTACCTGTCCCCTAAAAATAGCTCAACACACAGCCATTAATGTCTATACCGCTGGCAACAAAAGGGAGTACACCCCTAACTGAAAATGTCCAAATTGGGCCCATTTAGCCATTTTCCCACCCTGGTGTGCGGTGATTCGTTAGCGTTACAAGGTCTCAGGTGTGAATGGGGAGCAGGTTAAATTTGGTGTTTTCGCTCTCACGCTCTCATACTGGTCACTGGAAGTTCAACATGGCACCTCATGGCAAAGAACTCTCTGAGGATCTGAAAAAAATAATTTTCGCTCTACATAAAGATGGCCTAGGCTATAAGAAGTTTGCCAAGACACTAAAACTGAGCTGCAGCACAGTGGAAAAGACCATACAATGGTTTAACAGGACAGGTTCCACTCAAAACAGGCCTCACCATGGTCGACTAAAGAAGTTGTGTGCATGTGCTCAGTGTCATATCCGGAGGTTGTCTTTGCTAAATAGACGTATGATTGCTGCTAGTATTGCTGCAGAGGTTGAAGGGGTGGGGGGTCAGCCTGTCAGTGCTTAGACCATATGCCGCACACTGCATCAACTTGGTCTGCATGGCTGTCGTCCCAGAAGGAAGCCTCTTCTAAAGATGATACACAAGAAAGCCCACAACCAGTTTTCTGAAGACAAGCAGACTAAGGAATTGTATTACTGGAACCATGTCCTATGGTCTGATGAGACCAAGATAAACGTATTTGGTTCAGATGGTGCCAAGCGTGTGGGGTGACAACCATATGAGGAGTACAAAGCCAAGTGTGTCTTGCCTACAGTGAAGCATGGTGGTGGAAATGTCATAGTCTGGGGCTGCCGAAACTGGGGAGCTACAGTTCATTGAGGGAACCATGAATGCCAACATGTACTCTGACATACTGAAGCAGAGTATGATCCCCTCTCTTTCGGAGACTGGGCTGCAGGGCAGTATTCCAACATGATAACGCCCCCAAACACACCTCCAAGATGTCCACTGCCTTGCTAAAGAAACTAGGGTAAAGGTGATGGACAGCCCAAGCATGTTCCAGACCTAAACCTTATTGAGCATCTGTGGGGCATCCTCAAATGGAAGGTGGAGGAGCGCAAGGTCTCTAACATCTACCAGCTCATCATGGAGGAGTGGAAGAGGACTCCTGTGAACCTGTGAAGCTCTGGTGAACTCCATGCCCAAGAGGGTTAAGGCAGTGCTGGAAAATAATGGTGGTCACACAAAATATTGACACATTGGGCCCAGTTTGGACATTTTGACTTAGGGGTGTACTCACTTTTGGTGCCAGCGGTTTAGACATTAAAGGCTGTGTGTTGAGTTATTTTGAGGCGACAGAAAATGTACACTGTTATACAAGCTGTACACTCACTACTTTACATTGAAGCAAAGTGTAATTTCTTCAGTGTTGTCACATGAAAAGATATAATAAAATATTTACAAAAATGTGAGGGGTGTACTCACTTTTGTGTGGTACTGTAAATCATAGAATACAACCTGTGAAGCACAGACACCTGGCTTCTCTGCACCCACATCACTTACTAAGGTTTAGAGGGGCAGTGGTTTTGCACAGAGCAGCCCAACTCCTCCTCTTCTCTGGTCCCTTGCCTGTGCTCCTGGCACCTCCCTCCTGCCCAGTGCCAGACAGCAAGCAGCATGCTATTGGGGAACCCAAGCCAAACTGCTGCTCTGTGTGTCCATTCAGACACGGAGCTGTGACTCGGCCCCACCCCCTCTCTCTCCCCATTGGCTCACTGATTTGATTAACAGCAGCTGGAGCTAATGGTGCCCACTGCTGTGTTTCAGGGAGAGTCCCTAACAGCTGAGTCTCTCATGCAGCATCGCTGGATCGCGATGGGGCTCAGATAAGTATTAGTGGGGCTGCTGCACACAGAAGTTTTTTTTTATCTTACTGCATATAATGCAGTTAGATATAAAAAAACCTTCAACTCTTAGAACTACTTTAAGAATTCTTTCAAAAACAGAAGTGTTAATAGTTTGTTTTTATCAATTAACAAAATGGAAAGCAAATTAACAGAAGAGAAATCCAAATCAAATTTGACGTGACCACCCTTTGTCTTCAATACAGCATCAGTTCTACTAGGTATACTTGCACACAGTTTTTGAAGGAACTCAGCAGGTTTGTTCCAAACATTTTGGAGAACTATCACAGATCTTCTGTGGATGTAGGCTGATTCAAATCATTCTGTCTCTTCACGTAATCCTAGACAGACTCGATGATGTTGAGATCAGGGCTCTGTGGGAGCCAAACCATCACTTCTAGGACTCCTTGTGTTTCATTACACTGAAGATTATTCCTAATGACATTGGCTGTATGTTTAGGGTCATTGTCCTGCTGCAGAATACATTTGGGACCAATCACAAACCTCCCAGATGGTATACCATGATGGATAAGAATCTGCCTGTATTTCGCAATATTGAGGACACCATGGATCCTGACCAAATCTCTAACTACATTTGCAGAAATGCAGCCCCAAACATGCCTGGGACTTCCACTATGCCTTACTGTTTCTTGCAGACACTCATTATTGTACTGCTCTCCAGCCGTTCGATAAACAAACTGCCTCCAGCTACAGACACATTTTTCAAATTTTGACTCATCAGTCCAGAGCACCTGCTGCCATTTTCCTGCACCCTAATTCCTATGTTTTCATGCATAGTTGAGTGCTTAACCTTGTTTCCACATTGGAGGTGTGAAGACCACTCCTGGCCAGACTTCTCCAGACATTAGATGGGTTTTCCTGGGTCCCACTGGTTTCCACCAGTACTGTGCTGAACATCTACCGATGTCAAAGGGAAGTTAGCATCTGCTGCATTAAGTTTCCTTGGCCGACCACTGTGTCTACAGTCCACAACATAGCCCAATTAATGGTGTCCTCAATGCTGAGAAATACAGGTAGATACTTATCCATAATGCTATACCATCAGCGAGGCATGTGATTGGCCCCAAATTTATTCTGCAGCAGGACAATGGCCCCATACATACAGCCAATGCCATTAAAATTATCTTCAGCATAAAGGAGAACAAAGAGTCTTGGAAGAAATGGTTTGGCCCCCACAGAACCCTGATCACAGCATCATCGACACTGTCTAAGAGATACATGAACAGACAGATGGATTTAGGGCAGCCTACATCCACAAGAAGATCTGTGGTTAGTTCTTCAAGGTATTTGGAACAACTTACTTGGCGAGTTTCTTCAAAAACCGTATGCCAGTGTACCTAGAAGAACTGGGTCAAAGGGTAGTCACACCAAATACTGAATTATTTGTTTTTCTGTTTGCTCACTTTGCATTTTGTAAATTGATAAAAATAAAGACTTAAAATATATATTTTTGAAAGAAATCTTACTTTACAGCAGTTCTTCACATTTTCCTAAAACCTTTGCACAGTACTATATATGTATACACTATGTACTGTATAGACTTTACCTTCCCTAAGTTATTTTGTCAGTAAAAGAAATTATTAAAATAATTTAGCAGACAAAACACTATTATTCATTACTTATATGTGCTGTTAATTGTCAAAGTAAATTAACACTGAAACACTGAAACATTTTCTACTTTTCCTAAGGAGGCTGATAATCACAGGCTCCTAATTAGTGCCATTACATCACTCTCACCTATTGAAAGTAGCAGCCCCATGATCATGTTATCTGAAAGTGATCTTTAGCAATAAAACACCTCAAACATATAGAAATTGCAAATGACTGAATTTGCTGACACCAATGAAAATTGTGCTGACTATACGTACCCGTCTAGTGATGAATGCATTCTTGACACAACCTCACCGTTTGGACTTTGGAAATAATGAGTATCAATGTCCTAGCAAGGGAATATGCAAAGATAAAGGAGCCCTTTGTATCCTTAATTAAGGAAACCAGTAGCAGACTGTTCACAGCTAAAAGACTGTACATAATAATCATGCATTAATATTATGTTGGGGTTTTGATAACTGTACATTTTTTAGTCCCAATTACAGTTCTGCAAGATAAGTTTTACAAAGGATTTGAATAAAAACATTTATAAAGGGCAGTACTCCTAGGTGCATTTAAAGCTGTCATTCTGTGTATTAATATATGTGTGTGTGTGTTTGTGTTTGCATTTACATAAATATAGATATAAATGTATAATGACTTCATCACCAAGCGCCTGTATCATTCTAACAGAGCACTGATAATTCTAACTCTACTGTGTACATACAGCTATCCACAATATATGAATCCTCAGTAATTTACTGAGCTATCAAATGTTTATAACATAGCTGAATAATATACATTTAATGATACTCTATTACTAAAAAAAAAAAAGTAGACATAATCCACAGGCACCTCTACCTGCAACAGCCTCCAAATCCACCACTGTAACTGAGTTTCTGGTCATCCTACCGAACACAACTTCTCCACGTCATGATAATTACAAAGCTTGCCTCTACCTCCTTGTTTTCTCAACATTCCTTTTGGGTAGTGTTGTAGCCTTTCATAGTGATGGGGCAAACAAAAATCTTGGGGGGGGGGGCGGGGGGGGGGTAATGGGTCAGGAGCTAGAGGCAAATCAGCTGGAAGTTTCAGACTTTCGCCTGTCAGAAAGGCCTGGGCTCTAACTGTAACGACAGGACATTAGAGGCTTTTGCAGTATGAGCACCAGGTACCTGCACTTTATGATTGCAGCATTTTGTTGAAAAGACTCTTTAGGTACAGTGCCCCCAAAAAATTTATTTCAACCCTGCAGAAGTTGGTAAATCATCAGTTGCCTTCTTTCAGACACTCCAGTAGTTAGGTTTTGCCACATACTGAAGGTTTTTCTTCACCTTCACCACAAGTATTGTGTCTTCACCTCATTATTATAATGATTATGTCTTCATCACCTACAATAAGGGTTCTGTCTTTACCTCCCACTATAAGGTTCATGTCTTCACTTCCTGCCTTAGGGATTATATCTTCCCCTCCTACTAAAAAGATTGTGTCTTCTACTACTATAAGGGTTGTGTCTTTACCTCCTATTTTACTGTAAGGGTCGTGTTTTCCCCTCCTACTGTAATGATTGTGTCTTCACCTCCTACCTTAAGGGTTGTATTTTTACCTCCTACTGTAACAATTGTGTCTTCACCTCCTACTATGAGAATAATATCCTCCTCACCTCCTACTATAGGGATTGTGTCTTCATCTCCTTCTATAAGGTTGAGTTACAAGAGACTGTTTGTGCAGTCTTTCGAGAGATAGTGAGATTGCTGTCATATTATAACCTGATTATTATCACTATAATACAACTACAATTTTTTTTGGAATGGTCAGAACTCCTGCCAGGTTTTTATTTTTGGCCCTCTGTATTTTATTGGGTAGAATTCTATTCACTTTGCTGGCTGAACACACAATAGGACGTGGGAAGAACTCTCTTTAGAGTGAAGGTAAATCCGTCTTATTTGTTGCGACAAAAAAGAGTTTTCATTGGACACTTTCTCCTCTGTTTCTGTTCTGATGGAAATTTAACATTTTGTCATTTCCCTAACATTGGTCACCTAGCACAGATAAAAAATGAATCTCCCTAGCAGGGATGTAGGGCAGGGCTTAAGGTACTCTAAAGGAAAACTCAAAATTCTTTGCTTGCTAATGCACAACAGTGCAAGCGGAGGCCAGCGGTCATGAGAAATCTGCATTAACTCTTCACGGGCACTGGCCACTAGGGAGGGGGTTCCATTCAAACACCCCATCGTTACCAGAGTGCACTGTCATTCTTGCCTGTCACGCTGTAGAAATGCCAGGTGGCAGCTTAAGTTTGGGAATGGGATGTCCAACAAGCTCATATAGGTATGATGGTGTAGTGTAGCGGGAGCACTTCTGCTCTGACTTGGGTGATACCAGTGGCCTCCTAGAGTCACCTAGCATGATGCTTTTCAGGGTTCCAAACATTTCCCCCGCACGTGGATACCCACGAGAGCAATCCAGTCTGATCTGCCCAGGATCCCTGGACCTACTTTCATCACACTTCCTGCCTTGCTAGTAAGAGACCCTGCAGTGACCCCAGTGCACAGAGTAAATTCTCAGATAAGTTCCCTTCTGGGTAAAATCAGCAAGAAATACCCTTTTCCAAGTTTTTAGTGAACTAATGGGTCAAACATACCAGTTCAGCCACCCTAGTGTGGCAAACAGTTCACAGAAAGTTAATGATAATGTAGAGAGAGTGAGACCTGTCACACGGCAAAAGAGGGGTGTCCCAAAGTCCCAGCATCTTTCAGAAGTGGAACGGAGAAAAAAATTCCAGTTATACAAGTCTTCAGGCTTCTCCCTGAAGGAGCAAGCTAAGTGGTGCTAGCCTATAGCCTACAGGATGATCTGACTTCTGGCTAGGGATGAACCAACTGCTACGGATGATCGAACTTTTGAAAAGTTTGGTTCGGCCAGAACATCCGAACTTCCCGAAAGTTCGGCCCGGATTTCAGAACCCCATTGAAATCAATGGGACCCGAACTTCGGTAATGAAAAAACACAATTTTTAAGCCCTAAAACCCAATAAATGCCCCTAAAAAGTCCATAGGGTTCTGGGTCATGCACCATTGACTATTAATCACACAAAAAAAGTTCTTAAAAATTGTCATTTTTGATAAAAAAGCCAATTATTGAAAAAAAAAAAAGAGAGATTTTTTTATTTTGACTTTTTATTTATTTAGTTTTATTTATTTATTTAGTATCTGGGGGGGTCTAAAAAGTGTACATGTGAAGTTTCAGCTCTGTAGCATGTCCAGAACCATGAAAAAAAAAAGATAATTTTCAGTAGAATAGGGATGTGGGACCCTCCTTTTACACCTATATGATCTTTTTTTTCTGGTTCTGGACATGCTACAGAGCTGAAACTTCACAGGCAAACCTTTTAGACCCCACAGACACAAAATCACACAAAAAAGTTCTTAAAAATTGTCATTTTTGATAAAAAAAGGCAATTATTGAAAAATTTAAAAAAAAAAAAGAGATTTTTTGATTTTTACTTTGGATTTCGTATCTGGGGGGTCTAACAAGTGTAAAAGTGGATATTTCTGCGCTAGTATAATTAATTAAGTGAAAAATTTGTATTGTAGGGTGAGCTGCTGCACAAAGGAATCATAGAAAAAACCCCAAGTGAATATTGAACGATAATGTGCTGCGCTAAAATATAGTGAATACTGAAATCACCAAAAATATATATACAAGGAATATATAATACAAAAAATTATATATACCACTCAAAGTATGTGTGAGGAAAAAGGTAACAAGAAATTAATCAGTGTTCCTTAAAAATGTGAATATCACCAATGTAAATCAATAATTAAATAAACATAAATCATCAAGTGCAAATTATAATGAAGTGAAAAGATAAGGATATTAATTAAATTCAATCCCAATAAAGTCCATACAAAAATTAGAAGAAAATCCAAGAAGGTGTGCCACAGGGTCCCAAAAAAGTGCATCCACACAATTCCTTGTGAAAATATAGTAGACACCGATGTGCAAATCACCCAGGGAAAACAGATGGCTGCTTACCAGAACGGGTAGGTCTCTCAAATTAATGAGTAGACCACAGAAAGCATAAGTGTAATGCCAAGGATGGCCACAGGATGTCTCCTTTATATTCTCAATGGCGATGTCCACATAGTAGGAAATAAATTAGGATAGGGACATAGTGTAACTCCGTATATAAGGCATTTATTAATGATAAAAGGCCGATAAAAACACTCACATTTGCGATGTGAATTCAAGGCATCTATAAGTTACAGGTACGCTGGAAACGAACGAACATCTCCCTCGCTGTTAGTGTCTAAGGAGTCGGCTTGTTGGGGGCGTGGTCTCGTCACGTCTAGATCACCCGACCGGTTTCGCTATAGGTTAGCGTCATCAGGGGTGTGACCATCGGACGTGACTCCACGCCTATATACCCCGTATTCATAAGGTGGGCGGGGCCGCACATGTCGTCTAGAGTATCTGTAAGGGAGGGCGGAAGTGAGCACTCTGAATGGCATCTTGTGAGGGCGGAACAAACGTCATAAAGAAAGGGCGGAAGTAAAACACTCAGCATAGCATGAGTGAGGGCGGAAATGATGTCAAAGATAATGCGAGAAGGAAGAACTTATTAACGTCTCCAGGGCTATTTTATCCACTGCAGCTTATTTATTATATTGGAAGATATCAAACGAATTACCAATTGATATTTATATGTTTATGGGGTGACATAAATGATAATGTGACTAAATTAATAGTATATACAAAATAGTGAAAAGTGTGTATAAAATAATGCACAGCGCCATCTAGTGGATAAAAATAAAATTGTTGAAATAAGTGAATATTATACAGAAAAAGCAAACTGAAAAGAAAACAAACGAGGTGCTTAGTCCCGATCCCATATAGATACAAATGGTATCAAAAATATAAATTGGAAATCATAGCCTGGAGATGTTCGTTCCTTACATCAATCATATTCCGTCATATCACCATATATTAATATCACATAAAATCATTTTAAAATTACATAAAAAGGAAAATATTTTTTTTAATTTTTAAAACAGATAAAAACAATGTGAAGTCATATTAGCTATTATTAATGAAACTGTTTACGTCCCATTCGACATTTAAGCCGAACGGCACGTAAGACTTGAGACAATATATCCATCTTGTTTCGGCCCTTGAAATTTCTCTCTTGGCATTAGAGCCTCTCCAATGAGGGGTATATTTTTCTATTGCTGTGAAAAAGGTATGTTTAGGGTTTTTGTGATGACATAGACTAAAATGTTTGGACACGTTGTGTCCAGGGAAACCTTTTCTTATGTTCCCAACGTGTTCGCCAAGGCGAACCTGCAGGGCCCTGGTGGTACGGCCAACATACTGTTTCCCACATTTACATTGTAGCATATATATGACATTTTTTGTGCTGCAGGTGATAAAGGAATTGATTGAATATTCTTTTCCTGTCTGAGTGGAACAAAACTTTTCAATCTTTCTTCCTTTAAAGCTGTTTATAGCACAGATATTACATCTGCGGCACGGATAATATCCTTTTAATTCAGCAAAGAATGTGGGTTTTCTTGGGATTTCTATTACATTCTGGGCTATTTGGTGTCTTAAAGATGGAACACCTCTGTAAACTACCACAGGTTGATCCGGTAGGGTTGGGCCCAGAATGCGATCATTTTTTAATACAGGCCAATGTCTTTTAAGAATTTTTTTGATGAGGTAATGTTGGGTTGAAAAAGTGGTTAGAAATATGTCTTTGAATTTGTTCTGTTCCAAGACATCACGCCTCTTGGGAACCAATAGGGTGTTTCTATCCATATTAATTACCTCACTAAGGGTGTTATCAAGGGATTGTTCATCATAACCTCTATCAATAAATTTATTTCTTAAATCTGAGGCCTGTCTTATGAAATCCCTATGGTGTGTACAGTTACGTTTTAAGCGTAAAAATTGACTTTTAGGTACACCCGTAAGCCAAGCCTGGTGGTGGCAGCTATCTTTGGGAATGAAACCAAGAAGAACCCATGGAATTACCTGCCAACACTGTCCCACTACGTCAACCCCCTAACACTAGAGGGAACAACACCCCCTTAAGAGGACAAAATCAACAGGGGAATAGAGGAGGAGGAGGAGGAGGGGCCCCACGCCCAAATAAATTTGGGAATAATTATAGACCTAATCAGAATAACCAACATAACTACCAGAGACCACCACCCCCTAACTGGGGTAATCAAGGTCCAAGACACCCCTCCAATAATTGGTATTCACCGAGACCCTCCCAAGGAAGGAATGGGAATTTTCCGAATCCAAATTTCACCCCACGTAATGAAAATTATCATAACATGACACCAAGAAGGGGTGGACCCATTTCCACCTATAACCGGTACGCGCCGTTGGAGGATCAAGAATTCGACACTCCTAGTGTCAATAGGGTCATTACCCAACATCCGACACACACACCCAATCAGGGTTGGTACCGTAACAGAGAACCACGCCCAGAAGCGTTTTATTCACCGAGGAGACCTTTACAACCCTCAGGACCTCCCTTTCAAACTTATAATTCCAATCAAAATAGAGAACAACACTCTACGGATTTTCACAGGGAAAATTATTCCTACCTAAGAGATCCAGAACAAAGAGAGGGACCAGAGGGGGGAGGCGCGCCAGGTCGAAAAAGAAGACGGGTATAACGGATATAGGCATCTTTAATCTATCTAAAAAGGTATTTTCGGAGGAAGAGAAACTGGTTCTCAATAAAGGCCTGAAATTCGCACCTCCGAAGACTCTAAACAAGTTTAATACCTTTATAGATGTCCAAAAATACGTTAGGAAAATGAATATCAAAAGATACCTTATTACAAATCCTACCCGCTCGACCTTAAACAACAACAATAATGGATACATCCATACTTCACTGGCTAACGCTTCACTTTTCAACTCCCCCGGAGGATCCTCCTCTTCAGTCCAGGTCTTCAGAGACCTAGTGATTAAAGATGTTGAGAAAATACGTATTAAGAAACCTCCAACCAATGATGCATTACAAGTAGGATTACAACAACTATGCAACGACAAAAATATCGTTATCCGTCCCGCCAATAAAGGCGGGGGAGTGGTTGTTTTGGACAAAGAAGACTACATTTCAGAAATGAAAAGGATCTTAGATGATAGGGACACATACAAAATTTTAAATAACAACCCCACATTTAAATATAAGAAAGAACTCCAAGGCATCATAGATAGAGCCTATAATACAGGCATCCTTAGCAAGAAAGAAAAAACTTTTCTCATCCCCCTAGCTCCAAGACTAGCGGTCATTTACTTTTTACCAAAAGTACATAAAAACCCTCTAAGACCTCCAGGACGCCCCATTATAAGTGGCATAGATTCTCTATGTTCCCGTATCGGGAAATATATCGATGAATTCCTTCAGCCACTAGTTATCAAGATGCCATCTTATCTAAAGGACACCACTCATGTCCTAAACCTGGTGCAAGACTTGACGTGGAGGGATGGATACATAATGGCAACAGCGGATGTGAATTCGCTTTATACGATCATATCTCATTATCAGGGTTTAGAGGCAGCCAAATACTTTCTAGAGATGGATGGTACAGTACCGTTGGAACAAAGAAATTTTGTGCTCCAACTTCTCAAGTTTGCCATGACACACAATTTTTTTTGGTTCAACCATACATATTATTTGCAGGATCGCGGAGTCGCTATGGGCGCAAAATTTGCGCCCAGCCTTGCAAATTTGTTTATGGCGAAATGGGAGGAGGACGTCGTTTTCGGTAACCGTCCGCCTCAACTCGTTTTTTGGAGGAGGTATATCGACGACGTCCTCCTCCTATGGGATGGCGACTCCGCCTCCTTAGACAGCTTTATGTTGGACCTTAATCGTAATGATAGAGGCATTAAGCTTGAACACACTAGCAGCCCTACAAGTATCACCTTTCTAGACCTTAACTTAGAAGTATTTAACAACTCCTTGGTTACAAGGACTCACTTCAAAAAAACGGACAGAAATAGTTTCATTCCCAAAGATAGCTGCCACCACCAGGCTTGGCTTACGGGTGTACCTAAAAGTCAATTTTTACGCTTAAAACGTAACTGTACACACCATAGGGATTTCATAAGACAGGCCTCAGATTTAAGAAATAAATTTATTGATAGAGGTTATGATGAACAATCCCTTGATAACACCCTTAGTGAGGTAATTAATATGGATAGAAACACCCTATTGGTTCCCAAGAGGCGTGATGTCTTGGAACAGAACAAATTCAAAGACATATTTCTAACCACTTTTTCAACCCAACATTACCTCATCAAAAAAATTCTTAAAAGACATTGGCCTGTATTAAAAAATGATCGCATTCTGGGCCCAACCCTACCGGATCAACCTGTGGTAGTTTACAGAGGTGTTCCATCTTTAAGACACCAAATAGCCCAGAATGTAATAGAAATCCCAAGAAAACCCACATTCTTTGCTGAATTAAAAGGATATTATCCGTGCCGCAGATGTAATATCTGTGCTATAAACAGCTTTAAAGGAAGAAAGATTGAAAAGTTTTGTTCCACTCAGACAGGAAAAGAATATTCAATCAATTCCTTTATCACCTGCAGCACAAAAAATGTCATATATATGCTACAATGTAAATGTGGGAAACAGTATGTTGGCCGTACCACCAGGGCCCTGCAGGTTCGCCTTGGCGAACACGTTGGGAACATAAGAAAAGGTTTCCCTGGACACAACGTGTCCAAACATTTTAGTCTATGTCATCACAAAAACCCTAAACATACCTTTTTCACAGCAATAGAAAAATATACCCCTCATTGGAGAGGCTCTAATGCCAAGAGAGAAATTTCAAGGGCCGAAACAAGATGGATATATTGTCTCAAGTCTTACGTGCCGTTCGGCTTAAATGTCGAATGGGACGTAAACAGTTTCATTAATAATAGCTAATATGACTTCACATTGTTTTTATCTGTTTTAAAAATTAAAAAAAATATTTTCCTTTTTATGTAATTTTAAAATGATTTTATGTGATATTAATATATGGTGATATGACGGAATATGATTGATGTAAGGAACGAACATCTCCAGGCTATGATTTCCAATTTATATTTTTGATACCATTTGTATCTATATGGGATCGGGACTAAGCACCTCGTTTGTTTTCTTTTCAGTTTGCTTTTTCTGTATAATATTCACTTATTTCAACAATTTTATTTTTATCCACTAGATGGCGCTGTGCATTATTTTATACACACTTTTCACTATTTTGTATATACTATTAATTTA
This sequence comes from Pelophylax lessonae, assembly GCF_965119305.1. Lineage (NCBI taxonomy): Eukaryota > Metazoa > Chordata > Amphibia > Anura > Ranidae > Pelophylax > Pelophylax lessonae. The sequence goes on along the minus strand of NC_138773.1, from coordinate 246,235,171 downwards.
GTCACATTATCATTTATGTCACCCCATAAACATATAAATATCAATTGGTAATTCGTTTGATATCTTCCAATATAATAAATAAGCTGCAGTGGATAAAATAGCCCTGGAGACGTTAATAAGTTCTTCCTTCTCGCATTATCTTTGACATCATTTCCGCCCTCACTCATGCTATGCTGAGTGTTTTACTTCCGCCCTTTCTTTATGACGTTTGTTCCGCCCTCACAAGATGCCATTCAGAGTGCTCACTTCCGCCCTCCCTTACAGATACTCTAGACGACATGTGCGGCCCCGCCCACCTTATGAATACGGGGTATATAGGCGTGGAGTCACGTCCGATGGTCACACCCCTGATGACGCTAACCTATAGCGAAACCGGTCGGGTGATCTAGACGTGACGAGACCACGCCCCCAACAAGCCGGCTCCTTAGACACTAACAGCGAGAGAGATGTTCGTTCGTTTCCAGCGTACCTGTAACTTATAGATGCCTTGAATTCACATCGCAAATGTGAGTGTTTTTATTGGCCTTTTATCATTAATAAATGCCTTATATACGGAGTTACACTATGTCCCTATCCTAATTTATTTCCTACTATGTGGACATCGCCATTGAGAATATAAAGGAGACATCCTGTGGCCATCCTTGGCATTACACTTATGCTTTCTGTGGTCTACTCATTAATTTGAGAGACCTACCCGTTCTGGTAAGCAGCCATCTGTTTTCCCTGGGTGATTTGCACATCGGTGTCTACTATATTTTCACAAGGAATTGTGTGGATGCACTTTTTTGGGACCCTGTGGCACACCTTCTTGGATTTTCTTCTAATTTTTGTATGGACTTTATTGGGATTGAATTTAATTAATATCCTTATCTTTTCACTTCATTATAATTTGCACTTGATGATTTATGTTTATTTAATTATTGATTTACATTGGTGATATTCACATTTTTAAGGAACACTGATTAATTTCTTGTTACCTTTTTCCTCACACATACTTTGAGTGGTATATATAATTTTTTGTATTATATATTCCTTGTATATATATTTTTGGTGATTTCAGTATTCACTATATTTTAGCGCAGCACATTATCGTTCAATATTCACTTGGGGTCTAACAAGTGTACATGTGAAGTTTCAGCTCTGTAGCATGTCCAGAACCATAAAAAAAAGATTGTTTGTATTAGAACACTTTCAGCACAGGAGTTTTCACACCTTGCCGGTTTAATAGCAGGCATTTTTTTGGGTTCTTTGCAGTCAGGAAAAACATCTGAACTTGTGTATAGTGGTACTGTGCACAAGTTCAGATGTTTTGCCTGCCTCCAAAAACCCCCAAAAAATGCCAGCAAAAACATACCTGGGCATTTTTTTTTTGACGCTAGCGTTTTTTTTGGCATTTTTTTGGGTTCTTTTGAGGCAGGCAAAACATCTGAACTTGTGTATAGTGGTATATATACACACATAATTATATGTATATAAACACCTAGCCATATATAGGTGTGATAGTAGCAGAAATATATTACTGTAAATGATTTCATTAGCGCAAGCATATATTTCTGCTACTATCACACCTATATATGTCTAGGTGTGTATATAAATATATGTATGTGTGTATATACACCACTATACACAAGTTCAGATGTTTTGCCTGCCTCCAAAACCCCCCAAAAAATGTCAGCAAAAACACACCTGGGCATTTTTTTTTGACGCTAGCTTTTTTTTGGCATTTTTTTGGGTTCTTTTGAGGCAGGCAAAACATCTGAACTTGTGTATAGTGGTATATATACACACATAATTATATGTATATAGACACCTAGCCATATATAGGTGTGATAGTAGCAGAAATATATTACTGTAAATGATTTCATTAGCGCAAGCATATATTTCTGCTACTATCACACCTATATATGTCTAGGTGTGTATATAAATATATGTATGTGTGTATATACACCACTATACACAAGTTCAGATGTTTTGCCTGCCTCCAAAACCCCCCAAAAAATGCCAGCAAAAACACAACTGGGCATTTTTTTTTGACGCTAGCGTTTTTTTGGCATTTTTTTGGGTTCTTTTGAGGCAGGCAAAACATCTGAACTTGTGTATAGTGGTATATATACACACATAATTATATGTATATAGACACCTAGCCATATATAGGTGTGATAGTAGCAGAAATATATTACTGTAAATGATTTCATTAGCGCAAGCATATATTTCTGCTACTATCACACCTATATATGTCTAGGGGTATATATACAGACATATATGTGTATATATACCCCCTATACACATGTTCAGATGTCATGTCTGACATCAAACATGTCCTCAAAAAAGCACTGGCAGTGGCAACCCCTGCAGCATGAAAAATGCTTGCTGGTGAGAAGCCATATTCCTGTCCCGAAGCAACTCAGAGAAATGATCATTTCTCTATAGCGGTCACCCTGCTATGGAAGGGTTTTGTCACCCTTCCATAGCAGTCACTGTCAGTTAACCCTACACTACACTACGGTCCCCTTACACTTAACACTTTCCCTACAGAAACTAAATTTTTGAAGCTAACTTAAGTGTAAAGGAGCACTCTAACTACACTAGATATCCCTTTCCTCACACTAATAAATGCTAAATGACACTTTTAAAGTAAAATTAACAGAACTGCTTCCACTCTCTTCCAAGTCCAGTATAACAATGCTAGGAATATGGCGGGGGCTATCTTATATACTGGGGGGCGTATTAACTAATGATTGGTCTAGGGACCCCCTAGTCACTCCAATCACATTCCTAGCATTCTCCTGCCCCCTCAATTGGCTTTTGCTAATGGTTCTGGTCCAATCACGGGCTTTTAAAGCCCATTTCCTGAAGCATTGCATTTTGGTCGGTTCTGGTTGCCGAATTCTGAACTTTTTGGGCAAAAAGTTCTAAATTCGGCCGAACCTCGAAAACCCAATGTTCGGGCCGAACCGATGGTGGACCCGAACCGTTCGATCATCCCTACCAACTGCCCTGGGTTCGGTTCAAGCATTGTTTGGTGAGCCTCATTAAAATCAATGGGAGTCAAATCTGTCAAATAAAAAATGTTTTTTTTTTGGATAATGGTTAAGAAGGTGTCACATTAAAAATGCCCAATTCCTTTAAAAAACATGTCTAGGGGGTACCCTTATTCTTCTATTGGAGGGGCACATAAACCATTCAAAAAGAACTTGCAATGAAAGGTCATGTGCCAGCAATTTACACTGTATAATTTGTTTTCTTTGTAAATCAAATTTTTGCTGTAGCACATCCTACAGCAATATTAAAAAAAAAAAAAATTCTGTAGCGTCCCTCCCATACTACATACCAAACCCTTTGTACCGCACACAAAAAGAAATGTGTGAGATCTCCCAGGAAATACATTGCAGACCCTTAATCCAAACACTGACTGGCCAAAAAGCAGGGGCAACAAGTGTGAGCCCCCTTTCTGAATCATACAAGGCTACACGTCTTTAACATGGGAGAGGCCTTACTAGGGGAACCCTATGTTGATGAGAACCTCTTCCCCAAAAACCTGACTAGTTGTTGGGGGGTCTTTATGTGGGGGGCTTTTTGGAATTTTGCAGACCTCTTTAAAAATAAGGTACCCTCCCTACATGAATGTGGAAGTGGTACATAGTACCCCTACTTATTCATAAAAAAAGATGTAATCTAAAAACAAAGACACCCAAATGTTTGACAAGTCATTTATTTAAAAACAAACAAAATCCCCCCAAAATGTTATTTGTTGTAAATCCATTATCAATTGTGATGCCGCCACTTGCCGACTTGCCAAAAAACAAATGACCTGGCTCACACGACCAATCTTAGCAGTGCAACTAGCTAAATGACCACTCCTCAAGCTGCCATCGGATATATGAGTGAAGGGGTGGGGACAGAGGTGACACCCAAAAGTGGACAGTGATGTCACTGGTATCCCCACCACTTTGCTTACATTGCTTATGTGTCTTTAAGTTAGCAGTTTCTAGAAACAGTTCCTAGAATACAGTGGGTGCACACACCCACTGCTTCCTTAAGAACCAGTGGCAGCAAGAAGCTATCATATAAGCGGTTAAAGTACAGATTCCATATATGATGCACTGTTCCATCTAAAGAGTAGGCAGAGCGGGCGGGGACAGTGGTCAATTCCTTGCCAAGAAATGGGCAGTTGCAATTGATTTCACTGCTATGCCCACCCTTTTACTTATGTAGCTTATGTGTTGTGAAGTAAGCAGTTCCCGGGGCAGTTGCGACTCGCGAGCACCTGCTGCTTTCTTTAGGAACCAGTGACAGCGGGGAGCAATATAGAAGCAAGAGATGCTCTGCTCCCGCTGAATGGTGGGCCAAACGGTCAAAAGTTAAGAGCAAATAACTATAAAAATATTATTATTTCTATAGTGCTTCTCTCCCTTGGAACTCAAATGGGAAAACTACATAGGTGCCTTACCCAGTCCCAAGGGTAGACACAGCACTCTATGTCTGCGGTAAATGCTCAGGTGCTCACCTACAAAAAAATCCATGCAAACTCAAAACTAGTATAGAGGCACTCACGGGTTTAGCAGAGGAGGTAGATCAAAATAGCAGTGTTTTTTTATTGTCAATATTTCGATGAAGCTCAGACCATCTTTCTCAAACATTGACAATAAGAAAACGCTACCGTTATGATCTATCTTCTCTGCAAGACCCGTCCGTGAGTGCCTCAATACAAGTTTTGGACTTGTAAGTGCCTTACCCTTCTGTAGTTAGGTGTATTAGATTTTTTTGGTCATACAGGGCTTTATTTATTATTATTATCCACATATATGCGAATTGGATGCCTTTTGACTATATCCAATTCGCATTACATGTGAATTATTCTCTCTAGCGGTATTCCCGAGTGTGGCTCGGGGTTAAATTTCAGTGCCAAAAGCGGTAACCCCGAGCCACACTCGGGGTACCGCCAGGAAGTTCGCCTGGCAGTGTGCGGCGGCCGGATCTTCCTCCCGATGCTCTGTGCCCCGTATTCCGTCCCCTGCGACGTGATGCTTGCAGGGGGGTGGAACCGGTGGCGTCAAATTCAAATAGCAAAACACACCAAACACACTGATATATTACAAAATAAAATTAATTCACATTAGTTTGCCCCCCAGTGCCCTTTCCTGCAGTTTTACTAATATATGTATACGTGTGTATATATATATATATATATATATATATATATATATATATATATATATATACATAAATACATAAATACTTTAACTTATTTAAAGTTATTTATTATATTTTAATTTAGTATTTTGTGTTTCAAACTTTATCATACCCGAGATGTTATAAAGAAGAACGCACAGTAAGAAAAAAGTCATATGTAAATAGTTGGTTTGGGCTGCTCATTCCTAAGAGTTACATGCAAAATAATGGTACCGCTTTCAGCACCTAAAATCGGAAAAAATCATACCGCCAGGGAGGTTAAACCCTCTCTCTATGGAGCCAATTTACATATGGGCAGTGGAGCAGCAGTGCAAATTCGCTGAGATTTTGAAAAGAGTCCGGTGCGGTTCAGATAAAAATTCCAGGCTATTGCATTCTTTGGGAACGTATCATGGAAACGATGTACCCCTACAAATTCACATGGAGGGGGCAAGGACCTGGGTTCCCCCTTGTTAAAGGGGGCTTCCAGATTCAGATAAGCCCCCTGCCTGCAGAAACCCATAACCCCCCAAATTTTTTTCGAATTTTTTTATTGCTGACAATATTTTTTATTTCCATTTAGCAGAGAATCCCGCTGATAGTTTTTGAGTCACCTGTTGTTAAGATTGCGGTGGCCGGCTTCCCAGCCAGCTCCTTAACAACCAGCTAGTGTTAAAGATGCTGGCAAATTTGCAGCTAAACCACATGTAAATATACAGCTGAACTGCTGAACAGCTGCTTAGGAAATTGGCAGTGAAAACGGGTGGGAAATTCGCACTGGACATGTGTGAACCTAGCCTTAAAGCGGAGTTCCAGGCACCGAAGTCATTTTTCAATAAACATACCCCCGGGACAGTCAGGGCTAGCACATTCCACAATGGCTAGCCTCTAAACTGTCCCGGTTCGCACTTACCTTTTAGAAGAAATACTTACTTATAAAATTTCTTCCACAGCGTTTCCATCTCTCTTGGGGGCAGCTGAAGCCGGCGCGGTCCTCTTCTGTGTCTTCTTCCGCGTCTTCTTGTCCCAGAATGCGCCTGCACCGGCCCCTCTCGTCACTTCCGGTGCGGCGCCGCATTCCTCCACAGCTTTTGGGCATGTCCAGAAGCTGTTTAGCAGGGGAATGCGGCGTCGCCCGGAAGTGACGAGCGGGGCCGGTGCCGTCGCATTGATTCCTGGGAGCGATGACGTTCAGCTCCCAGGAATCATCGCGAGACAGGAAGTGACGGGTGAGCCGCGGCGCTGAGGGAGGAAGTACTCTGAGGTGAGTATTTACGATCTTCAATTACAAGGTGAGTAAACAAAAAAAAAAAACCTAACTATCCAATTCCTTTTCAGGTGATGTCTAACTAGCGGAGGGGCACAAAAAAAATATTGATTTTGTGCCCAGAACTCCGCTTTAAGCTTTAACAAAAAAAATAAGGAATGAATACGAGAGGGTGGATTGATTCTACATACAGTGAACCATGAAGAATGAATGTAGCCAGCCCCTAACAGGAAGTCAGATTACAGCTACGAAAAAAAGGAATTTGGAGTTAAAGTGGTTGCAAAGGTAAAAGTTTTTTTTACCTCAATGCATTAGGATAAAAAAACTTTTAAATAGTGGCTCATTCCCTGCCCCACCTAAATACTTACCTGAGGCTGATTTCTTTCCAGTGCTGTGCACATCTGCACCAGCTTTTCTCCTATCTCCCCACCATTTCCAGTGTGAGGAGAGAAGAGCAAGGAGCAGTGAGTTACCGATCTGTATTGGTCAGTGTGCTGCACCAAACACAAATAAAGAGAACCTGTCCTCATCAGCGGTGTACAGTCCTCAGCAGTGTTACTGTCGCCCCCCCCCCCATTGCACCTGTCACCCAACCGTCACCACATCAGTGCCCCTGTCACCCATCAGTTCCCATAAAGTGCACCTGTCACCCATCAATGCCCATAAAGTGCACCTGTCACCATCAGAGATTGCCATCAGTACTGTCAGTGGTGCACCTAACAGTACTGATTTAACCGCTTTCCGACCGCCGCACGACTATTTACGTCGCCAGTCAGCCCCTCACAGGCAAAGCGACGTAGGGCTACGTCACTAGCCTGTGAGGCTCTAGGGAGCGAGCGTGCGCCGCCGGAGGCGCGCTCCCGCTCCCGCGCGGTCACGGACCCCCCACGCAGGTGCCCGGCGGACCCGATGTCCCCCGGGCACTCACGATCGTCCGTTAGAGCGGGAGAAAGGCAGGCGGCTAATGTAAACATAGCCGCCTGTCAGTCTCCCCTGTGTAAGAATGGAGATCAGACGGTTCTACTATGTAGGACCGTTGATCTCTGTTCTTACACTAGTAGCCACAGCCAATCACAGTTAGAAACACGCCCCTAGGACACACTTAACCCCTCCCTCTCCAATACAGTTAATTCCTTCACTGCCAGTGTCATTTTTATAGTAACAGTGCATGTGTGTAGCACTGATTACTGCAGTAATGTCACTGGTAACCCCAAAAGTGTCAAAAATGTCAGTCAAGGGTCCGATCTGTCCGCTGCAATGTCGCAGTCCCGCAAAAAAAATCGCAGATCGCCACCATTACTCGTTAAAAAAAAAAAACAACAAAAATGACAAAAATCTTTCCCTTTGTTAGTAAACGCTATAATTTTTGCGCAAACCAATCAAAATACGCTTTTTGCGATTTTTTTACCAACCATATGTAGCATAAAACAAATTGGCCGAAAATGTTAAAAAATTTTGATTTTTACTTTTTTTTTGGGGGGGAGGAATTTCATATAAAAAAATGTGAAAAATATTGTTATTTTTGCAAAATTTACGCTCTTTTTTTGTTTATAGCGCATGATCAAAAAATCGCACAGGTGATCAAATACCACCAAATGAAAACTCTGTTTGTGGGAAAAAAAGGACGTCAAATTAGTTTAGGTACAGCATCGCACGACCGCGCAATTGTCCGTTAAAATCACGCAGTGCCGAATCGTAAAATAGGCCCTGGTCAGGAAGGGGGTAAAATCTTCTGGGGCTTAAGTGGTTAATGGAGTTCTTTTTTTTTTCCTAAACAGATTTTAGCGTCACTTTAATTAGATTTACACTAGATGTGTTTTATTCCGCAGAGGTCTTTCTAAATTCCCTTATTATTTTTTATTATGTGAAAGAACATGCCTAGAACACAGTAAAGGTCCCATTTAATGTCTTAAGCATACACAGGCTTGTGCACACAAATGAAGTGAGTTTTCGCCTCACCGTGAATGGGGTTAAGTAACTAAAGGCAAATAGACTGTGCACTTTGCAAAGTGCAGTTGCACTCTGCCAGTGCAGTTGCTCCAGAGCTTAGTAAATTAGGTAAATCTTTACTTTGCAAAGGATACCCAATCACATGCAAGGGAAAATAAAAGAACTGCATTTTTGCTTGCACGTGATTAAATGATGGAAGTCAGCATAACGTCTGGTCATTTACTAAGCTCTGGAGCAACTGCCCTTGCAGAGTGCAACTGTACTTTGCAAAATGCACAGCCTATTTGCCTATAGTAAATCCACCCCATGGTCATGATAATGCCAAGTTCTCACCAACTAACTTTACTTCATTTCCAACCACCTTCTCCTATTAGCTCATTCACTGTCCAGGACATTACTAAAAAATTTCTAAAACAAGAATGCAATTAGAGCTTTACTGTCCAAATATTTTCCCAATTTAACATACCAAGTCTACTGTTAAATTAAATGTTTCTACCTTTTAACTCTTTCTCTATAGAGGAGGTTGTAGACTTTTTGTTGATGCCCACTTTACCACTTTTCCCCTGGACCCTGTTCTCTCAAAACTACTCCTGTAACCCTCTTGCTCTATACTAGGCACTCTAAGTCATATATTCAATCTCTCCCTCTCTACTGGCATATTCCCCTCATCCCCTCTTAAATAAGAGCTGGTAACCCTAAACAATGTAAGACCAATTTCCTTGTTCCTATTTACATCTAAACTTCTAGAATGTCTAGGCTACAACTGTTGCTACTCACTGATAAAAACTTTCGTGATGCCTTAAATCATGCCACCTTAAACGCCATACCATTTTTTTAAATACGCACCTTCTTAACCGATAGAATAACACCTAGATACTAATTCACTTCTTTGCTATCTCTTGCCTTTTGTTGGCTTATCTCTAAACAGACCATTCCTCTTTCATTCTTTTAAAAATCCTGCTGCCAAACTTATCTACCTTACCAACCACTCAGTGTCCACCACCTCTCACTGCCAATCACTGCCAATCCCCCTACTGACATCACCAATCTTCTCTAAAAATATCACCCTTACCATCTGCTTCGCTCCTTTTATGACCTCCTGCTCTTCAGCTTCCTTGTCACCTCTGCCCACGCTCACCTCCAGGACTCTTCCATGCTCTGGAATTTTCTATTTCAGTCTGTCTATGTCCTACTTCACCATTGCGTAATCGCTGAAACCTCATCTGTTCAGAAACTTAACTTTCTCTATTAACGTACTTTTTCCATTACTTCATCCACATACAGGTATAAACTTTTTGCATCCCTTTTAGATCGTAATCTCTAATGAGCAGGACCTTTTAAAGTGATCGTAAAGTCTCAAGGTTTTTTACCTCAATGCATTCTATGCATTAGGGTGAAAAAATCTCCTTTGCTGCAGCTGCCCCCTGATCCCTACCCTTTTTCTTACCTTAGCCGGATCCAATCTAGCGATGAGTACGAGCCCAGCGGTTCCAGCCACTGTTTCTCTTCTCATTGGACAGATTGATAGCAAAAGGAGCAATCAAATCCAGTAACATGGGAGAAGAAGGCAGGGCCAAGTCCCGCTGTCTGTGTCAACAGATGCAGTAGCAGGACTTGGGTGCGCACCCTCAAAGTGTGCCCCCAGGGAAAGCGGATTTCCGTGGGGGCACCCAATGAAGGGGAGGGGCCAGGAGTGTCGGTGGAGCACCCCAGAAGAGGAGGAATGGGGCTGCTCTGTGCAAAACCCTTGCACAGAGCAGGCAGGTATAACATGTTTGTTATTTTTATTAAAAAAAACAAACAAACCTTTACAACCCCTTTATCTCGCTTGCTCTGATTTGTATTGTACAAACTGTTGGCACTAATCCCGTATAATATTAAAAATAATAATAATGCTACAATAATTTTAATTTTTTGAATTAGCTACCCCAATAAGCTAATGTTAATGGCCCTAAATAACCATCACCTTCACTATATACCTACAATTCTCAGTAAAAACATACTGGGCATATTTGAAAATGCGGTCAGAACATGACCACCAATTTTAGATATTTACTTGTAGGTCTGCCATCTTCGACATGCACAATTATTTATGTGAAGAGAGGGGGTTGACATATTATCATGCAACAAGGACTGATTGGTGGGACCTCTGCCAGTTTAGCCACACATGCAGGTGAACAGCACAAAACAGATTACAGCAATTATTATCCTTGTCCTTGACAGACCTGAACAAATAAATCACAGTGCCTGACAACACTGATGTCACAAAGTGAGACAGTGTAATTGATAACATCATTTGTTATAACACAGTTGGCAACATCATAATACGATGTAACTACAACTGGTTACAGTACTTAGTAAATATAAATGTGCCGCATGTAATGACATAACACTAATGAAAGCATAATGGTTTTTATAGTTGATGGCCTAATGTAATAAATAAGTGGAAAATTAAAGTTTATGACCAACCAATATTTATTTTTTATCTTTGGAGAGTGCGGGAAAGGAAAGGAAAGAAAGAAAGTCCTCTTTTATGCTGCTATATAGTATGGTATGGGCCCAGATGTTTTAGGTGGACCTTGCTTTTTACTACAAGGCCCACTTTCATTTAATTTATCACTGCTGTATCATGAAATATATGGAAAAGGAAGGATTGTCATGACGTCTTAGCACAAATTTTACTATAAGCAGCCCGTACTGTCCAATTTATTACCCACATTTAACACATCATCCTCAATAAATGTAATCTGGCTCTCCCCTTAGTGAACCTGTGGACATGCTATGGCCATTTAAGTATTTACATATTTGTAACAAGCAGTAAAATAGCTATAAAACAAGCCCCCACTGACCTGAATAGTTGTAGGCACTGTGGAGTAATTCTTTCTCTAATTTCAAAGCAAATGCACTGAAGTCTTTCAGGTTGTTCTCCCAGCAACTCAGCTCCCCCTGCTCCCCTATCTCAGAGCAGTACTTAGCCACAGCTTCATTTTTTACACTTAACCTACCCCCTAAAATGAACCCTTAATATTTACTATTATGCCAAAATATAAAATCTAATGTAATCCTGAAAACAACCTTTAAATTAAGCCTTCAAGTAATCCTGTCATGAAAGTAATGCACCAAAGTTAACTGTATTATGGGCCACTGGTTTCAATACTTCCTGAATCACTGAACTAAAAAAAAATATGCAGAACAGGAAAGTCAAAAGAATCCAAAAGTTTTTTTCTTTTATGACAGATTTTCTTTAAAATCAATCCCCTAAAACATATAACCTATCTGAGCATTAAACCTTATGTCATGTATACTTACAATACATGGATTCCACCACCACCATGGTCCTCTGTAGTCCCAAAATGTTGTTAGCACTGTGGCAGATGGTGTCTGAGCTTACACAAATCTTATGATGTCACCGCTTAGACCTGAGCACTGCATTCATTACATAAGGTAATTTGGAATATGCAGAAGCCCCAAGTATTCCGCAGCACCTATAGTTAAAAGTTAATTCCTAATTCCTGACATCAACAACTGCACCAAAGCCATTCACCTCTCTTTTCCTGGTTAATCCCAAAACAAATATATCACCAGAACCATTAGGTAGACACTTTCAGGTTCTAATGGCCCCAATTCATAGCGGTGCCAATAACTGTGCCTAAAAGATCATCTCCCATCTCCATGTTTAGTGTCAACCTGTTTTTGAATTCCAAGGTTGGTTTTTCCTAGCTTTTTCATTGTGAATTGTAAGAGTATCTGTAATTAATATTGCAAATCCCTTGAAAATAGCTAAGTGCAGCTTACTCTAATTAAGGAAATTGGAATAGGGGAGGAGTCACTATTGACTGCACTGCTTTTTTTTAATTAAATTAATTGAAAATTTATTATTTTTTTACATCCAAAAACAAAAATCAGACATGTAAAAAACTTTTTGTGTTGTATATGTATTCATTTTTGTTTTGTATTGTTTTTCTTGGCACCATTAATATTACCATTAAACTTTTTTTTATATATATATATATTAGTACAGGTTTATATTACTATTAAACCTCTATTCTGAATTTCTCTAAAAAGTCAGATTCAAGGGCAGATTTTACAGCATGTGAATTTTTCTATGCCATTGTTTTATTTCTTAAAAAATAGAAAACAGCTTGCCAAACAATCAGCAAAATCGTGAGAATACAAATGACTAGAAAGCAAATTATATTTCTGAAACAAGGCTGGCAGCAGCAGCCAACGCTATGCATGATTACAAAGGCAAGTAATGCAAATCATATACTGACCTCAATTGAAGCAGAACTGATTTCCAGTTTGGTTGTCTGACTCTGTTTATTTGAGATACTTACATAAAAATATTGCAACAACGAGGCATGTTTTAGAAAGGTCCTGCCAAAATCCAGGTACTGAGACATCACCCTTGGATCAGCCCTGAATAGTGTATGAACAGCTGTAGACATAAGACTCGGATTTTATGCAAACAGTGAAAAAAATAGATGTTGAGCAAGGAAAAAATGTAATGTAAATTTCATGGAGATGGGCAGTTTGCTACAGTTCATTCTGGAATTAAATGAAAATGTAGTTTATGAAGCATTGCACACTGTGTTTCTTTTCCAATTATACTTTATGATTAGTGCTCTTTGGACACACAGTTGGATTCCTCACCATTTCTACAACAGTAAAGAATAGCTGTTCCATTTTAAGGAGATGTTGTTTAAATTTTAAAACAGAACTCCAGGCAAAAAGCTAAATTCTCAGTTAAAATAAGTATAAAGAATCTTCGGAATAATCAGAAATCTGCGGATGTTAAAACTACAAGTCTTATCTGCCATTGCGGCAGAATGACTCATAGTTTAGATCTTAATGGAGGACAAAGACAATGACATCACCACTCTTGTAGTTCAGTGTTTACTTTTTGCAGCCCCATAACAGAAGGGGCTGGGGTAAGAGCTTGTAGAACCCTGTGCATTGCACCTATGATGCACTGATCATGATTGCAATGCTCTGCAGGCTTCAAAGCAGGCTAATCATGGTTGCAATGCTCTGCTAGCTTCAGTGCAAACGTTAAATTAACATTTTTATTTTATTACAATACCTTTTTGCAAAAGTTAAAATATGTCTTTAAGTTAAAGGGTAACTGCACTTTCGTGGGGGAAAAAAACAGCAAATAAAGGAAAAATAATAACATATACACTTGCAAAACAAGTCATATTGTAATTAAATGTTATTAAAAATGACTTTTCCTTTTCAATCAGCAGCCGCTGTAATTTTCTGAAAATGCAATGCAATATGACTACTTTGAATGGTTCTTTACACAGAATGTATACTGACCACACCCCAGAAACATAATTTCCTGCTTGTGTGATTTGTTCACCAATTTTAAAAGTCTGCCCTAAGATACAAGTCAGATTTCAGGCATCCCCTAGAAAAAAAATTTAATTTTTGGTGAGATATTCTGAATAGGAAAACGTCTAAAGGGGTGCAGGCCCAGTATATTTCCTCATTAGTGCTCTGCAGCTGCACAGCTAATTAATAATTATAAAACCACTCCCATTAGACCCATTCAGCCCCGAAGCACAGAAAAACAAAAGGTAGGAATTTGCAACAAAGTTTGTTATAATCCTTGTACTGAACATAGATCACCCAGAGGAGAATGTTTATTTTCTCAACAAAAGTGGAGTTATGCTTTACCCCTGATAATATTAAAATTTTGTATTAAAATATAAACCTTAAAAGATCATTCTTCAATCTAGACATGTATTTTTTTTTATTAACCACTTCCATACCGAGTCATAGTAATATGACGTCGGCATGGTGGTTGTACGGATCCGGGCGGGCGTCATATGACGTCCGCCCGCTCTAGCTGCTACTGCGCGCCCCCGGGGGCGCGCAGCGCGGCGATCGGGGGTGAGGCTCGTCCCTCGGACATAGCCCATCCCTGATCAAGGTAAACAGCCAATAGAAATTGGCTGTTTACCACGTGATCGGCTGTGTCAATCACAGCCGATCACATGAGCGGCTCCAGCACGAGCCGCTCGTTCTCTCTGCAATGCGCGCCCCCGGGGGCGCGCAGAGCAGCGATCGGGGACGAGGCTCGTCCCTCGGACAGAGTCGATCCCCGATCTAGGTAAAGAGCCAATGAAATTGGCTCTTTACCACATGACCGACTGTGTCCAATCACAGCCGGTCACAAATGTCAACAGAGAACACGGTAACTAGCTGTCACCGTGTTCTCCTCCTCACACACTGATCCTGTGTGAGGAAGAGAGTGTGGTAACAGCTAGTTACCAATCATAGTGCACCCCAAACACACTGATTGCCCCCCCCCCCAATAAAGAGTACTCGGGTACTCTGATGACAGGTACTCGGGTACTCTGATGACGGGTACTCGGGTACTCTGATGACAGGTACTCGGGTACTCTGATGACAGGTACCCGGGTACTCTGATGACAGGTACTCGGGTACTCTGATGACAGGTACTCGGGTACTCTGATGACAGGTACTCGGGTACTCTGATGACAGGTACTCGGGTACTCTGATGACAGGTACGCAGGTACTCTGATGACAGGTACTCGGGTACTCTGATGACGGGTACTCGGGTACTCTGATGACAGGTACTCGGGTACTCTGATGACGGATACTCGGGTACTCTGATGACGGATACTCGGGTACTTTGAGTACCTGTCAACGGAGTACCCGTCATCAGCGTACCTGAGTACCTGTCACCTACCCATCAGAGTACCCGAGTACCTTCCACCTGCTCATCAGAGTACCTGACGCCTGAAGTACCCGAGTACTTGCCGCCTGCTCATCAGTACCCATCACTACTCATCAGTACTCATCAGTACCTATCACGTATCAGTATCACCTATCAGTATCAGTACTACTCATCAGTACCTATCACCTGCCTGTCACCTGCCCATCAGAGTACCCGAGTACCTGTCACCTGCCTATCAGAGTACCCGAGTACCTGCCACCTGCTCATCAGTACCAGAGTACCTGTCACCTGCCCAACAAAGTACCCGAGTACCTGTCGCCCTTCATACAGCCACCATGTCTAAGTCCAAAAAGGTTTATATACGTCCTCCGTTTAAACCTAAATACCGGTGTTATGGCAGCAGATAGCTGCCATAACCCTGGTATTTTTTTAAACAGTGGACGGATTCGCCGTGGGATCACCCTTCTGGGATGGCGGAAGAGGTGCCCCTCCCGCCGCGTCCGGTCCTTTTCCCCGCTTACCGGACCCGCCGGCAGCGGGGAAAACGATCCGGTCCCGGATCCTCACAGACAGGATGTCGAGTGAGGGCAAGCTTGCCCTCACTTGACTCTATGGTCTTGGAGGACCGGGGCTACGGAAAATGTTGTTGCCTAGCAACCGGTTTAAAGGTCCTTTTTTTTTTTTTCATTTTATATAATAATTTTTTTTTTTTTTTTTTCTTTCTATCTTTTAGTGTACTTGTGAGATCTGAGGACTTTTTGACCCCAGATCTCACAAAAAAGAGGTCCTGTCGTGCCTTTTTCTATTACAAGTAATGTTTACATTTCTTGTAATAGAAATAAAAATGATCCTTTTTTTTTTTTGTTAAACGGTGTAAAAATAAAAAATAATAAATAAAATAAATAGTAAGAAAAAAAAAAAAAAAATTAAAGCACCTTGTCCCCGTTAGCTCGCGCGCAGAAGCGACGCATACGGAAACCCCGCCCACATATGTAAACGGTGTTCAAACCACACATGTGAGGTATCACCGTGATTGTTAGAGCAAGGGAAATAATTTGAGCCCTAGACCTCCTCTGTAACTCAAGGATGGCAACCTGTAGAAATTTTTAAATTGTCGCCTATGGGGATTTTTAAGTACCAAAGTTTGTCGCCATTCCGTGAGCGTGCGCAATTTTGAAACATGACATGTTGGGTATCTATTTACTCGGCGTAACATTATCTTTCACATTATGGAAAAAAATTGGGCTAACTTTACTGGTTTCTTATTTTTTAATTAAAAAAAGTGAATTTTTTCCAAAAAAATTGCGTTTGGAAGACCGCTGCGCAAATACGGTGTGATAAAAAATATTGCAATAATCTCCATTTTAATCTCTAGGGTCACTGCTAAAAAAAAATATATAATGTTTGGGGGTTCTAAGCAGTTTTCTAGCAAAACAACTGATTTTAGCTTGTAAATACCAAATGTCAAAAATAGGCCTAGGCAAGTGGCTAGGATGCATGATGATGCTCCTTGGATGTTAGGCCCCTCTATATGGCTAGGCTGTGAAAAAGTCTCACACATGTGGTATTGCCATACTCAGGAGGAGTGGCAGAATGAATTTTGGGGTGTCATTTTTGCTGTGTACATGCTATGTGTTAGGAATATCCTATAAATTGACAACTTTGTGTAAAAAAAAAAGTTTTCATTTTTTTCCCACATTTTCCAAAAACCTGTGGAAAAAAATGACATGTTCAAAGGACCCATAATGCCTCATAGAATATACGTTGGAGTGTTTTCTTTCCAAAATGGGGTCATTTTGTGGACTTTTCCATTGTATTGGTGCTCTAGGGCCTTGAAAAGTGTGATAGGTAGTAAGAAAGTTTTATGTGTATTTATGCTCCTAGAACGCCTGAAGGTGCTTCTTGGACGTGGAGTATCTTTTTGTGGCCAGGCTGTGTAAAAGTCTCACACATGTGGTATCGCCATACTCGGAAGGAGTAGCAGAATGTATTTTTGGGTGTAATTTTTGCTGTGTACATGCTATGTGTTAGAAATAGCTTATAAATTGACAACTTTGTGGGAAAAAAAAGAAAAAAAATTTTTTTTCTTCATTTTCCCAAGAATTGTGGGAAAAAAATTACAACTTCAAAATACCCACCATGCCTCTTACTAAATACCTTGGACTGTCTACTTTACAAAAAGGGGTCATTTGGGAGGTATTTGTACTGTCCTGACATTTCAGGGCCTCAAGAAAGGAGATAGGCAGTCAGTACTTCTGGTGTGATCAATTTTCAGTAATTGGTACCATAGCTTCTAGACTCAATAACTTTCACACAGACTAAATAATATACACTAATTTGGGTTAATTTTACCAGAGACATGTAGCAGTATACATTTTGGCCCAAATGTATGAAGAAAAATTAATTTTTTGCAAAATTTTATAATTGAAACTAAAAAAAAGTGTTTTTTTTTCAAAATTTTTGCTCTTTTTTTGCATATATCACGAAAAAAAAAAACCCCAGTTGTGATCAAATACCACCAAAAGAAAGCTCTATTTGTGTGAAAAAAATGATAAAAAATTTGTTTGGTTACAGTGTAGCATGACTGAGCAATTGTCATTCAAAGTGTGAGAGTGCTGAAAGCTGAAAATTGGTCTGGGCAGGAAGGGTGTCAAACTGCTCTGTATGGAAGTGGTTAAATTTGTTTTATAACTAGATTTTTAGACTAGAACACTGGGAGTTTGCTGACAAAACAGAAAAATTATGATCTCATCATTATATTGATGCTCTGCATTGGTCAATCAGCATTTTTGGAGGAGGGTCATGACCAGAACGTGATGCTTATTAACAGTGTAAAAAAGTAAGGTCACCATTTAAGTGTCTGGCAGCATTCAAATATTAAACAATAAAAAAAATTTATAAATCCTATTTAATACATTCACCTTCCTTTATTGAAAATATATACGTGGCAGATTTTTGTTAGTGTTTTTAGCATCTAGCACAGGTGCCTGTATCACAAAACTGGAATTCTGAATCTTTTGATAGGTGAGATAGTGCACTTATTTGTATTTAAGCTTTGTACTTAGCAGTTTCGATAAAACTCCTGTCTGTGGAAATTTAGAAATACTTTTATTATTGGTATTCATATACTATATATATTACCCCCTTAGCTAATATTGTCAGATAAAAACATGCTAATTACAGGGTTATTGAAAGAACGTGGCAGCCAGTTGGGGAGTTCATAAGTGGACCTAATGGTGAACTGTAACTAAACTTTGCATCCACCCCTCCCATATATGATTTAGTATTGCCTAGACCAGCTGTCATCAATAAGTGGTCTGTGGACCACTGATGGTCTATGAGAAATTTCAACAATGTGGCAGATATATACTGCCCAATGTTGTTTCCAGTGTTGTTCTCAATGCACGCTGACAGTTAATACTGTCAGCGTGCATTGATACCCAATGCCTCCCCTGTAGATCCGGCTCCTGTGAGGGAGGCACTGGGAGAAGTACAGAGAGTGGGAGGTGAAGAAGGCGGGGGCTTCCAATGGCAGCGCTGATCACAGACTGTGGAAGGGAGCATGGAGCTTGAGCACATGGCTGGATAAGGAGGTGAGATCTAATGATGCGTCTGTGCAAGGCAGCAGTGTGATGCAGAGTATGAGGGGGCAGAGAGCCAGAGAATTGTGTGTATAAGACAGCATTGTGATCCAGGAGGAGGGGGGCAGAAAGCCAGAGCATTGTGTGTATAAGGCATGTATAATTCCTATTAGTGGTCCGTGAAGTCAGAAAGGTAGTCGACCAATTGGCTTAGACAAATTGATCTCTATAGACAAGCCCCAGCTTGTAATTACACAGCAAATACATGCCTCGCTTTGCTATTCCAAGCCCTATGTAATTCTGCTAGTCCGTGCACCCTCCTTTGCTGTGCACAGGGCCGGTTTTAGACAAAGTGTGGCCCTGGGCAAACCTAAAAGTGGGGCCCCAAATATTTTTATATTCTACCAAAAATATAAGCGCCATATATGGTGATATGCTGCGCGGCACCCAATTGCACCAACCGGCAAGGGAAAGGGAAGAGAGGGGCTGTGTCCTTCCACAGGTACGCTAGGAATCTGTAAGATCGGTGCTATGGGCTCCTGACAGTGACGTGGCCCCTTTGTAAAATCTTTAGACACAAGGAACAAAAGTGCAATAATTTATAAACAAGTGCAATATAAATAATTCACAAACCAAGACCAGTGCATTACAAAAATCATACATAGACAAAAGCAGAGCATTACAATAGTAAATTGCCAGGTCTAGGTGGGGTAGGGTTGCTACCTCACCCCTTTAATCCAGGACACATATGAATTACCAGTGGCGGCTGGTGCTCAATTTTTTTTTTGGGGGGGGGGGGGCGCAAACAGAAAAATGTAATAGGCATTGCTTTGCGGCAAAAAACGCTGTAAAAAATTGCGTGACTTAACAAACAATCATTAGGTTGGTTCAAGATTGACCAGCGTGTCCCCATTCACTGCACAGTGACCAGCATGCCCCCCATCAATGCACAGTGTCCACAATGCACAGTGACCAGCATGTCCCCCATCAATGCACAGTGACCAGCATGTCCCCATTCAATGCACAGTGACCAGCATGTCCCCATTCAATGCACAGTGTCCAGCATGTCCCCCATCAATGCACAGTGACCAGCATGTCCCCCATCAATGCACAGTGTCTAGCATGTCCCCCATCAATGCACAGTGTCCAGCATGTCCCCCATCAATGCACAGTGACCAGCATGTCCCCATTCAATGCACAGTGACCAGCATGTCCCCATTCAATGCACAGTGTCCAGCATGTCCCCCATCAATGCACAGTGACCAGCATGTCCCCCATCAATGCACAGTGTCCAGCATGTCCCCCATCAATGCACAGTGTCCAGCATGTCCCCCATCAATGCACAGTGTCCAGCATGTCCCCCATCAATGCACAGTGTCCAGCATGTCCCGCATCAATGCACAGTGTCCAGCATGTCCCCCACCAATGCACAGTGACCAGCATGTCCCCATTCAATGCACAGTGACCAGCATGTCCCCATTCAATGCACAGTGACCAGCATGTCCCCCACCAATGCACAGTGACCAGCATGTCCCCCACCAATGCACAGTGACCAGCATGTCCCCCACCAATGCACAGTGACCAGCATGTCCCCATTCAATGCACAGTGTCCAGCATGTCCCCATTCAATGCACAGTGTCCAGCATGTCTCCCATCAATGCACAGTGTCCAGCATGTTCCCCATCAATGCACAGTGTCCAGCATGTCCCCCATCAATGCACAGTGTCCAGCATGTTCCCCATCAATGCACAGTGTCCAGCATGTCCCCCATCAATGCACAGTGTCCAGCATGTCCCCATTCAATGCACAGTGTCCAGCATGTCTCCCATCAATGCACAGTGTCCAGCATGTCCCCCATCAATGCACAGTGTCCAGCATGTCCCCCATCAATGCACAGTGTCCAGCATGTCCCCATTCAATGCACAGTGACCAGCATGTCCCCCACCAATGCACAGTGACCAGCATGTCCCCATTCAATGCACAGTGACCAGCATGTCCCCATCAATGCACAGTGTCCAGCATGTCCCCCATCAATGCACAGTGTCCAGCATGTCCCCCATCAATGCACAGTGTCCAGCATGTTCCCCATCAATGCACAGTGTCCAGCATGTCCCCCATCAATGCACAGTGTCCAGCATGTCCCCATTCAATGCACAGTGTCCAGCATGTCCCCATCAATGCACAGTGTCCAGCATTTCCCCCCATTAATGCACAGTGTCCAGCATGTCCCCCATCAATGCACAGTGTCTAGCATGTCCCCATTCAATGCACAGTGACCAGCATGTCCCCCACCAATGCACAGTGACCAGCATGTCCCCATTCAATGCACAGTGACCAGCATGTCCCCATCAATGCACAGTGACCAGCATGTCCCCCATCAATGCACAGTGACCTGACCAGCATGTCCCCATCAATGCACAGTGACCAGCATGTCCCCTATCAATGCACAGTGACCTGACCAGCATGTCCCCATCAATGCACAGTGACCAGCATGTCCCCCATCAATGCACAGTGACCTGACCAGCATGTCCCCCATCAATGCACAGTGACCTGACCAGCATGTCCCCATTCAATGCACAGTGACCTGACCAGCATGTCCCCCATCAATGCACAGTGACCTGACCAGCATGTCCCCCATCAATGCACAGTGACCTGACCAGCATGTCCCCATTCAATGCACAGTGACCTGACCAGCATGTCCCCCATCAATGCACAGTGACCTAACCATTATGTCCCCCATCAATGCAGTGTCCAGCATGTCCCCATCAATGCGTGACCCCCCCCAGAGGACTTCACTTACCTCTGGTGCCACTGCCGTCCCCGTGTCTGGCGTGCTGCTCGGGACTCGGTCGGACGTCTTCTCCCTCCGAGTCCTCGTCTCGACCTGCATGCGCGCTGCCCGTCACCGTCCCGACTCCCTGGCGACCGTGCTGCTCGGGAGTCGACTTCTTCCTCCTCCATGGCGCTGCGACTCGGTCGGCGCCGCCCGCTGCCTCTTCTCTGACGGCGTATGGGAAGGTGTGGTGAATTTGGTGGGGGGGATCACATATTAGGGTGGGGTGTCAGTGGTGAATTGTGTGGTTTTGGGGGGGGGCTACACCGCCACTGTATCATACCCCCCCCCCCCGCACACAATTCACCACTGATCTCCTCACTAAATTCACCACTACTGTGTCATTCCCTCCGAATGACACAGCAGTGGTGAATTTGGTGAGATTACATATTGGTGGGGGTGTCAGTGGTAAATTGTGTGGTGGTGGGGGGGGGGGGGGATGACACAGCGGTGGTGAATTTTGTGGGGAAATCACATATTGGTAGGGGGTTTGTGCCACAGACAGACCCCCTACCAATATGTGATTTCCCCACAAAATTCACCACGGCTGTGTCATTCCCACCCCTACACCACCACTGACACCCCCACCAATATGTGATCATGTCCCCCAAATTCCCCACTGCTGTGTCATACCCCCCACACCACCACCAATATGTGCTCTCCCCCAAGTTCACCACTGGCACTATGGTGAATTTAGGGGAGATCACATGTTGGTGGGGGTGTCAGTGGATGTGGTAGTTAGCTGGGCTTGCTTATTATCTACTCACTGACCTCTGTCACCACTTATGAGGACACCATAGAAAGGCAGCGCCGCCGGGCCCCTCCTCCCACAGATGCAGCGCTGGCCACCGGGCTCCTCCTCCCACTTCCATAGCACGGCCGCCGGTCCCTCCCCTCCTCCCACTTCAATGCCATTGGCCGCCGGGTCCCTTCCCTCCTCCCACTTCAGTAGTGACAGCCGCCGGGCCCCTCCCCTCCTCACACTTCAATATAGAACTAGCCGCCGGGCCCCGCCCCCTACTTCTATAGCGGCGGACGCAGGGCCCCTCCACTCCTCCCACTTAGCGCTGGTCGCCGAGCGGCAGTTCCCGGCGATAGCCCGATGTTGTCTCACTCTGAGACAACATAGGGTGAATTAGTGCTGTACTGGGCGGCGGGTTCCCTTCCCGCCTGAAGTGCCCGACCGACCGGCGACCGCTCAGTCCGCCCCTGGAGCCCGCTGGCCGCTGCTGACAGTGGCCTGGGGCCCCTGGAGATTCGGGGGCCCTGGGCAGTTTCCCAGTTTGCCCCCCCCCTAACGCCGGCCCTGGCTGTGCACCATTGCTACCAAAAAGCATGAAGTTAGGTAGGGCTTGGATTTACCCGAATATTAATGGGAATTGGAGTTGTGTAATCCTGACTCCACCGACTATTCAGTGGCATGAGCCAAAGGAAAAATCTGGTCCTTCTGGGCATGAAGAAGCCTGTGACTCACTTCATATGACCCTATCAGCATTGTCATACCACAAGTCCATAGTCCAGTGTAAGTATGGCATTAGCAATTTACACAGTGCTTTGTGTTCACTTTTAAAAGAAAGGAGCTACAAGGAAGAGAAAGAAAAGTAAGTGTATGCAGCTTTTTGTGGTATTCCCTGCATGGACAAAGCACAATTTCACTTTAAGGTAGCCCTGGAGAACCCAATAAAAATGGGGGTAGCTGCCAAAAATAACATAATTTGTGCTATACCTATAATTTATTTGGGCTGTCTTTGATGATGTCTTGCCTTGAATAAAAAATATAAGGCAGCGATTGCACAAATGCCTTTTATTCTTTTGTGAAGGATGCAGCAGTGTGAGTAATGGCCATAAGCGCCCCACTATATTCATTTAAGTGGACATATCATTGTATTCTATCTCTTCTGCTTTTCTGAGGTGTGCATTTTTTCAAACCATTAAATACTCTATTGTTTATAAAACAGCAAACAAGGCAGCACATCAATATTATGTTGTTTTGAGAACCAATGATCCATCACAACATAAAATGAAATGAAGTGAAATTAAGACACAAAAAAAGGATGCTGAAAATATAATAGATATAATAGATCGCTTCTACAGACCAGTGGAGAATAAACATGTTAAGATGAAAAAGAAAATGCAAAGCCAAAATTGCAAAAATACTTAAAATGTAAATGATAGAACATATGGGAGTATAGTACTTTTTGCAATGCATTTAGTGTTTCATTTAGAGAATAGATGTAAAGCTTTTAGTTAAAACTCACACCCACATTAAATGCAAATAATAAAATCCACATTAAATGTGCAACGTTTACAATGTGATATGCCGATGCAATAATGACTCGCACATTTACCACTATAGGTTTCAGATACCCCCTATTTTCCAAGTCCATGCAAGTGCAGTTTGTATATTCTGTTTTTTTGTTATGTCAAGGGTAATTCTGTAGCAGCAAACAGTTTTTGGAAACCAGAATTGGAGTCTGGATGCAAACTTCAGAAAAACAAACCTTTTTATTCACTAGCAAAGAAGACTTAGCAACAACTCAAGTCAATTTGCCAAGTGCCCAAATAGGCATGTACATCACATTTATAACAGCAGTTACATCACAGATACATATTTCCCTAACTAGTTTGGCAAGCAATACAGATGTTTCCTGTTATTTCTTATCTATGGCAATTAACATTCCAGGTTAAACACTTACCTGTGCTCTCGTTAGTTACAGGTTAGTTACAGGAGAACAGAGAGAAAGAGAGGGAGAGAAGGGGGGTCTAAACTGCGCAGCTTGACTTCAGGGATTGTAGTACCACAGGGATTGTCAGAATCAACCATTTTGTTTTGCTAATTATCCACCATTTTAAAAGGCTTTCCAGGAGATGCCAATGCCACATTCCCCCCTTTGAGGTTATCATAGTGAGAGTTTGAGTGGAAACTAAGCATCACATAGCATCACTGACAGCCTGACAGCTTCCAGGTTTGTGTCAGGAGCAGGGGTAGCTTTCTTCCCTCTAATTTCTCTGGTCAGTTTTAGCTTTAATGGGTCCTGAAGGTCTACTGTACTCAACCAGGAGTCTGTGTGGTCAGCAGCTCACTTTAGGCTGGAGTGGTGTATCCAGGGGGTCACCTCGGCCAACTTAATGGCTGTGGGGGTCGAAAGTAGAACAGTATAAGGACCCCTCCATTTTTGCCCTAAGTTGGTTGTGTTCCACTCTTTCACCCATACTGTATCTCCTGGCACAAAGGGATGGACTGGGGTTAACAGACTTATGGGGAGTTTTTCCTGGACCCATTTCCCTATGTCCTGCATATACTCCCCTAATTTATGTAACAGTTCACTGATCAACACCCCCCCCCCCCCACCTGGCTAAGTCTCCCTTAATGTCTTTCATGATGAGTGGGGGCCCACCATAAAATACTTCAAAAGGGGACAATTTTGTCCTCTTTGTTGGAGCACTCCGAATTCTCAGCAGAGCGATGGGTAACATCAAGGTCCACTTCATTTGGGTTTCCTGATAGAATTTGACCAGTTGTGATTTCAGGGTATGATTCATCCTTTCCACTTTTCCAGAGCTTTGAGGTCGATACGCGGTATGTATTTTCCAAGTAATCTTGAGTGCTGTTGTTAATTCCTTGGGGCACTGGGACATTGTTTGAGCCTATGGATGAGGGGATTCCATATCTGGGGATGATTTCATGGAGCAGGCATTTGACCACTTATTTTGTAGTCTCAGTTTGTGTGGGCCAGGCCTCTACCCAGCCCAAATAAGTGCAGACGGGCTCCAGCAAATATTTGTATCCTCTTGATGGAGGCATGACAGTGAAGTTAATCAGAAATTCCTCCATCGGTGAGGCTCCTACAGCTTGTATTCTGGTAGTGGTAAAGGCCCTTGTCTGGGTGTTGTTTTTCGGGCATATTCTATGCATCTGCTGGCTGCAGCTTGTGCCAGTGTGGGTAGCCGGGGAATATAAAAATTTCTCTCTAGGGCCTTTTCAATGGCTGTTTTGCCTATGTGTGTTCCCCTGTGGAATTCTGCCATTAATTCAGTTGCTAATGCAGCTGGGATGAAAATACTTATGTCCTGCACCTGGTACCACCGCTCTTCCCTGTACTTTCCAGGTTCAGTCTCTATTCATTCTTGTTCTGCCTTTGTGTAGATTAGATCCCATTCAGAGAGTGGTACTGGGAACGGGGGGGGGGGGGGGGGGCATTATCTGCTGTGGGGGCCACTGGAGTGCTGCATCCCTGTCCGCTTGGTCTGCTACCCTGTTGCCTCTAGCTACCTGAGGTCTCCCTTCTGATGGCTTCTACAGTAGATCACTGCAACTTCAGAGGGGGCCCATACTGCTTCCAATAGTTCCAGTATTTCTGCATAGCCGGCATAGCGGATCCCATCCTTTACATAACTACTGCCATCAGTGAAGTACTCAACATCTGACTTTTCCAAGGGCTGTCTTTCAAGTCATGTGCCAGAGGTTCTGGTGAGGTGGGAAGCAGAGTTTAGGGTGTTAACAGTCTCTGGATGAATTTGAGGATTTTCACACAGTATGGCCAGGTATTTGACCACCCAGCTGTTAGTGAACCAATGATTTCCTTTGTAAGCCATCAATGCCCGTACCTGGTGTGGGACCCAGACATAGGTTTCCTGACCTAGTGATAGCTTGTCAGCTTTGACCACCAAGAGGACTGTTGCTGCAATGGTCCGCAGGCAAGGTGGCCACTGGCCAACCATGTGCTACAGATGTCTAGTTGTTTCGAGAGGTATGCCACAGGGCGTTGCCATGATCCCAGGTACTGTGTCAGGACTCCCACTGCTATTGTTCTTCCCATAGAAACATCTTTCTCTCTCCCCCTTTGTGAATTTATAGAGGGGCCTTGCTTTGGCAGCAAAGTCTGGTATCCAAATCTGGCAGAATCTGGCTGCTCCCAGGTTGGGGCAGGGATCTGGCAAACAGCTTCTTTCCTGCCCTTTCCCAACTGTCTCTGGCCTTCTGATACCCTGAATCCCAGGTATTTTACAGTCTCTTGGCACAATTGAGATTTTCTTCTAGATATCTTATAACTTGCTTCCCAAAGTAGCTGCAACAGTTAACTTGTTCACATTACTTCCTGCTTTTTCCTTAGATCCAGGTCTGCGCATTCTCTGCCTTTATGAGTTTTTTTTCTATTGTCAGTGCTTCTGCTAACATGTCAACTTTCTCTTTCATTCTACGGTAAGATTCTCTCTTCAATTCCTTTCTGTAGGCCACTCAATGGGGCCACATCTGTTTTTCCTAACTCTTCAACATGATTTAAACCTTACTGGCTTATTCTGTGTCTCTCCTCTGAATTGAAAAGAGTCAGTAGGAGCTGCTGGCACTCCACCAAAATGGGACTATAAGTCTGAACTATTAAGCGGAATAAGTCTGTCATAGCTGAGTTGAAAGAAGTCTTTAGGATAGAAATGGACATTTGACCTGTGCGCCCATTGGTCGCTTCTGTGGCCATTTTCATCCTACTTATGCTGAGAGTGTCAAGCCCAGCGGTACAATTTGGGGTATATACACTGCGACTGAAGACTGAGGGGATCTGGTCATCTACCTGTGCAACATAATGACCTAAACTTGATTCCCCCAGTCTACGGGGTGGGGCGTCAAGACTCGTTAGGACTCCCCTTCTCTCGAATACCATCGAGAGATTCTTATCCCAACCAAAAGGCAAATATCTCACCTGGTCCTGAAGTGGAGCTTTAACTGTTTGGTTGGTTCCTGAGTTCGGGTTCAAGATGTTGTTGGGGTGGCTTCGGAGCAGGCGGCCAGGATGTAGCGTATTCTCCCAGACAATTTGTCCAGTGGTAACTTGGAATGAAAAAAAGTGTGCTGGAAGTATAAAGTTAAGCTGCAACCTTAGATCCGATAAAGAAACAGTAGTGATAAATGAAAGCAGGTGCACTAAAACGTATAAATAAATAAATACCAAAACTGGTGATATTACAAAAGAAAACGGTGTGTCACACACTGGTGACTACACTCTAGTGAAAAATCACAACAACTAAAATAGGTCTTAGAGTGAGAAATCACAATATAAATGTCCACCTATTCACTATTGTGAATCTGTGACCAAAAACATACCAAGTGGGTGAATATACCTAGGTGGTGGTTTATACAATAAATAGACAAATATGTTAACAAAATATATTATAAGTAGACAGTGGGTAAGTGAGAAGGATGATAGTCAACAAAGTCCAAAATAGTGTTGATACTGAATGCAACTTTGCTTCAGCTTCACAAAATAAAATTGTGCAGATATCCCATCACCACTTAAAGACTGGCTTCCCTTACCAAAGGAAATGTGTATTAGGGCGTGATAGTATACAAATCCAAGTGCTCAGGTGAAGGAAGGAATCAAATAGAATTCTTCTCTCCTCTCCAAGAGGGGAAGGAGAAGCCTCTTACCAGAAAAACAAATATATCTGCTTGTAGGTAATCATCCACTATAGATATCCTCCTCTCTTCCTGTTTGGTAGCTGGATAGGACCCCTCTAGTTGTTGGTATATGCCTCACAATGAACCATGTAAAAGATGGAATAGACTAATGGTGCAGTATCTCAAATCAAGTTTAATAAAAAAGGTAGAAACACTTACAGCAGTAGTCTTGTATAGTGCATAAACAGACCGAGGGATGAGTGAGAGCCACGGCCGCCTGCAACGCGGACCGCGGCGATGTATGATGGCGATGCGGCGCTCCTCTCTGACGCGTTTCCTTCTAATGCGGACGTCAAACGGGGCAGGAGATGGCGCGTATTGTCATTTCTGCCCTTAAATACAAGACAAATGCGAGGGCTTCCGGTGTCTGCAGAGTATGTATTGCTAAACTGGAAAGAACATATCGGATCCATCCGGAATGCTGTAAACTGAATGTAAATGGCCAATACTGTTTTGTATTGAGTTAGTAACCCACACTTAGGTAAAATCTTGATACTGTATTATGGGCCAAAATCAAAACAAACTCAAAATAGCAACATACATTTAACTAAATGTCCCGGAAGTGATCTCTCGCAAGGATTTCAAAAATTAAAAATGCAATATGACCTAAATCACTTATGCGTGTATAAGAGATACATAATAAAATAACAAACAATGTTATTACATAACATCATCTAAAATTCAACCCCAGGAAAAAATCCTATTTATTCAAAATGGGCTAATGAAGTAACTAGTGGAATAAGGGGCATTATATACCAACATGTCCAACTGGTAAAATCCAATATCTTAAAAAATTAAAAATTAAAAGGTATGTAAAATCACAGCCATTTACTTCTTAAAAGTAAAAATTAAAAGAAGAACATATGAAACCAATTATCATTAATAAAAAATAGCAATTTCAGTCAAGAACTTAGATAAGAAAATATGCACCCAAAAAAACGCTCAATAAATTCCAGACTTTTCTGGATGTACAGAAATACATACAGAAATTAAACTTCAAAAGCCATTTTTTATCCAAGGCTAATGAGAGAAACTACGTGTCCTATAACCAAACCTCTTGTATCCCTACCAATTTGAGAAACGCCTCTATGTTTAATCCAGGAGGGACCCTCAGTAATCATGTGATGATTTTCAAGGAGGTAGTTCTGAAGGAATTAGAAGAAAAATAATTTTTATTCACACCACAAAGAGACCTTTCAAAAGGGATTAAAACGCTATATGACAATAAAGATTTAATTATTCGTCTGGCGGATAAAGGAGGAGGAACGGTTCTCTAAAAAAGAGAGGATTACCTAACTGAAATGAATCACCTCCTTTCAGACCAGGAAACTTACGAAGTCCTTAAAAGAGACCCCACTTCCGCCTACAAGAGAAAATTGGAGAGAATTATTAAGAAAGGCTTTGAAGAAGGTATCATTAGTGAGAAAGAGAAACAGTATCTAGTACCGCTCTCTCCACGGATACCTATTATTTATTACCTCCCCAAGGTACATAAAAGCCTTACCAAACCACAAGGGAGACCGATAGTGAGCGGAATAGATTCTGTAACATCCAGAATTGGCAAATATGTCGATTTTTTTCTGCAGCCGCTTGTCCAAAATACACCTGCTTATCTCAAAGGTACCTCCCAGTGTATCAAGGAAATTACCCAATTAGAGGTTGAAGGGCATGTGTTATTGGTAACTGCCGACATCACATCCTTATACACAGTCATTCCACATGACTTAGGGTATGGGGCTGTGAGTGTGTTCCTCGATCAAGCTTACGAGATTCCTCTGAAGCAAAGGAAGTTCATCTTAGAACTACTAACATTCGGGATGGAGCACAACTATTTTTATTTTGGCAACCAATTTTTCCTCCAACGAAGAGGTGTGGCGATGGGGGGCGAAATTTTCCCCCAGTCTCGCCAACCTCTTCATGGCACTCTGGGAGGATAGGAATATCTTTTCAGAAAAAATACATGAATTGTTTTTTTGGTATCGCTATATAGATGATGCCCTCTTCATTTGGAGAGGTACTGAAGCGACTCTTCACCGATTCATGGAAAATCTAAATCATAACAGTTGGGGTATCAGATTCACTTACTTGTACAGTACATCCTCAGTATGTTATTTAGATCTGATAATTTCCAGAAAAAGCACCGGTTTTCTTACCAGTTCATATCAAAAACCAAAGGATAGGAACGGCTTCATTTCTATCGACAGTTGCCACCATCCCTCATGGCTACGGTCTATACCTAAAGGTCAATTTAGGAGTATCCGAAGAAATTGTTCTGAAGTTGCGGAGTACCAAGTACAAGCACAATCTCTGAAAAGGCAGTTTGTTGAAAAAGGATATGATCCCTCTTCATTGGAGAATGACATGCAAGAGATAGAACAATATAAACAAGAGGAACTTATCATCCCCGTACTGACGATGGACAACAGAAAGTGAAGAAAAATTTTGATTTCGCCTTTCTTACCCAATTTTCCAGTCATTACAGGTGGATGAACTACGTGTTCCGTAAACATTGGGGAATATTACAGCAAGATAGGAAGGCGAGGAACCTATTGAATAGGAGAGCATTTAGCTAATATTCGCAAAGGTTTTCCTGGACACAGCTTATCCCAGCATTTCTCCTCTCATTATCACAAGAATCATAAAAATTTGGAGGTAGTTGTGATAGAAAAATACACCCCCCACTGGCGTGGTAGCAATATGAAGAGATCCACATCCAGAAGGGAAACCTTCTGGAATTATAAACTCAACAGCTCCCGCCCTCTAGGACATAACATTGAATGGGACATAAATGCATTCATAAATAATAGCTAAAATATGTTCCATTTATATTCATTATTGGTCAGTTTTGGTCAGTTATCCAATTTTCTTCTCTAAGTTCTTGACTGAAATTGCTATTTTTATTATAGATAATTGATTTCATATGTTCTTCTTTTTATTTTTAAGAAATAAATGGCTGTGATTTTACATACCTTTTAATTTTTTAAGATATTGGATTTTACCAGTTGGTCATGTTGGCATATAATGCCCCTTATTCCACTAGTTACTTCATTAGCCCATGTGGAATAAATAGGATTATTTCTTGGGGTTGAATTTTAAATGATGTTATGTAATAAAATTGTTTGTTATTGTATTATGTATCTCATATACACGCATAAGTGATTTAGGTCATATTGCATTTTTAATTTGTGAGATCCTTGCGAGAGATCACTTCCGGGACATCTAGTTAAATGTATGTTGCTATTTTGAGTTTGTTTTGATTTTGGCCCATAATACAGTATAAAGATTTTACCTAAGTATGGGTTGCTAACTCAACACAAAACAGTATTGGCCATTTACATTTAGTTTACAGCATTCCGGATGGATCCGATATGTTCTTTCCGATTTAGCAATACATACGCTGCAGACACCGGAAGCCCTCGCATTTGTCTCGTATTTAAGGGCGGAGATGACGATGCGCGCCATCTCCTGTCTCGGTTGACGTCCACATTAAGAGGAAACGCGTCATCGTCATCATACATCGCCTCGGTCTGTTTATGCACTATACAAGACTACTGCTGTAAGTGTTTCTACCTTTTTTATTAAACTTGATTTCAGATACTGCACCATTAGTCTATTCCATCTTTTACATGGTTCATTGTGAGGCATATACCAACAACTAGAGGGGTCCTATCCAGCTACCAATCAGGAAGAGAGGAGGATATCTATAGTGGATGATTACCTACAAGCAGATATATTTGTTTTTCTGGTAAGAGGCTTCTCCTTCCCCTCTTGGAGAGGAGAGAAGAATTTCATTTGATTCCTTCCTTCACATTTTGTCCAGTGGTGCCTGAGACATAGGCGTGATCGAAGGGACCGACTCTGGACCGACCCCCACGAGTCTGGTTTCCCTGTCAATGCACAAAGAAATGTAGCAGCAAATAGTTTTTGGAAACCAGAATTGGAGTCAGGACGCAAACTTCAGGAAAACAAACCTTTTTATTCGCTAGCGAAGAAGACTTAGCAATGACTCAAGTCAATTTTGCAAGTGCCCAAATAAGCGTGTACATCACATATTGTATATACCATGAGTTACGTCACATATACATATTTCCTTAACTAGTTTGGCAAGCAATACAAATGTTCCCTGTTATTTCTTATCTATGGCAATAAACATTCCCGGTTTCACACTTATCTGTATTCTCATTAGTTACTGGAGAACAGAGAGAAAGAGAGGTAGAGAAGGGGGGGGGGGGGGTCTAAACTGCACAGCTTTACTGTTTCTGTCTTTGTAGTACTACAGGGATTTTCAGAATCAACCATTTTGTTTTGCTTATTATCCACCATTTTAGAAGGCTTTCCAGGTGATGCCACAATACGAGATGAAAGACTGATTGACAGGCATGTTCCTACTTTTATGCCACACTTATTCCTGACTGGAACAAGGAGATTGACAAACTATAGAACCACTAATATTTTTTTATGGTGCAATCACATGTAGAGTCATTTAAAAAACAGTTGTTCTCCTCTAGGTGTCTAGGTGTAGATGAAACCCACTACTTCTCCTTTAGGTGTAGATGGAACCCACTACTTCTCCTCTAGATGTAGGTGAAACCCACTACTTCTCCTCAATGTGTAGGTGAACCTCAGTGGGTCTCATTTGGATGCAGGAAAACCTCTTAAGGCATATAGGAGGGCATCTTAAGGATTGCATCTAATTGCTTACCAGTTATGCACTTCTCCATCATTAAACTGTTAAAGGGAACTTGGACTTCTTTACCAGTTCACAAGAGTTGTACCCAAAGCTTCTCCTCTCTTGTCCAGAACTCTCTTGATAAGAACTCTTCTTTATCCTTCCCTGTCTGGAATGTTTGAAGAACCATTTCAATAAAAGAGAGGAAAATCCTGGGGATTCCTTTAGAAATGGATAATAACTTAAGTTTTACATTATATTTATTAATGACCAAAAGTACTGGCACTCCTCATTTTTTTTTCAAAGAAACCCAATTTGCCAGAGAAAAAGTTAAAATTGACACTAATGGCATCCACCATTCTTTATTCCATAATAAATACAGAAGAAGCTTTTATTTTGCCTTATGACTCAATGTGTTGTAAATAGAAATAAAAACAAATTAAAATGGCATGGACATAATTACTGGTATCCCTTAGAAATGGAAATACATTGTTGGATTTTAGTGATCTTCCACTCAAACTATTTATCCAGCATTATAGGTATTTTTAGTTTCATATTCAGTCACTCAGTAACCTTTCAGGCATGTTGTGTCATTGTGTACAGCACAATAAATGTGGACACAAGAGAAAAAAGCAGAGCGTTGTCTGAAGGGGAAAAACTAATAGTTAATAGATAAGCATGGTAAAGGCTACATGACCATCTCCAAAGAGCCTCATACCCCTGTAACCACATTTCAGGAATTTTAAGGTTCATGAGACTGCTGTCAAACTCCCTGCACATGGCCACAAGTGGAAAATTGCCCCCAGATTAAACAGAACTATAAACAAAATGGTTGAGAAAGAACCAATAAAAACATTAAAATAGGTCTTGGTTGACCTTTAGGATCAAGGTATAATAATATTATTTTTGCACCATTGGCCAGGGCAGAAGACTCAGGAAGTCCCCATTTTAAGACACAAACAAGGTCCATAAAGACACGGATGAGCGAGTTTGGGGTGGAGGAACTTTACTTGCCTGCACAAGTCCTGACCTCAACCCGATAGAACACTTTTGGGATGAAATAGAGCAGAGACTGTGAGCCAGGCTTTCTTGTCCAAATCAGTGCCTGACCTCACAAATGCGATTCTGGAAGAATGATCAAACGTTCCCATAGACACACTCCTAAACCTCGTGGACAGCCTTCACAGAAGAGTCAAAGCTGTTATAGCTGCAAATGGTGGGACAACTCAATATTGAACCCTAAGGACTGGAATGCCATTAAAGATTATGTGCGTGTAAAGGCAGGCGCCCCAATACTTTTGGTAATGTAGTGTGTGTTTAGTAGTACTATACATATCATCCAAACAACTTAGTATATCCAGATGAATTATACCTTGTTTTTTTAAAGACAAATTGGGCTTTCATTTGGTGGTTAATAGCAATGATATCTCCTGTTTTTTTATTATCAAAGAAAAACTAGGACAAAAAAAAAATAGCTGTATATTTATTTCTATTACCAAGGACATCCCTACTCCTGACAATCACAATGATATCACATATGTTTAGAATATTTATTGTTGTACCTGTATTAGGGCCCAAGAACAATAGTGCACATTTTGTTTTATATCCATTCTCAAACACCCTGATACTAACAAACTTACACTGATACAAATTAAAACATTTCTTTTAATCTTACCTTGACCCTGACCTTTGACCCCAACTTTAACTCTGAGCATGATCTTTGACCTTAAACTTGACACTGACCAAGCTCAAATCCAGATTTAGTTATCTTACCGATGTTAATAATATTATTGTTTTTATTATGTTTTTACACACATTTTTGGTTTAGTCCCCGTTCACACTGGGGCGACCTGTGAGGCGACCTGGTCGCCTCACAGGTCGCCGTAGGTCGCCTTCCATAGGGAAGCTGCGGACCCCTTCTAATAGGAGCGACACAAGTCGCTCCGACCTAGAAAAAGGGTCTGGAGCTTCTTTGGGGCGACCCGGAGCGACCGTCATAGACTTCAATGTTATGAAGTCCGTGCCGGCCGCTCCGAGGTCGTGGCGCGCTGCTTGCACCGCGACCTCAGAGGTCGCCCCTGGAAGTCGGATCGCCCCTGTGTGAACGGGGCCTATTTTCTCCTCTAGAAAGTAGAAAAAAATACAATGTATCATTTTCTCTATTTACGAGGAGAAAAAATCTATGTAGCAGGTAGACATTTAACTGGATGTTTTACAAAGAGAGTGGTCTGGTGATAAATTTGGATATATCTCAAGGAGGTTTGTGAAGCCTCTTAAAAGGGAAGGCACATCATAACCATTAATATACATAGGGCAACATCTCTAGGTGAGAGCACAGAGTGAAAGGTGGTGGAATACACATGGCACATGTTGGATGAAAAGTATTCATGAGCACATGTGGAGAATTGGTCATTTACACACCTTAGGAAAATAGGACTATTAATAATCTTTTTTGGTGTTTACACACTGTTTGGGGCTCAGTATGAATATTAATGAAATGGTGTGGATCATGTACAGTATGTGTATTTAATTGCTGCCACTAGAGAGGGATTTTTTCTTTTTCAGTTTAATGTTTGTTGATTTATATAATAGAGTTTTTACCTCTATAAGTAAACTTAGGTTATGGATTATATGCATATAATATAAGTGTATCAATAATTGTCAGCAAGCAGTGGATTATTTTGTTTTTCATGTGGTTGCCCTGCCCTTTATAATGTATTCAGTTGATCTTGGTGGGTAACACATGTCACTGTGAGCGGCAACTGCTGTATTTTTTTTTTTTCCATTAAAGATTTTTATTAAATATTGAGGCAATACAAGCATAATAACATCCAGCATTTTAAAAGGGAAATACAAAAACTTCAGAGTAGCGTAACACGGACAATAATTGCATCATTATGCACAGATGTACATTCACGACCTGATACTTTGCAAGCAGGAGAGGAGCCAATTGACACAATCATAGTCTACAAGGAAGGGGGGGGAGGGGAAGAAGGGGGGGGGGGTAGGGGAGGTGGGCAGAGGTGGAGGAAGAGGAAGAGGGGTAGGGGGGGGGAAGGGGGGGGGGAAGGAGATGGGTGGGGGGGGGGAGAGGAGGAGGTGAGGGGAAGGGAGAGGGGGGAGGGAGGAGGAAGATGGGGAGGTAGAAATGGGAGAGGGGGGGGGGCTCATAGAAGAGGGACGAGACAGGAGGAGGGTAGGGGGGAAAAGGAGCAGGGGAAGAAGAAGACGTGAAGGAGGGGAAGGGGGGGAGGGAAGGAGGAGGAGGGAGGGGGGAGGGGGGGGGAGGGAGACAGGAGGGGAGTAAGGGGGGTGGGAAGAGGGGAAGGAAGGAGTACCTGATTGGGGTAGCATGAATGGGGGGGGGAGGATAGGGCATAGTGTACGTGTTGGAGGGGATGTGAAGCATGTCAATAGCCATCTCCAGTATTACCAAAACGGAGGAGTAATGGAAATTGGAATAGAAGGTATAACAACTAAAAACTTAACAACATAACAACAGAATAACAGCTGGTCAGCTGAATTATCAACACATCAATTTCAAAGTATTCAATATTGGGGTTACTCAATGTTAGATTTTACCCTTGAGCCAGGAGGACCATTTAGACCATTCCCTATCGAATCTGGCACTGCGACCGGCCTTATAGGCAAGTAGGCGTTCATATTCAAAAGTAGTTTTGACTCTATCAATAACGTCCGAGACTTGGGGCACAATATTAGATTTCCACTTCTGAGCCACCAGGCTGCGAGCAGCCAATAGAATGTGGGTAACTATGGTGCTGCTATCGAAAGGGAACCTCTCGACCCCCACATTCAAGATCGCCAATGCTGGAGAGGGCAGGGTAGGGAGCCCAGAGATATCCGATATCATGGAGAAGAGTGCATTCCATATATTAGTAAGGTGTCGGCAAGACCAGAAGACGTGTAGGAGGTGGGCCACCTCGCCACATCCCCTCCAGCATAATGGCGAATGGTCAGGAATAAATTTGGACAATCTATAGGGAGTAAGGTACCAACGCAAATTGATCTTCTGGGACAATTCCCAGTGATTGGTGCAGGAGGAGGACTGTTTGATGGAGCGGAAGGCTATTTTCCATTGGGCAGCTGTAAACACTTCCCCTAGATCCGCCTCCCATTTTGTGAAGGGAGTGGATGCGCTAAAATCCATTTTGGCTTGAAACAGGTTGTAGAATAGAGATGTGCCCTTGACCGAGCGTAGATTGCCCAACATGAACAACCAACCTCTCGAAGGCAAGTGGATATGCGGGGACGGCAGTGATCGGAAAAGATGTGCCACCTGTATGTATCTATAGTGTTCAGAGGCCGGGAGTTTAAACTCCCTCTGCAGATCCTCAAAGGATTTGAGAGTGTCGCCTGACAGGATATGGTCAACATTGTTAATACCCTTGTTTCTCCACACCCCAAAGGACGAGTGGGGTATGGCCATTTCCAGCACCCCCAGCGGCACGGGAACCCGCGCCTTCAGGGGGGCCGGAATGTTCTGTTTTACGAACGCCCTCCATGCCAACAGGGAGGCCCTGACCGAAATAGGCAGTCCCTCCAGTGGCACGGGGTTCCATACATCTGCCAAGAGCATCGTCCGCAGAGGATGGGAAGGACAAACATCTGCCTCCATGGAGCTCCAAATTGCATGGGATCCGGGATCTACCCAATGGCGCAGTTGGGTCAGATGAGAGGCAAGGAGATAATCCCCGATGTCGGTCATACCCATCCCCCCCGCGGACCAGTGTTTGATAAGGAACGAGTGTGCGCTCCTAGGTCTCTTCCCCCTCCAAACCAACCCCCTCAGTGCCCTTTGCAAGGAGTTGAGAATGCCCCGAGAAACTGGGACTACCAAGGACCGAAAGATGTAGAGAATTTGGGGCAGGAGAACCATCTTGAACGAGGCAAGGCGTCCCGACCATGTGAGCTCGGTTTTTGCTATTCGTTGGCATTCCTGTGAGATCTTGGCAATCAAAGGGGGGTAGTTAGTTATAGCCAACTGATCCACTTTAGGGGTCAATAGGATACCCAGATAGGGTATATAGTCCCTTTTCCAGGTATAGGGGTATTTCTGTTGCAATTTACGACAAAGCGGCTGGGGAAGGCCCAAAGGCAGGATCAGGGACTTTGTAAAGTTCACCTTGTAATAGGAAATCTGACTAAATCTCTGCAGTAGTGAGTGTGTGGCGGCCAGTGACCTCTCTGGGTCCGTCATGAAGATGATTACATCATCAGCAAAAAGATTAATTACATGGGAGCCCGAGGCGGTCACAAGGCCTTTTATGTGGGGGGAAGATCTAACTGCCGCCGCCAGTGGCTCAATAAGCAAATTAACCACTTAAGCCCCGGAGGATTTGGCTGCTAAAGGACCAGGGGTTTTTTGCGATTTTTTACTGCGTGACTTTAACGGACAATTGCGCGGTCGTGCGACGCTGTACCTAAACGAATTTGACGTCCTTTTTTTCCCACAAACAGAGCTTTCTTTTGGTGGTATTTGATCACCTGTGCGATTTTTTGATCACGCGCTATAAACAAAAAAAGAGCGTAAATTTTGCAAAAATAACAATATTTTTCACATTTTTTTATATGAAATTCCCCAAAAAAAAAAGTAAAAATCAAAATTTTTTAACATTTTTCGGCCAATTTGTTTTATGCTACCTATGTTTGGTAAAAAAAATCGCAAAAAGCGTATTTTGATTGGTTTGCGCAAAAGTTATCGCGTTTACTAACAAAGAGAAAGATTTTTGTCATTTTTGGTGTTTTTTTTTTTAACGCGTAATGGCGGCGATCTGCGATTTTTTTTTCGGTACTGCGACATTGCGGCGGACAGATCGGACCCTTGACTGACATTTTTGACACTTTTGGGGTTACCAGTGACATTACTGCAGTAATCAGTGCTATACATATGCACTGTTACTGCAAAAATGACACTGGCAGGGAAGGGGTTAACTTTATTGGACAGGGAGGGGTTAAGTGTGTCCTAGGGGCGTGCTTTCTACTGTGTAGGGACATTCCTATTGGTGTAAAAGCAAAGATCAACCGTTCTACATAGTAGAACGGTCAGATCTTTACTTTTACACAGGGAGAACTGACAGGCAGCTTGTTTACACAAGCTGCTCTGTCTTTCTCCCTTCACAGGAGCGATCGCAGTGTGACTGGCGGACATCGAGTCCGCCGGTCACACGCACTGACTTGCCTGTGAACGAGCCGCGGCGGGCGCGCGCCTCGGCGGGCGCGCGCCCGCCCGCGATAGGCTCGCAAGTCAGTGACAGGCGAGTGACGTACCGATACGTCACTCTGCCTGGCCGGGGCTGACCGCCGCAGTATATAGTCGTGCGGCGGTCGGCAACCGGTTAAAGATGGATGGGGATAGTGGGCAGCCCTGCCTCGTTCCGTTGGTTATGTCAAATGCTGTCGATAACATGTTAGAGGTGTAAACCTTCGCTGAAGGGTTAGAGTACAACGCTAGAATTGCGTTCAAAATGGGACCATGAAAGCCAAACCGCCGCAGCACTGCTGTCATGTAGGTCCAGTGTACCCGGTCGAATGCCTTCTCCGCATCCAACGAGAGCAGCAGAGAAGGCACCCGACCAGATCCCGCCCTGTCTATAAGCCCTATAACCCTTCTAGTCGCGTCAGAAGTCTGGCGACCACGTACAAATCCGGATTGGTCCGGATCAATAAGAGCAGGCAATATGGGATGAAGTCTAAGAGCCAAGACCTTGGCATACAACTTTGCATCGGTATTCAACAAGGATATCGGTCTAAAGTTGGGAGGGGATACCGGCTCTTTCCCTGGTTTGGGTAGCGTTACTACATGTGCTTGAAGAATTTCCCTAGGTAGAGAGGCAGAGGACACCGCAGCCGCATACATCGAGGCTAAATGGGGGCTGAGTATTTGTGCGAATCTCTTATAATACAGATTGGGTAGACCATCTGGTCCAGGGGACTTACCAGAAGGGAGTGTTTGTATAGCTCGTTCTACTTCAGCCTGTGTTATCGGGGCGTTCAAAGCTTGCAGTTGGGGAAGGGAAAGCGCAGGCAGGTCAATAGAAGCTAAGAAATCGGAGATAAGCTGTTCTGTCGGTTGGGGGGTGGACGCGTCATCTTTTAAATTGTACAAGGATTCGTAATAGCTAGCAAACGCGTTTGCTATATCTTGAGGGTTTAGAATTTTCGCCTTGGTCACAGGATCTAGTAGATAGGCTATCCTATCCTTGACCCGCCTAGCTTTGAGCTTGGAGGCCAGTAGCTTCCCGGCTTTATTACCCGCTGAATAGTGGGAGAGTTTAAGGGCCCTAAAATATTTGTCCTGTTGCGCTATCAACATACTGCGCAGGTCAGATCTGAGTTTGGTCAATTGAAGGGACAGAGTAGGGTTTGGGGTGGTCTTATTTATAGGTTCCAATCTGCGAATCTCAGCCAAGATATGGTCCAGCTGCCGCGTCCTCTGCCTCTTAAGCCGTGAACACAATTTAATAAAAATACCACGGATAAAGGCCTTATGGGCACACCATACTACCGTTGGGTCAGAAACTGAACCCACATTGTGTGAGAAATATTCCACAAGGTGCCTCTCCAGGTGAGAGGCATATTGAGGGGTGTCCAGGACCTGAGTGTTTGCTCTCCAAATGTAGGCCATGCCTGGAGAACGAGCCTCCTGTATCGTTATGGACACAGGGGCATGGTCCGACCAGGCAATGTCATGGATGGAAGACTTCCCAGTCACTTGCAGCAAATGTTTGTCAACCAGGATCATGTCAATACGGGAGTACATATTGTATCTGGAGGAGTGAAAAGAGTAGTCACGTTCCCCCGGGTGATGACATCTCCAGACATCAAACATCTCCACCTCGTGCAACATGGATTGAAGGGCAGGAGGGCGACGTTTAGGCGAGGAAGAGATGTCCAAGGACGGGTCAGCTGTCATATTGAAGTCCCCACACACAACCGCGGATCCATATCTATGTCTGTCCAGCAAGCGGAACATTTTCCTCCAGAACCGCGGCTGGTGTGAGTTGGGGGCATAGGCGGACAAAATTGTAAAGGGGGCATTATTGATATCACATTGTAGCAAAAGGTAGCGACCGTTGGGGTCAGGAACTTCTGTACGTAGTGAAAAGGCCACTGTGTCTTTGACGGCTATGAGGACTCCTTTGCGTTTGCAATCAGCAGAAGCCATGAATATATGCGGGAAACTCTTGTGAGACAGTGTAGGGGTTGCAGAACGATGAAAGTGGGTTTCCTGTATACAGAGGACATCACTTTTGAGGGTTAAGGCCTCGCGCCACATTGACGCCCGCTTGGCAGGGTGATTCAGGCCATGTACGTTCAGGGATGTAACAGTTACAGTCATGGTAGAAAAGTAGAAGAATATAGAGTGTTGCCTGGGCCATTACCTCTAAAGAGCGGTGACAGGGATTCCCATTCAAGGTTGCGGGCTCCGGCTGCAGGTAGGGTATGTTGAAGTGTGCAAAACCAGGCATATTTCGGCTGACCAGAAAAACAAAATAACAAGGTGAAAACAAAGAATATTAAAACGAAAGAGCTCATTGGAGTAGCTCTATTAACGGGTGAGAAACTGAAACAAGTAGCGTGAGCAGGTATACTGCACAAAATCATGGGGGGGAGAAAGGTATGCGAGCCCTGTGGCCAGACTCAGGGAGAGGAATTATGCGAAGCAGCCTGGGTGGGCTGGCCCTTGGCCTTTTTCTTCCCTTTTTTGCCTTGTGTGATCGTTTGCCATTCCTCAGACAGCGGAGATATGCGATCAGAGGGCTCCCGCGGGGTGGGGTCCTGATCAGGGAGGATACCCCATGTCCGGAGCAAATCCAGGCCCTCCTGCATGGAGGAGACATTGTGGGTCTTATTGTTGTAGGTTACTGCAAGTTTGACAGGGAACCCCCACCTGTAAACTATGGAATGATTTCTGAGGACTTTTGTCAGCGGGTGCAGGGCTCTCCTCTTTTGCAATGTATATTGCGATAGATCCGCAAACAATTGGATCCTGGAGTATGTCTCCGGGATGGGGGTCTTCCTCCGGAACACTGACATAAGATTGTCTTTCACATGGTAGAAATGCACCCTCATAATGACATCCCGGGGAATCTCATCAGGGAGAAAGGATGGCTTAGGCAGGCGGTGGATCCTATCAATAACCAACTCAGATATAGGGGTTTGCGGGAGGACCGCCAGGATAAAGGCACGTGCATAGCTATCCAGGTCACCGGGGAGCACAGACTCCGGGACCCCCCTGATTTTAACATTGTTCCGCCTGGAGCGGTCCTCCATATCCGCAATTTTGGCCTGGAGCTTTTCGATCTCATCCTCATGGGAGTAATGGGCATCTATTAGCTCGTTGTGGGATGCTGCAAATTCCCCCATCTTAGTTTCAACTCTGTCCATGCGACCCCCCAGGGCTCTGGCCTCCACTTTAAATGCGCTGACACATTCCATGACGTCTGCGTGCATGGATGCCCGCAGGGATGTCATCATGTCCTTAAGCCTAGCCTCAGAAACCGGTCTGTCACTAGCAGGAAAGGAGTCGAAGTTAGGGGGAAGCTCCCTGGTGGAGTCCATAGAGGACAGATCCCCCTGGCTTACCTCCGCCGGTGCTCCCTCCGACAGTCTGGGCTTGCTCTTGACCGGGCTCCTGGACATCGGGGTTGATGCTGCTGGTGATCGAGGTTGGCCCGCTTTCTGTGCCGAGATCTGCGGAGGACTGAGCGAGGAATGGGACGTCCCGCTAGTCGAGGCCGGAGATCCGCCACCGCCGCCATCTTGGCCGCGCGGCCTGTCCTGGGGCATGAAAAAGTGCTGGAGCTGCCTCGGGTGGCCAGTCTCCTTCTTCTTTTTGGCCATCAGGCAGGAAGGCTGGGGTGTGTAGCAGTCGATCGGGGATGGTCTGGCTGAGAAACGAAGCCTTAGGGCGCCGATGGATGCCGATATTCTCCCTGGTCCGGCGGAGCTACACACTCAGACGTCCATGCAGTCTCGCTGCGGCCACGCCCCCGCAACTGCTGTATTTTTGATTGCACATTATTAAATGATGGAAGTCAGCAGAGCTTCACCTCCTTCACTAAGCTAAGAAAAAATTCCCTTGCAAAGTGAACAGCCAATTTGTCTTTAGTAAATCATTCTCATACAGTCTACACTTTCATGAACAGTTGCAGGAAATTACCCATTTTATTTAGGGCTAAAATTATCACCCTAAGACAAGAATTATTTTCCTGGCAGGATCACCAGGTTTTTGTGAATTAATCGACTACAAGTACTGTCAGCCATTGTGGCTAACAGCTTGAAGTTCTCAATGAACTGAGAGGGCACTGGTGAGCACTCTTGTAGTTCATTGATCTTCCTACTCTCAAGTAATTGCCAGCCAGTATCAGCGGTATGGCAGACAGCTATCCTGAGTGTCTGCACTGCAGGCCAGGAACAAAGAGAGGTGCTGCTCCAGGTGAGTCATTCAATCAGTATGCAACTCTACATATGGGTGCAAGCCCTTGGCTGGCTTCCGAGAACACTGCAGGCTCCTTAGAAAAAAAAAATATTAAATGCACATTTTTTTTTTACCTGCAAAAAAAATTTGCATTTTTTTTTTCTTGAAAAGGTGAACTTAGCCTTTGATGCAGCTACCAAATCCATGGACTGGTAAGCTGCAATATATTACATTGTTGTTCTTGGGTATAGATGCATTTTGAACATCCATGTAAGACATGGGTGCTCAACCTCTGGCCCTCCAGCTTTTGCAGAACTACAAGTCCTATCATGCCTCTTCCTTTGGGAGTCATGCTTGTAACTTTCAGCCTTGTGATGCCTCATGGGACTCGTAGTTCTGCAACAACTGGAGAGCCACAAGTTGAGCACCCATGATACAAGATCTACCCCTCACACCTCATCAGTCGAGAAAAGAGTGGAAAACCTTGCAGCCTATTCCCAAGCACCTACCAGAAAGGATGTAGTCCTCCAGGGACTGTTCTGATGGACTGTAAAATCTCTATGTCCTAACAATCCCATCTCATTGAAGGGCATATGCCATATTAAGGAACTATAACATGCAACCAGCTAATAATTATAGTTATAGAAGGGAAAAACAATTTTCAGATTTAAAATGTTAAAATTTCTATTGAACTTTAGTTATTTATTTTAAATTAGTCAATAATTTGTTTTAAAGTGAAACGTTTTTCAAAACATCTGGTTAATGTGTTTTATAATTGAAAGCCCAGTAGTGTAAAAAAAGCTTTTTTGCACCCATTCTATGCAGAGTCATATAATTGAAGGAAGCTGTTTGGACCAGGAATTGTATTTCTATGCCTAGAGTTATGTTTATAAGAAAGTGTTGCTTTACTGCTGTTCATCTGTTTTTTTTTTTTAAGCTATCTTCCTTAATATAGGTACCCAGTGGCATAGGGGCATGTCAGGTGGGGAGTGTTGGCAGGTGTTAGTGCCTCTTTAATTATAGCCCCTCCTGCAGTGAGGTAGTGGTTGGAGTTTGTGTATAGTTTTATAAAAAAAAAAAAAAAAAACATTATAAATAACTTTTTTCCCCTTTTTTTTTTATAAGTGATCACATTCCCTCTGTCCCCTCTGCCCTAAGCTGCATAAGAGCTGGGAGGGGGGGGGGTAGAGAAACAAGAGTACATTGAGCT
Organism: Pelophylax lessonae; assembly: GCF_965119305.1. Taxonomy (NCBI): domain Eukaryota; kingdom Metazoa; phylum Chordata; class Amphibia; order Anura; family Ranidae; genus Pelophylax; species Pelophylax lessonae. The sequence continues at coordinate 246,190,888 of NC_138773.1, read as the reverse complement.
TCCTAGTCAATGGGTGTGGGAAGGGGGTGTCAGGATAAGTCTGATCTTTGGAGAGCACACTGAGTTCCCAGCACAGCTCGACAACTGACCATGCTGTGCTCTCCTGCTTAGCGTGGTCAGTTTTTAATAGGAAAGTAGACTGACTGGCAGGAACACCAGGGATTTCACACAAAGGAATCAATACAAAGAGAACAGGATTGTTTTTCATACAAGGTACAGCAGGCACATATCGGGAATATATGTATTGGAAAGTTTTTTCTCCATCTTATCTTCGTAACATTTGGTAGTCATATCCCAAAAAATTCTAAGGATCTTTTTTTTTTTATCTCACGGACGAAATGTGAGAAATAACACTTTAATAAATGTTCTGCCCTAAAGACTACTGACTGGAAGTCACCTCTGGAGGCATTGTGTTCTGCAATAGAGACTTCTGTCAGGATGTCATGTTCTTGACTGTGTGTGTCCACAAGAAAGGTATTAAAATAGTGACTGAATTGTGCAGTAAAGCAGGTAAAATACAACTGGCCAGTGGAAAAGAGTGACACAATAAGGCAGAGCTTCTCCTAAACAACAGGTAGGTGACCATCCCACCCAAGAAGAAGCAGGGTGGGTCCAGAGTCAACATGGCGGGAACCACCATCCAATGGGGGACCCTTACAAGGTGTTCCCAGAACACAAGAATACCAGGAACCTAGAGGAGTTAAAACCTAGTTTAAATCAGCTAAATATATTCCAAGTGTGGTCTTACAGGTGTGCAAAGTCTTACAGTTTATTTACTTTAGAAAGTAGCCACAGTCTGAGTAGAAAAGCCTGTTTCCTGCTAGCATGCTGCAGATAAGGACCCTTCTCTCTGTGTGGAAGTGTCATGTACCTGGGTGTCCTTGAACCGGGAGCTTCCTTGTTCCATAGCTTGCAGCCTTATCTGTTGTGCCACAAAGAAGCTCTGGAGTTTGTGCAGTGATTTTCCAGCCTGATGCGTTACGTTTGGAAACTCTAGCTCCACCTGCTGCCAGCTGCAAACAATGTACAATTTAACCAGCTGTGATCAATGTACAATTTACTCAGCTTTCAAAAAGCAGCACTTCCTGTTCCTCAATGCCCGTTTGTTTGGAATATCTTCCTGTTCCTCTGTGTGCTGCTTGCTCTTTGATAGACTTTCGTGTATGAACTTTTGCCTGTATTCTTGACCCCTCTTCAGCCTGCCGAATCTGTACTTCACCGCCAGCTTGTGTGTGACTTCTGCCTGCCTGACCATTCTTTGGATTACGTTTGGATACCGCTTTGCCCGATCTGTTGCCAGCCTGATCCCTGACTACGTTTTTGCCTGAATCCTCAGCACTCAAACTCCACTTCGGACTTTACCTAACAGGTACCTAACAGGAAGACTTGATCTCTCTACAGAGGTTTGACACACCCTCTGCAAAATCAGAGATATAGCTCTATAATCAGCAGGGAAAATGGGTTTCACTGATGGCAGAAGTATAATAACAGGGCTATAAGACTTTGCATTTCTTTCTTTTTGATGCACCCAGAATGTACTTGATGTACTGATTAAGACTGCACGTTCGGTTTGGTTGTAAATATCCGGTGGATCTTGTATACTCCAATCATCTCTAGGATGAAGAGTGAAGAACCTGTTTGATTATGCCCATGTACTTATGACTGTGCCTAATTTTCAAGTTCAACCCATAATCAATGTGAAAGGTCAATTACAAGTCATGGGTTTACCAGGTTGGAGTAAATGCTGGACTGCAACATTCATCTGAAAGAAGTTCATCTGCATATCTGTGCATATGTGTTTTATTAATTTACTAATTTTTTTATTTTGCTACAATAAATAAAAAAAAAAAATGATTGGAGTGTCTCTTTACCAAGATCGAAAATAAATATGGTCTTCGTAACTCCTCTGGATGCTTTGCTATTGTTGGCAGGCTTGTCTTTGATAATAGGCAGCCGTTTTGCAGTAGTAGACAGTATTTATCTCTGTGATTGTGAGTTGCTGGAATGTTTATCTTTGCTTGAGTTGCTTGGCTATTGCAGAGCTAGTTGAAGTGATTCATGGGTCTGACAGATGTCTGGTACAGCTGGATGTGTCCTTGATTATCCCCAAAGTCTGGACAGCACTGTCATTCACTACAGCCCAAATTATCTCTGTATCGACTGTGGAGTCTTGCGTGACAGTACTGTAATAGCTAATTACTAAGCATACCTTTGAAAACTGCTTCATAACGCAGGCAGGAATTCAGAAAAAAAAGGAAATGTAGTAACCTACCTACATCATCTGCTACCATTTTTTTTATGAAGTAGACATCCTCAAACGTCCAATTTATTACTAAACTGTAGCAGCGGGTATCTACCTTACAGCAAACGTACAATTAAAAGAAAAGCACAGAGAAAAAAAAATCAAAAGATTGTCTGTCATTCACTCATTCTCAGATGTATTCCATCAAAAAGAGACTTCTTGCAAACGAGCATTTTCAAGATGTGATTTATAGGTTATTTTTTTAACTATCTGACATTGCCTGCAATCAAATTCTTGAGTTTAAACTTTAAACTGACAAGCATCAACAGAGAATATCTGAATCATGTAAAAAGCTCAACACTTTGTTTTAAGTAATTGTTTTTTTTTTTTAAGCCAGAGTAGGTGAGGAGAATAAATAAAGAGGAAATAAAATGAGAAGACTCATGACAGTGATGGATTATAGATGGTGAAAATAGCTATTAGCAGGGAGAAGATGTAAGTGCAATACTGTTGGTAAACCATGCATGATATGCAGGAACCACTGCAGCAAAGCATTTGATTTTTAGAGGAGAATATCTTTGGGATGTGGAAACACACCTAAAAAAATTCAAGTAATCTTCCTCTTTAAAGTTAACCGGGAAATCTGTAACAAAAAAGGGAGATTGGCTTTCTTCCACATCACTATAAATGAGCACTTCTTGACCAACAATGCTTGCACAGAGCAGACAGACAAGGAGTAGAGGGTACAACATCCCATTCTGACTTTTAGTGAAGATGATGAGTTCCCATGAGAACAGACAAAGCAGAATAGGAACAGCTTTTCAGTAAAAAGAATACTGTAATTTGCCACATCTTGCTCGAACTACATCTGAATGTCACTTCTGTCTTAATTACCAGGCTAATAAAGCTATTGTAGGCTTGTATTGTATTGTATAATGGAATTTCTCATTTTCTTAAGAAAATGATGTCAATGAGTCACATGAATGTCTAGCTAAAAAGGTCCATCTAAACTTTTGTAAGTGATGTAGGTGCAGAAGAAGCCAGGTTTCTGTGCTTCACAGGTGGTATTCTATGATTTAAGTTCTTTTAGCTGTTATCATGTCCAAATGGCTGGAAAGTTAGAATCAATATGCCAATTCCCCAGGAGAAAATTTTGTTAGCAAGGCTTATGGGAAGTGTCAGCTGAATTGGACTTGTCAATGTCTATGAAAATTGTTTATAATAAAAATGCTGCTTGTAAGAGTAAAAATGCATATGCATTCAGCAAATGTCGATATATTTTCAGCTCATTTGGAGGAGTAATGTCCATTGAACCTTATAGGGCCCTGGTGCTCAACCTGAGGCCCCAGATCAGCATGTGTTCCTTTGGTACCTGCTGTGAGGCACTTGGACCCCAGCATCGGTAGTGAGAGTGAGAGCTTTGATTGTCTGTAGTCTATGACCATCCCTTGTAGTTTCAGACATTCTCCTGTAGTATTACATATACTGAATATTACATAGCTCCCAATTGTCCCTGATTTGAAACAATGTCCCTCTTTCCCCCTCAATTATCCCTCATTTTTGTCTGATCTATAGAATTGTATATACCAGGTAAAATAAACATTTTTATCATTCAAAAAGTGTTTCCCAGTGCTAAACCTCTCATTTAATTTCCAAACTGCTGCATTTGTAAATTTCTAAAACTCAGTATAAAGGAATAGCAGTGGTAAAAAAAAAACACTTCTGGTTTAACTAATCAATTTTATGTGTATAATTCTCCTTTACGGAGGTGTGACATGGGGTGTGTCCTATGCCTACATACTTTTGCTAATAGGTGTCCCTTGTTCCCATCTCAGAAAGTTGTAGAGATTTGATATTATATGTATCCACTTGATGATGGCGCAGCCGCCTATAGCTCATAAGTTGACCACCACTGATACAGGAGAACACAAAAGCAATAGAATTACACAAAGCAGTCTCAATTCTCCTCTTCTGGGGTCCCCCGTTGGCGCTCCTGGCTCCTCCTCTTCTTGGTGTGCCACGATAGGAAGCTGTTTCCTATCATGGCACACCTGTGGGCTCATTCTGAGCCCTTCTACCTGTGTCCATAGACACAGACAGCACGCCTCAGCTCTGCTCCTTCATCACAGGATCTGACTGACATCAGCGGGAGCCAATGACTCCCGCTGCCTCAGCAAAGCCTGTGAGAGCGGTAAAGCTGCTACAGACAGACATAGCGCTGGATCGAGGGTTTGTGTAAGTATAAGGGGGGAAGATGGGGTGATAATATTACCTACATATTTTTTACCTTAATACAGAGAATGCATTAAGGTAAAAAAAGTCTAAGGTTTAGAACCACTTTTTAAAGTGTTTTGCTTCAGTGTTTAGGCTGGCAGCGTGACTCAGCATTGAGCCTGCAAGTGTGCCACAGGGGCTCCAGTAGACGTCTGATGACGAAACGCGTAGGGCGGAGCTACGTACGCCACACGTCACTTCCGGTCTAAGTGGTTTTGGAGCCATGGAACGCGGAAGCAGAAGCGTCCCGGCGTCCTGTCTGTAGCTGATGGTATCGGTCCGAATGTGAGTTATCTACACTTGCTATTATATTCTCATTGCATACTACGCCATTGGGGTCCCTGTTGTTTCTGCTTGAGCACCATAGATCTGTATATCCGAGGGAGGTAGCCTGGCTGAAGGAACCCCAGATTGAACTTTTCACCCTCTGTGGCTATCTACCATTTACTCCTGGCCCAGAAGAGGATATTAGGGTGAGAGTGTTACCTATTGGTTCCACTTTTCAGGCACCTCACTCACAAACACCTTGTTTTTAAATCACCCACTCACTGTTTTATAACACTTGGAAGGTGTGTTTTCACATTGGTTTGTTTACAGTCAGTGATATTTTTAGCTACTGTTGTTCACTACAACTGTATTTCTGTACATTTTTCACTGGCACTGCCATCAGGCAATAAATATTTATGACATTTTGTGCACTTTTTATTTATTGATTTTATTCATATGAGCAGTCACCTATACTATTTATTTTGCACTGTGCACTTTGTTTCTGGGGGGTACATGTCTATTCACCCCCTGCACTAATCCTTTCAGCACTTCACCTATCATTGCGATATTTGTTTTAGTGCATACACATTTGTGTGGGGGTTATTATCCCCTTTTTGGAGAAACTACTCAAACAGGTAGCGCCTCATACAAACTCCTCTCTCCTCAGTATGAGCCATGTGGCTGCTATTAAGCTGACACCTATTAAGAGTGCTGACTATGCCTCTCCTTCCCTCCCTCCTCCATCACTCATAAGAGCTGTCCTATAGCTTCCATTAATAAAAAGTGCTCTATGAATAGAGGATGGGCGTTTGAATGAATGGTCCCCCTCCTCCAATCCTAGAGCGTTTTTCACTGACGGAAGCTTTAGTTCAGATATAAATGGATTAGAAGGGCAGAAAGAGCAGGCAGCCCCTCCTGCGCGAACCGACGTAGGCCTACGTTGGTCACGCGCCTGCAGATAGGGGGCGAGTGCACACCACCGGCTACGCGCTCCCACCTCCACTCGTCAGTGGGGACTCCGATGCACGGGGCTGGTGGCTCCCATTGCCGCCAGCCACCCACAATCACTCCCCGCTGAGAGAGATCTTCTCTCTGAAATGATCACAGAGCGCCTGTGATCCTTCTATATAGGATCATAGGTCTCTGTGATCATTTCAAAAGCCCAACCCCCATGCAGTTAGAATCACTCCCATAGGCTTACATTTAACCCCTTGATCACTCACTGTGTTAACCCCTTCCCTGCCAATGACATTATTACAGTAACAGTGCATATTTCTAGCACTGATTACTGTAGTAATGTCACTGGTCCCCCCCAAAAGTGTAAAAAAAAAAAAAGTCAGTTATGGGTCCGATCTGTCCACCGCAAAGTCGCAGTCCCACTAAAAATTGCAGATCGCTGCCATTACTAATAAAAAATATTTTAAAAACAACAATAAAAATTACATAAATCTTTCCCCTAGTTTGTAGACGCGATAACTTTCCGCCCATTGCGATTTTATGAGATTTATTGCAATTTTTTTTTTTTTTTCAAAAAATTTGTAGCAGAATACAAATTGGCCTAAAATGATGAAAAAATTAGATTTTTAAAAAAATTTTTGGGAATGTTATATAGCAGAAAGCGAAAAATATTGATTTTTTTTCAGAATTTTCACTCTTTTTTTTGTTTATAGCGTAAAAAATAAAAATTACAGAGGTGATCAAATACCGCCAGAAGAAAGCTCTATTTGTGGGAAAAAAAGAATATAAATTTTATGCACATGACCATGCAATTTTCCGTTAAAGTAACGCAGTGCCCAATCACAAAAGAATGGCCTGGTCATTAAGGGGGCAAATCATTCCGGTCCGGAAGTGGTTAAAACATATAAACATACATATAAACACTTAAAATAAAAGTTTTCCAAAACATTAGTAGATTTTTTTCTTTAACTGCTTATTTTTACACCAAGGAAGCACCATTGTCAGAATTAGGCATGCAGAACTTACTAGCAGATCAAGCACTGATGCTGATTTAATGAAAGCAGTTCTCTCTTGATTTTGAAGCAAAGCTGCCCTGTGCATCACATGGGTGAACCATGATGAAGGGTCCATTTCGGGTCAAAGCCCACAAGAGCATCCTGTGGCAGGCTTAATGGCCACTCCGACACTTGATGGCACTATGTCAGCTACTTAATCAATCTGTTTGTTTCATTAATTTCTACAGCTCTAACACATGGTTTACCATTTGTGGTCTTTGTTTTGGGGTTGGTATGGTGTCCCAGGGGCTTACTATGTCTGTAAAGCTGGCTGTCCATTAAATGGTATCATTTATGTGCAAATGTTCTGGTTTTACACTGTAGAATTGATCTTGCTTTTAGAGCTGTAATTGGAAAGGACATTCACACCTTTTCTTCACCTGCTCTTTCTTAATTCTGTCATCTTGCCAAGTCTGAAACATCCATAAATGTTTAAATAGATAATTATTGTACTGTTTATTACTATTGACACTGCTAATATCTTTATTTACTATTTATTCTACTATAATTTATAAAAATAAATCTTAAGGTGTTTTGGATCCCGTAAAGAAAAATTTTGTATACAGCTGACAAGCAATTGACAGATCTGTCCAAGAATGTGAAGAATACAATATTTGTTCATCACCAAAACTGCAAAGCACCAAATTTGGTCCTACGTAAACTGGTTATAATGGCTATTTTTTTCCCTAAAAATAAAAAAGAAGGTATACTACCTTCTCTGTTCAGTGGTATTGCACAGAGCAGTCTCTTAACTCCTCTTCTGGGGTCCCCCGTTTGCGCATTAATAAGACTCCCTCACACTACTGTGTTTTTGTCTTGTACCTGATTGGAGACTGAAATGACGAGGTTGGCCTCTTTTATATCTCCAGACCAGATCCTACTGAAAGTGGAACAGAGGGTACCGAGGGACAAGAGGAACATGAGTACCGGCAGGTGTTGATAGGAGTGCTTGCAACAGGAGATGCAGTCCCAGACAGGCTGGCAGAACATCAGGTCAGGAACAGTAGCTGTGCATGAGATCCAGCCGAAGCTAAAGAGGCAATCCACACAGGCTGCAGGTTCCAGATGCGAGGCTTGTCAGAGTTGTCAGCAGGCTTTAGACAGAGGTTCACTGTGATGAGCAGAGCTTAAACAGTTGACAGCTGGATAGGCACTTGAACCAGATGTGAAAGCAAATGCGGGGACAGCAGTGTGGTCAACCGAGGTCGGCAGGCGGGCAGCGAAGTACTGAGTTATAAGACAGAGACATGGTCAAGAACAGAGCTGGGGCCAGAAACTGGCAACAGAGCATATGCAGGATCCAAGTTCAGATCAGAAGCAAGCTGGGTCATTAACAAGTGAACAAGCAGAGTAATAGCAGAGCAACAGCTAAAAGACCAATCAGCACTGGAGCATGAGCAGGAGCCCCCTTAAATAGTCTGTCGCCAACATGCATTGAGTGTGCGCCTGTGTGCACCCCTGTATGCATGCATGCGCCTAGTCACTATTCTGCCGAGAATTCTGCATATGGTAGTCATTCTCTGACTTATGTAGTTCAGCTGCAGTATTTGAAGTGATTGTAAATTCTTATTTTATTTTTTAAATAACAAATAGATTTTTACTTACCTGCTCTGTGCAATAAAATTGCACAGAGGGGCCCTAAACCTCCTCGTCTTGGGTCCCCCTCCCCACCGCTGGCTCTCCTGGCCCCTCCCCTCCAGTGAGTGTCCCTATAGAAAGACGCTTTCTATGGGACACTAATGCGGACTTGCTCCTGAGCCTCGCTGTCTATGTCTATAGACACAGACAGCTGGACTTGCCCCCACCCTGCGCCCTCGTCACTGGCTTTGATTGACAGCAGAGTGAGCCAATGGTTCTTGCTGACTCAACTGTGAGACCAGGAAGTGAGGGGAGAGAAGAGCTGCCTAACATGCATAGCGCTGGATCGAATGAGGGTTCAATGGTTAAACAATTCTATTGCGCCAACACTATAGCAGCAAAATAGGGGTGCAACAAGATAGAGGGACAGTGTGCCACATCCTAATAGTTAACAAATAATTGGAAAGAATGAAATGGACTTTCTAGGCACAATTGGAATAGAGTAAAAAACTTTTTTATTGATTGACATAAAATCAGGGGAAGGAGACCCCCTAACACAGGGGAATGGTGGTTTGGCAAAATACATAAAAAAGAAAAAACACAACAAAATGTACCTTAACAATAAGGCATAGACATACAAAATGGTTTACAATAATTGCATAATGCATGAAAAATGGTGGTATGAGGAAACTATACATTACATCATTACAAAGATGACGTAGAAAGTCCTCTAGAGTGTGGTTAGTACAGCTCTAAACGTGAGGAAGGTTCATGTAGCCAGATGCCCTACATGTTTCGCTTAAAAGTTCAAGCTTCTTCCGGAGCTACTGGTATACAAATTCCTTTTAGAGGCGGGTGTGTAGTCACAATAGCCAGAATTTAGACAAAGGAGAGGTAAACAGCTCATAAAACAATAGGGGGGGTATTCTGCTGAAGTGAGTCTGGTAACTGATGTCACTGTAGACAGGGTAGGTAAGGTGCTTGTCTTAATGAAAACAGGGACCAAATGGTGGTAACCAATAAGGAAAGAGAGCCAGAGATATATGGCTCAATCCGAGATGTAAAGGGTCCCTCATGCAGGTGTCATCAGAGAAGCAGGCTCACAAGTCAGCAGATCGACCCCCCAGATGGGGATAAACCACTCAGGTAAGTAAAAGCGGGGAGTAAGGGGGTGATACTGATGCCTACATTTTTTTTTTTTATCTTAATGCAAAAATGCATTAAGGTAAAAGGTATTTAGGCTTTAGAACCATTTTAAGATGTGTTCTACACAAATTTATAAGTATTTTACATGCCTTAAGATTTATCCCTGTGACAGGTGTGTTTAGCTACTCCAAACAGAAATAATTAATTTACACATTCCATTTAAAGTGTTTGTAAACTCAGTTACACCACTTGTACCTACAGGTAAGCCTATAATAAGGCTTAGCTGTAGGTACTATGAATATCTTCTAAACTTGCACTGTTAAGGAGATATTCAGAGTGCATGTAGCCGATTACATCATGCCGATTTCCTACCGTCTCAGCACTGGCACTGCGGCACTGGAAGGCTTCATTCTAAGTATAGTAATAAGTATAGTAATAGGTATCTCATAATGTGCTAGTATGTGATGCATACTAGCACACTATGACATTTGCTTGCAGGATTTTTTTTTTTTTTACCACCAGTGGTTTACAACCATTTTAATAAGTCAAACGTGTTACTAGTTTTAGGAAACATAGGTAATAGTTTATATACTTATAGAAAGAAGCCAAAGGTATCCTGTAATACCCAATAGGTTATACTTTTTTACCTGATATGCTTCTGAAAATCCTCAGCAAATATTGTCTTTTTTAAAGGCTGAGATCATATGACCCTGAAAAAGGGCAATGGAGTAAGTATTGTCAGGGTTTTGGCATGTGCCTCTTAATGGGGTGTGAAAAAAGGGTGTAGTGAGTCAAGGGCTCACCGTTGGGCAATCTGAATGATTCATGCAGTTTTTGAGCTATGCTAGACTTTGGGGTTGGGAGTAAAAGATGATCTCTTTGTAAATGTTTTTTCCCTTTTAAAAATATTTAAATTTAGTTTAGTTAAAGTGGAAGATGTGTTGATTTTTTATCACGGCAAGCAATAAGCAAAACATTGTTTAACCACTTGAGTCCTTAGGCCTTTTTCTCCCTAAAAATAGAGTCCGGAGAGTTTTGGTGATGACTCACTTATGCGCATGGAGGAAGAAGGAGGAATTCATCAAAACTGGACCAGCCAGAATCTGTAGTAGCTGTGCATAGCAACCAATCAGCTTGTACCTTTCGTTTTCAAAGCTTAACCACTTTACCACCGCAGGATTTTCCTGCTTTATGTCCAGGCCACTTTTTGCGATTCGGCACTGTGCGACTTTAACTGACAATTGCACGGTCATGCAACGCCATACCCAAATGAAATTTGCGTCCTTTTTTTCCCCACAAACAGAGCTTTCCTTTGATGGTATTTGATCACCTCTGCGCTTTTCATTTTTTGCGATATTAATAAAAAAATGCGACAATTTTGAAAAAAAAAACAATATTTTTCTACTTTGACAGTTAAAAAATATCCAAGATATTCCATTTTTGTCATATATTTAGGCCAAAATGTATTTAGCTACATGTCTTTGACAAAAAAATTCTCAATTAAGCGTATTTTTAACCGCTTTAAGACCAGAAGATTTTACCCCATTCCTGACCAGGCCATATTTTGCGATTCGGCACTGCGTTAGTTTAACGGACAATTGCGCAGTTGTGCAATACTGTACCCAAATTAAATTTATGTCCTTTTTTTCCCCACAAATAGAGCTTTCTTTAGGTGGTATTTGATCACCTGTGCGATTTTTACTTTTTGCGCTATAAACAAAAAAAGAGTGACAATTTTGAAAAAATAACAATATTTTGCACATTTTTTTATATGAAATTCCACCCCCCCCCAAAAAATGTAAAAATCATTTTTTTTTTACACTTTAGGCCAATTTGTTTTCTGCTACATATTTTTGGTAAAAAAAAATCGCAATAAGCGTATTTTGATTGGTTTGCGCAAAAGTTATCGCAGCTACTAACTACGGGAAATTTATGTCATTTTTATTGTTTTTTTAAACTAGTAATGGCGGCGATCTGCGATTTTTTTTGCGGGACTGCGACATTGCGGCCCTTGGACCCTTGACTAACATTTTTGACACTTTTGGGGGTACCAGTGACATTACTACAGTAATCAGTGCTATACATATGCACTGTTACTGTAAAAATTACACTGGCAGGGAAGGGGTTAACTTTTATTGGTGATCAAGTGGTTAATGTATGCCTGGTGCTTACTGACGTGTGTGGGGGGGAGGGGACTGTGTGACACAGGCACAGATCGCAGGTTCAGCTACGCTGAATCCTGCAATCTGTCACTGCCTGTCACTTAGGAGAACTGCCCGCTTGGTAAACAAAGATCGGGGAAGAGCGGCGGTGATCACCGCCGCTCCTCCCCTGGCCTGACTCCGGCTGTGACTGAATACAGCGGGAGCGAGCCTTCGGCGGCGCACGCGTGCTGCCCACAAGGGGAGGAGTTCAGTGACATAGACCTACGTTGCTGGACGATAAGGAACCACTTTGCTGCAGTACGCTCGATGTGAGCGGTCGGCAAGTGGTTGACTGAACAAGCTGATTGGTTGCCATTGACAGCGGCACTAGATTTTGTTTGCTTCAGTTTCTTATAAATCCCCCCATGATACCTTTTTAGGTCTTGTAGTCTACCTGATAGGGCTTTAATGTGGTGCCACATCTGGACATTTATATTTTTATTTCCTTGTTTATTTATTGTGAATAAATAGTAAAAAAAAAATTGAAAAAAAAAAAGCATATTTCTGTAAGTGTAACATTTACATAATTTGTGAACTCTCGAATATTGACTCACAACATATAATCAGCAAAATCTGCTGAATAAAATTATATCACATTATTTGACTTTTATAAAACATAGCAGAATAGTAAACCCCAAAGGGAACATAGACATTTTGTTTTAGGAGAGCTTTATTTCCCTTTCAATTCCACATTGTGATAAACACAGGAGAAATAAATGTGCCAATTGTTAGCGTATCACCACATTCACCAAGCTAAGTAAAAATTTCCTTACAAAGTAAATATTCACTTGCTCAATTCTTTTAGTAAATCATCCACATAGTCTCTTGCAGCTGGGTCCCATTGGCAGAGCCAAAGCAGTCACTGAGATCCCATTGCTGACCTTTTCAGAAAATGCTTTTTGTCTGACTGCCATAATTTAACTTTAGCTTTAAATCTTTCTGAATTATGAACTTTCTAACCCAGATATAAGTATACAATTTTGGAATTCTGGCATTTTGATTTATTTTATGATTGGATCATTGATTTAGAAGTATTGGAGCTAGAGACCTCCAGGGGACCAACATATTCAAAAAAAGGTCAACAATGGTGCCCACCTTATATATATATATATATATATATATATATATATATATATATATATATATATATATATATATATATATATATATATATATACAGTATCTCACAAAAGTGAGTACACCCCTCACATTTTTGTAAATATTTTATTATATCTTTTCATGTGACAACACTGAAGAAATGATACTTTACTACAATGTAAAGTAGTGAGTGTACAGCTTGTATAACAGTGCAAATTTGCTGCCCCCTCAAAATAACTCAACACACAGCCATTAATATCTAAACTGCTGGCAACAAAAGTGAGTACACCCCTAAGTGGAAATGTCCAAATCGGGCCCAAAGTGTTAATATTTTGTGTGGCCACCATTATTTTCCAGTACTGCCTTAACCCTCTTGGGCATAGAGTTCACCAAAGCTTCACAGGTTGCCACTGGAGTCCTCTTTCACTCCTCTATGACGACATCACAGAGCTAGTGGATGTTAGAGACCTTGCTCTCCTCCACCTTTCATTTGATGATGCCCCACAGATCCTCAATAGGGTTTAGGTCTGGAGACATGCTTGGCCAGTCCATCACCTTTACCCTCAGCTTCTTTAGCAAGGCAGTGGTCATCTTGGAGGTGTGTTTGAGGCTGTTACCATGTTGGAATAGTGCCCTGCGGCCCAGTCTCTGAAGAGAGGGGATCATGCTCTGCTTCAGTATGTCACAGTACATGTTGGCATTCATGGTTTCCTCAATGAACTGTAGCTCCCCAGTGCCGGCAGCACTCATGCAGCCCCAGACTATGACACTCCCAGCACCATGCGTGACTGTAGGTAAGACACACTTGTCTGTGTACTCCTCACCTGGTTGCCGTCACACACGCTTGACACCATCTGAACCAAATAAGTTTATCTTCGTCTCATCAGATGTCCCCATGTCCTTAGTCTGCATGTTTTCAACAAACTGTTTGTGGGCTTTCTTGTGCAACATCTTTAGAACAGGCTTTCTTCTTGGATGACAGCCATGCAGACCAATTTGATGCAGTGTGCTGCGTATGGTCTGAGCAGTGACAGGCTGACCCCCCACCCCTTTGACCTCTGCAGCAATGCTGGCAGCACTCATACATCTATTTTCCAAAGACAACCTCTGGATATGACGCTTAGCACATGCACTCAACTTCTTAGGTCGACCATCGCGAGGCCTGTTCTGAGTGAAACCTGACCTGTTAAACCATTGTATGGTCTTGGCCACCATGCTGTAGCTCAGTTTCGGGGTCTTGGCAATCTTCTTATAGCCTAAGCAATCTTTATGTAGAGCAAAATTCTTTTTTTCAGATCTTAAGAGAGTTCTTTGCCATGAGGTGCCATGTTGAACTTCGAGTGACCAGTATGAGAGAATGAGAATGAAAACATCAAATTTAACACACCTGCTCCCCATTCACACCTGAGACCTTGTAACGCTAATTGGGCCCAATTTGGACATTTTGACTTTGGGGTGTACTTACTTTTGTTGCCAGCGGTTTAGACAATAATTTTTTTCTGCAGGATCATGGAGCTCCTTTTAAGGATAACCTTGACTCAGAGGAAGTGGGTTGAACAATAATGCCATTATAGCTGAGACATCTAGCATCAGAAAAAAAGTAGTATGATATCTCGGAATTGAAAGTGAATATTGCAGCCAAACTGGTTTTGGTATTTTATCTTTAAATTAATATTTCATTTTTTCACCTTTTTTTTCCTGGGAATTTTGCTTTAAAAAAAAACGCCAAAGACACCGCAAGTCCCTCTTCACATTTACCTCCTTGCGTGATTTGAAAATCAATTGAGTGTGCAGGGTATTATGAATAATCAATATAAAGAAAAATTTTAGGCAAATAGATATAGACAAACATTAAACACTAACTCAGGGCAGTAATATAATAAATAAAATTGTCTCTCCCAAAGTGATGAAGAATGGGGATGAGCTAAAAGAAAGTAATACGTGTCTGCTTACACCATGGTCACGCAACAGCAGTCCACTTCTCTCCTGTGTTGGAGTATGGGTGGGCACTTATATGTCATAAAATACAATGCAGGACTAATGGCTATGTCATCAGGATGGAACACAGCCAGGGGTCCTGCATTGTATTGGGAAGAGAGGTGGCTTTGGGGGACTGTGAATTAAGGTAAGCCTTACTCTGTGTTAGCCCTTCTTAACTGCTTCCCAGCCAGGCCAATTCTGACATTTCTATTATACTTGTTAAAATCTTCATTTTTTTGAAAGAAAACTACTTAGAACCCCTAAACATTTAAGAAGAGGCCCTAGAGAATAAAGTGGTGGGTGTTAAAAACTTTTATGTCACATGGTATTTACGAGCGTTTTTTCAAACCCAGTTTTTTGAGAAAAAATACACTTTAATTCATTTTTAGTGCACACAAACACAATATAATACCCAATGTTTGGTACAATATAAAATATGATGTTATGCCAAGTAAATAGATACCTAACTTGTCATACTTTAAAATTGTGTAAGCCCGCATAACAATGCCAAACTACCGTACTTATACTTTACAGGGAATCGTCAGCTTAAAAATGTTATGCCAGGATGATGCCTCCAGGACATCATATGGCATCCTCCGGGCAGTAAGTGGTTTGGGATAAGCTATATATACTTCATCAGCTGGGAAATTAGGGCAGTTTTATTATTTTAACACTACCTTTAGGCACTTAATCTGTAATTTATGGGTGGTCACTAGTGAGCTCAATGATCTACAGGTTTCCTTTGTCTCACTGGGAGACCCATGGTAAGATTTCCCAATTAGACCTGATCATATTGTGTTTTGCCACCCCACAGCCCAACACCTCCTTCTGCTGCATTTGTTATAATGTTACATGCATTCAAAATTCAGAGAAAGTGAGAGCTACTCATAATAGTTGGCTGGAGTCTAGGTGTAAAGCAAACAATTGTTTCAGCCCTGTGCTTCAATATTTTTGATGCAGCTCAATCAGTCAAATAAATTGGTAAATTAATAAAAAAAATTAAAAAACCTTATATAAATACATATGTTCAGAATTCAGTAACAAAAGTAAGCCCCTTTTGAAAGGTTGCAGACATTACCCTAAAAGTGAACTATGATTTTAGAGTAGGCTGACCCTTACATAATATATATGTATATACTATATATATACAGTAACTCACAAAAGTGAGTACACCCCTCACATTTTTGTGACAACATTGAAGAAATTACACTTTACTAAAATGTAAAGTAGTGAGTGTACACCTAGTAAATTTGCTGTCCTCTCAAAATAACTCAATACACAGCCATTAAAGTCTAAACCGCTGGCAACAAAAGTCAGTACACCCCTAAGTCAAAATGTCCCAATTGGGCCCAAAGTGTCAATATTTTGTGTGGCAACCATTATTTTCCACAACTGCCTGAACCCTCTTGGGCATGGAGTTCACCAGAGCTTCACAGGTTGCCACTGGAGTCCTCTTCCACTCCTCCGCGATGACATCACGGAGCTGGTGGATGTTAGAGACCTTGCGCTCCTCCACCTTCCATTTGAGGATGCCCCACAGATGCTCAATAGGGTTTAGGTCTGGAGACATGCTTGGTCAGTCCATCACCTTTACCCTCAGCTTCTTTAGCAAGGCAGTGGTCGTCTTGGAGGTGTGTTTGGGGTCATACTGCCCTGCACCTCAGTCTCTGAAGGGAAAGGATAATGCTCTGCTTCAGTATGTAACAGTACATGTTGGCATTTATATATATAAAAAAAAAAGAGATCAGGTGCCAAAGAAGTCTGCTGCATGTGTGCTACATGTGGATAGAGAGATAAGGTGATCAGCGCAAATTTGTGTGACTCCCAAAGTGTCTAAATTGTAGAAAGTGCTGATGTGCCAATTAATTAAATAAATAATAAATTATTCATAATATATGAAATGTGAACAAAAAGAAACACTATACCAAAAAATAAATGCCTCAAAAATGATCAATAACTATACGTGTAATAGGAGACCCGAATTTCCAAAAAAGTGCAAGTGCAATATTGCATCAAAACTACTAAAAAACAAGTTCAATGTCCTAAAAGTGCAAGTGCAATAAATCACTGTAAAAAAATATATGAATCAAACTGCTGAGAAACAAATTAAATTAAAATAAATCAATAAATAGATAAAAATCAATCAATAATCAATAAACAGTCCATTGAAAAAAGTCCCAGGTGAAAAAGGTGCAAAATGTGATGTAATAAAATTCAGTCGGTAAATAATCCTCAGTGATCACACGTGAAGAAATCACACCATATGTGCTCAACCGCAGAGGAAACACCACACATACTACACTCCACGCCCGCGGCTCGGAGACACAGCCGGAGCGTAGGAGTCTGATGTCAGGAATCCCCATTGTCAGGCAGACACTGTAATATGTGAGTGTAACATTACTTTTTCTAATAAAAGATGTGATTTTATACGGAATTACACTATCTTTTGGCATTCTTTTTCCTCCCATCCATCATCCTCATCCTGCAATTCCTTGAGAGTATTATGTTTACAAAAAGTTAAAGTTGAAGCCACATTTAATAACCACCATGCTGGGTAATACTTAATAAGTGCGATTGCTAGTTTATAATCTGACCAGCTCCATATCTGGTGAATCAGATCTGGTGGAAACGGTGGAGCACATATGGTGATTTCTTCACGTGTGATCATTGAGGATTATTTACCTATTGAATTTTATTACATCACCTTTTGCACCTTTTTCACCGTGGACTTTTTTAATGGACTATTTATTGATTGATTTTTATCTATTTATTGATTTATTTATTTTAATTTAATTTGTTTTTTAGCAGTTTGATTCATATATTTTTTACAATGATTTATTGCACTTGCACTTTTAGGATACTGAACTTGTTTTTCAGTAGTTTTGATGCAATATTGCACTTGCACTTTTTTGGACATTTGGGTCTCCTATTACACGTATAGTTATTGATCATTTTTGAGGCATTTATTTTTTGGTACAGTGTTTCTTTTTGTTCACATTTCATATATTATGATTATCATTTATTATTTATTTAATTAATTGGCACATCAGCACTTTCTACAATTTAGACACTTTGGGAGTGACACAAATTTGCGTTGATCACCTTATCTCTCTATCCACATGTTGGCATTCATGGTTCCCTCAATGAACTGTAGCTCCCCAGTGCCAGCAGCACTCATGCACCCCCAGACCATGACACTCCCACCACCATGCTTTACTGTAGGTAAGACACACTTGTCTTTGTACTCCTCAGCTGGTTGCAGCCATACACGCTTGACACCATCTTAACCAAATAAGTTTATCTTGGTCTGATCAGACCACAGGACATGGTTCCAGTAATCCATTTCCTTAATCTGCTTGTCTTCAGCAAACTGTTTGCTGGCTTTCTTGTGCATAATCTTAAGAAGAGGCTTCCTTCTGGGACGACAGCCATGTAGACCACTTTGATGCAATGTGCGACATATGGTCTGAGTACTGACAGGCTGACCCCCCCCCCCACCCCTTCAACATCTGCAGCAATACTGACAGCACTCATATGTCTATTTCCCAAAGACAACCTCTGGATATTACGCTGAGCATGTGCACTCAACTTCTTTCGTCGACCATGGCGAGGCCTGTTCTGAGTGGAACCTGCCCTGTTAAACCGCTGTATGGTCTTGGCCACCATGCTGCAGCTCAGTTTTAGGGTCCTTGCAATCTTCTTATAGCTTAGGCCATCTTTATATAGAGCAACGGTTCTTTTATTCAGATCAGAAGAGACTTCCCTGCCATGAGGTGCCATGTTGAACATCCAGAGACTAGTATGTGAGAGTAAGTGTGATAACATCAAATTTAACACACCTGCTCCCCATTCACCCCTGAGACCTTGTAACACGAATGATTCACATGTCACCGGGGGAGGGAAAATGGCTAATTGGGCCCAATTTGGACATTTTGACTTAGGGGTGTACTCACTTTTGTTGCCAGTGGTTTAGACCAGTGGCGGCCGGCCGATAGGGGGCGCAGGGGCCGCCCCCCAAAAAAAGAAGAAGGAAAAAAGATAAAAAAATTGTTAATTTTCAGCCCACTAGGGGCGCCGGACCTAGTGGTGGGTATGGGGGGGGTGGGGTTTTTGACCCCACGTGCGGCCCCCGATTGGCGGCCTTCTGGGGGAGTGTCGGGGGCGCAGAGCAATGTGACCCGACACTCCCCACTTTACTGGACTCCTGGCTGTGATTGGTCCAGACTCCAGCCTGGACCAATCACAGGAGGACATCCTGGGATCTAGTGACGTGACGCCTGGGGCGGTGCACTGCCCCGGCGTCATGTGATCACCTTCCCAGCCCGCCTGAGAGAGGAGACCCGCCGCCGCCGCGCCCGTGTCAGGAGTCGGAGAGTGTGGTCGCCATCGGGACTCAGAAGAACAGGAGACAGGAAGCGCTGCAGCCATCCATCTGGTCCGGTCCTTCCGTGTCAGTGAGTGACTCGAGGTAAATTTGTGATGCCTCAGGGGGGGCCCGCCCGGCCAACACATGTCACTGACAGGCAGCTTTGAAGAGGGCATGCACGCATGCTGATCTCTGCATTGGGGGCAATGAGCTGGTCACAACATTGGGGGCACGAACGCACGCTGATCTCAGCATTGGGGGCAATGAGCTGGTCACAACATTGGGGTCACACACGCACGCTGATCTCTGCATTGGGGGCAATGACCTGGTCACAACATTGGGGGCACGCACGCTGATCTCTGCATGGGGGCAATGACCTGGTCACAACATTGGGGGCACGCACGCACGCTGATCTCTGCATTGGGGGCAATGAGCTGGTCACAACATTGGGGGCACGCACGCACGCTGATCCCTGCATTGGGGGCAATGACCTGGTCACAACATTGGGGGCACGCACGCACGCTGATCTCTGCATTGGGGGCAATGAGCTGGTCACAACATTGGGGGCACACACGCACGCTGATCTCTGCATTGGGGGCAATAAGCTGGTCACAACATTGGGGGCATGCATGCACACTGATCTCTGCATTGGGGGCAATGACCTGGTCACAACATTGGGGGCACGCACGCACGCTGATCTCTGCATTGGGGGCAATGAGCTGGTCACAACATTGGGGGCAGGCACGCACACTGATCTCTGCATTGGGGGCAATGAGCTGGTCACAACATTGGGGGGCACGCACGCACACTGATCTCTGCATTGGGGGCAATGATCTGGTCACAACATTGGGGGCACGCACGCACGCTGATCCCTGCATGTGGGACAATGACCTGGTCACAACATTGGAGGCACACACGCATGCTGATCTCTGCATTGGGGGCAATGAGCTGGTCACAACATTGGGGGCACGCACGCACGCTGATCTCTGCATTGGGGGCAATGAGCTGGTCACAACATTGGGGGCACGCACGCACGCTGATCTCTGCATTGGGGGCAATGACCTGGACACAACATTGGGGGCACGCACGCTGATCTCTGCATTGGGGGCAATGAGCTGGTCACAACATTGGAGGCACGCACGCACGCTGATCTCTGCATTGGGGGCAATGACCTGGTCACAACCTTGGGGGCACGCACGCTGATCTCTGCATTGGGGGCAATGAGCTGGTCACAACATTGGGGTCACACACGCACGCTGATCTCTGCATTGGGGGCAATGACCTGGTCACAACATTGGGGGCACGCACGCTGATCTCTGCATTGGGGGCAATGAGCTGGTCACAACATTGGAGGCACGCATGCACGCTGATGTCTGCATTGGGGGCAATGAGCTGGTCACAACATTGGGGGCACGCACGCACATTGATCTCTGCATTGGGGGCAATGACCTGGTCACAACAATGGGGGCACGCACGCTGATCTCTGCATTGGGGGCAATGAGCTGGTCACAACATTGGGGGCAGGCACGCACACTGATCTCTGCATTGGGGGCAATGAGCTGGTCACAACATTGGGGGCACGCACGCATGCTGATCTCTGCATTGGGGGCAATGATCTGGTCACAACATTGGGGGCACGCACGCACGCTGATCTCTGCATTGGGGGCAATGAGCTGGTCACAACATTGGGGGCACGCACGCACGCTGATCCCTGCATGTGGGACAATGACCTGGTCACAACATTGGGGACACACATGCACGCTGATCTCTGCTTTGGGGGCAATGAGCTGGTCACAACATTGGGGGCACGCACGCATGCTGATCTCTGCATTGGAGGCAATGACCTGGTCACAACATTGGGGGCACGCACACACGCTGATCTCTGCATTGGGGGCAATGACCTGGTCACAACATTGGGGGCACGCACGCACGCTAATCTCTGCATTGGGGGCAATGAGCTGGTCACAACATTGGGGGCACGCATGCTGATCTCTGCATTGGGGGCAATGAGCTGGTCACAACATTGGGGGCACGCACGCACGCTGATCTCTGCATTGGGGGCAATGAGCTGGTCACAACATTGGGGGCACACACGCATGGGGGGCACACATGCGTGCTAGGGGGCCTGTACTGTGGGGTTTGTGCTAGGGGGTCTGTACTGTGAGGTTTGTGCTAGGGGGTCTGTACTGTGGGGTTTGTGCTAGGGGGTCTGTACTGTGGGGTTTGTGCTAGGGGGCCTGTACTGTGGGGTTTGTGCTAGGGGGCCTGTACTTTGGGGTTTGTGCTAGGGGGCCTGTACTGTGGGGTTTGTGCTAGGAGGCCTGTACTGTGGGGTTTGTGCTAGGGGGCCTGTACTGTGGGGTTTGTGCTAGGGGGTTTGTGCTTGAGGGGTTTGTGTGGGGTTTGTGCTTGAGGGGTTTGTGCTAGGGGGTCTGTACTGTGGGGTTTGTGCCACTCTCAGTCAGTATATCCCATAATAGGGCCCCTGCTCTCTATTATGGGATATACTAGTACTGATGGACCCCTTAATATGTGATATATTGGGAGAATTTGTTTATGCAAGCAAAATACAGGGGACAAAATGGGCGGAGTCTGTAAGGGGTGGGGCTTCTGAGAAATGGGAGGGGTCAAAATGGAAGGGCGGGGTCTTGGGCCCCCCCCCATCCTAAAACTTCACCAGCCGCCACTGGTTTAGACACTAATGGCTGTGTGTTGAGGTATTTTGAGGGGACAGAAAATTTACACTGTTATACAAGCTGTACACCCACTACTTTACATTGTAGCAAAGTGTCGTTTCTTCAGTGTTATCACATGAAAAGGTATAATAAAATATTTACATAAATGTGGGGGATGTACTCACTTTTGTGAGATACTATATATATATATATATATATATATATATATATATATTATTAAAAAAAATATTTATACAGTTTATAGACCTAAATGCCAATGTGTTAGTATCAAGCCTGCTAAGAATATCTCAAGGGCTCTATTTAGAGCACACAATACGATTTGCTAAAAGTTGAAAATATCGTGTAACCCTCGCCATATTTCCAAACGATGTAAACAATCTTCACAGCAATTGTAGCATTAGTTTTAAAACTTCTTTTGATTGCTCTGGGTCCTGTAAAAGAGATTGAATCATAAACATGCTTATTCCGCCACAACGAAAAAAAGCAGCACAACGCATCAAATTTTCTAAGTAAGCAGCCACAAAAGAGCTTTAAATAACTCAACTTTGTAGCAGGCTTTTATGGTCCTCACCACTTTTATGGTATTATCTACCGTAGAAATGCAAAGAGATTTGTAAAACACTGTAGCATTTAAGTCATTACATTTTATAGCTAATTTCTAATGTGGACTTGATATTTTATGATCGGGAAAAAAAATCTCATTTGCATTAGTGACAGTAAGTAGAGAAATTTAACACCTGGCACTACTTGAACTAGAAATGAAATAATAGCAATTTTGAAAGGGTATTTATTTTTCATGGACAAAATTAGATATATAATTTTACACATACTGTACACGTGTACTCTTATTTTCTTTTACAGGCATTTCCAGTATGTAAATCTACAGTGATTATTACACTTATATCAATATTAACAGTACAATTTATACAGCATAAAAAAAGCTACATGCAGTCCAAACTTCTGGGTCAAATTGCATTCTACCTCCACCAATCCTAAAATCAGAATTGATTTTAGGATTGGTGGGGCCTTACGTAATGGAGCTCCTTTCTAAACTCTATTATTCAATTTCCCGTAATTTTATACAATGTTATATATATATACAGTATGTATAAAATGCAGACCGGGGTGTGGATTCCCAACAGAGTATTCTCTGCATAATGCTGCAGTGAGCAACTCATGATTGGCGGAGAGGCCAGTCACATGACTTTGACAGGTCATGTGACCAGACTCTTTTCCAGGTTTTTTTTCTTCTCCCCATTTATTATTTTAGTGGGCTTTGCTTGCTTGGGAGTCTCAAAGCAAGCAAAACGGAGATCACATTCGTAAAGCACATCACCATACTTATAAATGTGCTTTTTTTTAAGGCCCACAGAAGGACCATAGCACTGTTCCCATAGAATCATACTATACGTAGTTTTATCTATCTATCTATCTATCTATCTATCTATCTATCTATCTATCTATCTATCTATCTATCTATCTATCTATCTATCTATCTATCTATCTATCTATCTATCTATCTATCTATCTATCTATCTATCTGTCCGTCTATCTATCTGTCTGTCTGTCTGTCTGTCTGTCTGTCTGTAGTCTGTCTGTCTGTCTATCTATCTATCTATCCTTCTGTTCCTATCTATCCTTCTGTTCCTATCTATCTATCTATCTATCTATCTATCTATCTATCTATCTATCTATCTATCTATCTATCTATCTATCTATCTATCTATCTATCTATCTATCTATCTATCTATCTATCTATCTATCTATCTATCTATCTATCTATCTATCTATCTATCTTATATATCTTATCTATCTATCTTATCTATCTTATCTATCTTATCTATCTATCTATCTATCTATCTATCTATCTATCTATCTATCTATCTATCTATCTATCTATCTATCTATCTATCTATCTATCTATCTATCTATCTATCTATCTATCTATCTATCTATCTATCTATCTATCTATCTATCTATCTATCTATCTATCTATCTATCTATCTATCTATCTATCTATCTATCTATCTATCTATCTATCTATCTATCTATCTATCTATCTATCTATCTATCTATCTATCTATTTCACTATCTTTAGATGTGTGTTATACTTGATATAGTTTGCATGGTATGTATAAATAATGTATATAGACATTGCATATCGTATAGCGATGTTCTGGATCTTGGTTGACAAGGAAGGTGAAAGAGCATGATGATGTTAGCACCGCTTTCACACAAATAACACATTATATTATTACACCCCGGTGTTTATAAAACACAAGCAAACGCTAAAGAAAAGCACAAAATTAAAAGCCTCGCTCCAGACGCCCCTCTTGTTTAATAGTATGGGATGTGACACTTAACACAGCCGGCTAAAATTAACACATTGATGGCATTTTGCTTGGCTCCTTGCAGTGATAATGCTGTTGTCAAATGTGTTTAGTGCACCAAATCTCCTGGAGCCTTCAGCTAGGCAGCCAGCTTTTGACAGATTGAAGGTTCGGTGATAGGCTATCATGACAGATGGAAACTGGCACCAGCGTTCAGCTTTCGCCTATCACAGGGGACCTGCCCCCCCCCCCTTCTTTATTCTTCAGGGCTGAGCATCACAACCTCCCCCCCCCTCCTCTTCTGAATGAAAGCAGGGGATGGCATTGTTAAATAGTGCATCTGTGTGAGTTAAGGCTACTTTGATGAAAGCATAAGGCAGACGCTCAGTGAAGAAAAAGACAGCCTTTGCACTAAATGCATTTTACATAGGATTGTGAAGTCCCTTGGGGTGTCCGGGATACAACACTGCTTAAATCCAGACAAAAGGAAAGAAAATAAGACAACTATTAGCTATGATCCCAACACAAATATGTTTATAACAATTAGACCGTGACTGCTGCTTATTGAACAACCAATTATATCCCTATTCCAATGCCATGAAAAATACACCTGTCTTCTCTTGCGTTCTTGTCTACCTTGCCAGGAAAGCATTTTCCCTCGTTTCAAGGTTAATGCAATAATTTGAAGGACATGTCTGATTTTTGTTTAGAATAAAATATAAACAATCTGAATCAAAACGGAGCACGGAGAGGAAATAATTCGCCACATTATATTTGAAAAAAAATGTTAACATTTTAATTTAAATCTAAAATGACGTTTACAAATAATATAATAAATATGTAAGAGGGGTTGGAGATTTTACACTGGCCTATTGAGCCAACAATCTTTTTAAGCAACCAAAGAGCCTTAAGTGAACCTGTCTACAACAGTGAATCAAGATGCAAAAGCTTAGAAAACAGATAACATATTTTTGTAGAGTATGGTACGGCTATATTTTGAAATTGAATAAATCTGTTAAGGATCCAGTTACAGAAAAGTGTCAAAAATTACATCAATGGAAGGCTTTGGAATTTTTTCTGTTACTCAGCCATGGCGCCATAATTTTAAAAACCGCCATAAATGACTTTACCATAAATTAAACACAATTCTACACAGTTTGAATCTGCTTGAGAATGCTTTAATTATGCCTTATATGTGACAATTCACTTTATGTAAATTAGACAAAAAAATGTTTCATTGCATTGTGTTAGAATAAACACTGTTATTTAAACCATAAAAAATAGTTGCCTCTCTAATTTATTGTGAACATTTTTAGCCTATTAAAACCTTTATTTATTAAGGGAAAGGGGGTGTCCACTGCAAAGTGCAGTAACTCCTGGCAGCCTATAATAAATTCCTCTTACTTTATTTAAATATTTTTATCCCTTTTAAAGTAGTTGTAATCCCAATCCCTAAAATCACATATAAGAATTAATAGTATTATTTTATTCAAATCTGCAGCTTACTTTTACTGTTACCTGTTGATTCTGCCATGAAGGTCCTTGTTAAGGCACCTCCTGTTATAAAGTGACAACACACAGTCCTTGTTTCCAGGGAGGCAAACATTGGGAGAGGAAAAAAAGGGGGTAGATACAGGCCCTGACTCCAAATGCCATGAGTTGCAAATATCAAAATAGCACAGTCCCTGTCTCCCAGTTGTACTTCTGCACTATCACCCTATTACATTGGCTTCTAAAATAAGACGAGTGGCTATTTGAACACACATTATGCAGACATGGTCTACTGTTGTCACCATGTGAAAACCCACCCTGGGAAATGTTATATGGCACAGGTGTCAAACACAAGGCTCGCAGGCCGAATGCGGCCCCCCAGGCCATTTAATGTGGCCCTCGCACCTCTCCTGCAGCTGCGGCACCCCCCAGGTCTCTGCTCCCACCTTGTCCCTGTAGTTGGCAGCAGAGCGGACAGAACTTTGCCAGATCCTGCACTCCTCTGTGCAGCTGCAGAAAGGCTTGTCTTTGCCAACCCCCCCCCACCTTCTCAGCAGTCTGCAGCAGAGAGGAGGGCAGAACTCCTACAGATCCTGAACCTCTCTGTGCAGACGCAACACCACCTTGCCTTTGCCTCCCCTGGTCTCAGCATCCAGTAGACTGGTAGACTCTGGTAGACTCCAGCCCTCCTCTGCTTCCTCCTCCAGACCCTGCACTTCTTCCCAGATCCACCCGCATCTTTTTCCTATCTTTTTCCTGGCAGAAGCACAAGATAAGGGGGTGCATTGTGATGAAAGGAAGGGTGGGTGACTCTTGACTTCTGATGGTGGGGGGGGGGGGCTCATGACACCTCATGTAAGGGGGCGTGGGTTGCTCTGGACATCTAATCCTACAGATATAACCGGCCCTTTGAGGGGAACCATTATGCTGATGCAGCCCGCAATGAAACTGAGTTTGACACCCCTGTTATATGGTCATTATTTGAGTACATGTAGACAAGAAGCAACCACAAAAAGGATGCAGGAGATCAGCAGCAGTGGGATGCAACAAAGGATGAAGAACAAGGCAAAAATTTCAATTTTACTTATGAAAAAAAAAAATTGCTTATGATACACAGTGATTCAGTTAGGATTTATATTTGGTTTAAGCCAGAAATAAAATGACTGTTTTAGTAAGTGTCCCCTACTTTTAAAGGAAATGTTGTAAAATAATAAAGCCTTTATTTAATAGGGCAAAATGTTGTGTACAGTAACACAAAGCAGCCAATTCAAATTCCTCTTTCATTATGTGGACCAGTCTATACGAATAAGAAGTAAAATGGGGTTGGCTGTCATGGCTACTTTTACTACCTTGATGATGTTTTAAGATATATATACTATTTGTGATGTATGTTATTATTATTAGACTTATAATTATTATTATTGTTATTAACCAAACATATATTTGATAATATTGCCCCCTGAGCGCTGACAAATGACTGCTTTTTTTCTTTTTTTGAAGTCTGACTTCTGATTTTTGTATTTGGAGCAGCCTAGTAAATCCCATTTGAGGTATGATAATAAGCTCATTGGCTATTGAAGTGGTTTTCCCCAAGGTTCCTTTGTGTGCAAACTCTTCACACTCAATTGACATGTGGACATCATAAAGCTGATGAAATGCTATTGTAATGAACGCGAGGAAGAGGCATCTGCGGGGCTGCAAATGAAGGACCCTCTCCTTTCAACATGCTAATTCACAAAATCTGCTCTCCACTTGTACTCCCACCGGAGTCTAAATGGATGGCCATCTCCATGAATGCATATTCAAGCATAGCATTAGCCTCAGCAGCAAGTGAGATTCCAGGCGGGCCCGGACGGCTTCCTGTTTCAAAGCAGATTATTTTGCATCAAATGTGGTAATGATCTGACAGTTCATTTGTGAGCAGAATCCTGCAGTCAAGGTTTAATGCATGGACAGACGCAGGTGTGCCGTGAACATCGGCAAGATCTCAAAGACAAAATAAGATCCTCTTGTCATATTATTCAGGTTTAGAAGCATGCAGCTTGGAAGATCTGATCAGCTACATTTATGGAATTAATGCCGTCACATTTAGCACATATTGCAACAAAGGCTCATTAGATGTGCCCGCGTTATCCTATGACCTTTCACATTTCAGGGCTGCCTATAAGACCCTTATTACTCCTGTGCTATAAAGGGGAATGTATAAATATGTACAGGAGATTTTCTTACTTTGTAGCTCATTTAAATCATAGCACCATATGTGAGTTTTCCAAAGAGCCATCAAGCTAATGGTGAATCATCAAGATGCAAGTATCAATTTATATGGAATTTTATATGGCCCATGTCAAACCATCATAGTATATAACAACATGACATGATTACAGCGTATCTATCTGTATGGCATCTATGTATGCTAACATTTCTACACAAAGGCAGGGTGCAAGAGAGGTACTCAAAGGGCCAGCTCACCTTTACCAAAAAACTGCCTGCAGCTTTGAAAAAGATTGAATTATGCCTTTGTATAGATGTAGGCCATTTTCATACAGTACTTCTTAAAGCCTGCCCAAACATCTACCAGAAGAGGCGTCATCCCATCCTGCTTTATTGCTAGGACTTTGCCAAGACACTCTCAGCTGATTCAAACCCCCTTGCACAAGCTCTCTTTCCTCTGTAGCTTTGAGCAACGAGGAGACAGTGGTCAACACATGTGCAGGGGTTTGAGAGCTTTCTCTTGTGATGGTGAGCACTAACGGCTGGGAGTGTCTTGGCAATGCCATTACAATGAGGCAGGATGGAATGATGCCATCACTTGGAGCTTCAGCCAAGTTTCAGGAAATATGTAGATAGCATACACTTATAACAAGTGTATAGTAACAAGTGTATAGTCCATCTTTAGTCAAAGCTGCACAGTGTATTTATCTACAGGGATCCTTTACCTGAAAAGGCTGTTTTTAGTAAAAGTGAACTTAATATTTAAAGAGGACCTTTGTTCCTGCTTAATACCTGTTGTGCAGCATTTTCCTTGATTCACATACTCTCCTGGCCAGTGGATCCAGTGCTGTTCCATTGCAATCCCCTGCTCAGGTGTGAAAGCCCAGGTCCCAAGGTTCTCCATGCCCAGCTTGTAGGCAGGTGCCGACTATAGTGCTGGGATGCCTGGGTGGGAAAAAGGTGTATTCGGGTTCTGCATTTGCTCTGGGTTTCTAGGTTCTGCCCTCCACCCTGTGTTGCATAAAAACAGGGGGAAAGCTGGGCTTGGGGGAGAGAAGCAGGGACTGCATGGGAAAGTGGAGAGAAGTCTGCCTATGAAGCAATTCACAAGCTTCTCACACAGGACTCCACTTTTCTAGGACTCTACCGGTTATGGACTAATACCTAGAAAGGTATGCCTGGGCAGCCTGTGGCTAGTCAGTTAGAGGAGAATAGCGTTCACTTTAGAGTGTATTAGAGTGGTACTAGGCATGGGTGATGGGTCCTCTGGTAGCAAGGGGGTCGGTGCTCTGGCATGATCTCAGAGCACAAGTGTGCCACTCAGCTTCACTGCCAGAAGCTTGTCAAAGCCTATGAAAGGCTGGCAGCTTCTGTGGCTGTGGATAATCAAGAAATGGTGACCGCACACCGATATTTGAAATCAAAATGTAGGAGTAGTTTTATTCTTCATCACAAGTATCGCTACAAGACTGGTAAGACATGGGACAGGTAAAAGGTCGACGCGTTTCACGACACAACAAGTCGCTTACTCATAACCATACAAATCATGTCTGAGGAGAAGCCACAGATAAAGGGAGAGTAGCAGCTGAAATAACTTGATGATAATTGTGCCATCTGCAAAAGCCGCTCCCATCCCCTGTGGTATAAGTCCACAGACATTTTAGAAACAACAACAATTTATTGCATAATCTTGCACAAAAAGAAAAAGAAAAACGTAACCAGATTTCCATTTACAACATCAAAAACATTTTAAATATGTTCATATATAGAAAATTTACATTTGATAGAAAACAATCAAACCATATAAAATATATGGAAAAAACAAACAAATGTATATAGCTGTATATAATTTCAAAAAATGTGATCCAAAGATCATAGATGAGAAAAATAATATTGTAATATAGGAAATGTATGTGGAAAAAATGGAGAAAGTGCGAAATAAGGTGCAAAAAAATGTGACCGATTACTTTTGTTCAATGTAGAATCTCGAGATCCGATACTATATAGATGTCAGACACTACTAAGAAGTCCCGTATATTGGGCATGAACATGAGATTGGAACTATCGGATATGAAAAAGTGAACGATAAATATATATATGTGTACATACAAAAATGTGTACATATAAGTTCATATAATGAATAAAAATTTTAATTAGAATTAAGTGAATGAAAAAAATAAGGATAATGAAAAAATATATATAAAAGAGTAATTGTCTATGTAGTCAATTGATATACTGAACATGCATGTTGATTCATGTTAATCTGACAAACATATGCCATAAAAAATAAACAAATATAAAAAATACATGCTCGTCACATCACTAAAAAACTATTTAAAAAAACCGAAGAACCAAAAAAACAAGAAAAGTGGGCAATATGTATATGACAAAAAATCATAAACTTTTGTTATCAATATATTATATGGTTTTGTCATAACAATAAACCCGACAAAAATCGATCATTGTACGGATGGGATGGGGACCTATAGATCGTTACATGTGTGTCCCAAAAACTGTATTGACTATTATATTGGATATAGCGGAAGGACACACATGAAAAAAATGGATTCATGCAAAGTGCAATATGCATAGAGTTTGTAAGTCCAATTAAATGATGAAATTATCCATAAACCCATCCAAGGATTTGATAAACTATAGTCAGTCGCACAAAAAGACCCAGGGGCCAATAAAACACTAGAAGAAGATTAAAGGAGAAATTATGGCCATGGAGATAAATGGTATAAATGGCCAAAAAAGGAATGGCCTCAATGAATGGTGGCTCATCCATAAACTAGTACACAACCATGGATACCAACAAAAGGATCTAAAAAAATGCAAAATTGCAAAATTTAAAAAATGCAAAAAAATAAAAAAAAAAATCATTTTTTTTGGCCATTTATACCATTTATCTCCATGGCCATCATTTCTCCTTTAATCTTCTTCTAGTGTTTTTCATGCACTTTGTATGAATCCATTTTTTTCATGTGTGTCCTTCCGATATATCCAATATGATAGTCAATACAGTTTTTTTGGGACACACATGTAACGATCTATAGGTCCCCATCCCATCCGTACAATGATCAATTTTTTGGGTTTATTGTTATGACAAAACTATATAATATATTGATAACAAAAGTTTATGTTTTTTTGTCATATATATATATATATATATATATATTGTCCACTTTTCTTCTTTTTTTGGTTCTTTGGTTTTTTTAAATAGTTTTTTAGTGATGTGACGAGCATGTATTTTTTATATTTGTTTATTTTTTATGGCATATGTTTGTCGGAATAACCCCCTTAGCGGTATCCCCGAGCGTGACTAGGGGTGGATTTTTCATGCTACTATCGGTATCCCCGAGTCACGCTCGGGGTGGATGTGCAGAGCCTGCAGCGGGGTTCCTTACCTTATCCTGGCGATCCAGTGATAATCTCCCATTGCTGTGATCGCCGCCGAGATCCTTGCTGCTCGTCCGTCGGTCTGATGACTTCCTGGTTCCGTTCCCTGCAGCAGCAATGCTGCATGGGAGCGGAACTGGGAGGGAAATTCAAAAGTTGCACCAACACAAACACATAAAAAGGAGGTGATACAGTGTAATCTGAGAGGATTACACTGTATCACCTTAGTAAAAGACACAATGCCCTTTCAGTGCCCCTTGCCATTGTCATTTGTGACAAATAAAATTGTTTGAAAATGGCATCAAAAAAGCGCTGTCCTGCATATGCGCTTTTGGATCAGCTGAGCGACTGTGACAGCGGCAGCGACACGGAGCTGCTCGCAGAACAGATCGACAGTAAGTCGTGGGGAGATTTGTCATCTGACTCTGACACGACACTGATCCAGAAAGTGACAACGATGATGATCCCGCACCTGACCTAAGCGATGTGTGCACTTGGTGCCCTCTAAACAGCGATGTGGACCAGGCAGCGCCCCCGAGATTCCGATTCACTGGATCTCCTGGGATGAAGGTTGATGTGGAAAGTGACAACCCTCTGGCGTACCTGAAATTATTTCTTACTGAAAAGGTAATTCTAAAAATCGTCACAGAAACCAACCGCTACCATGAGCAGCAATCCGCTACACTGCGTGCCAGATTTTCCAGATCCAGAAAATGGGAACCGGTCAGTAAAGAGGACATCTGGCAGTTTCTGGGACTCATCATCCTTCAGGGGGTGGTGGGGAAACCCCTCCAGAAATGGTATTGGACCACCAATAAGATGCTGGCCACTCCATTTTTTGGCACAGCGATGTCCGAATATCGTTTTTCACTGATCATGAAAAATTTACACTTCGCCAATAACGAAGAGTTTGATGAGGCCACGCATCCTGCGCCCAAACTCAAAAAAATCTGGGAGGTGTGCCAAATGATTGTCACCAACTTCCAGCGGACCTACGTGCCAGGCAGGGATGTCAGTGTGGATGAAAGTCTGATGGCCTACAAGGGACGCCTGAGCTGGATACAATTTATTGCATCCAAAAGAGTTTGGCATCAAATTTTATATGCTCTGTGAATCATCCACCGGATATATCTGGAATGCTATCATTTACACCGGGAAAGGTACCAAGTTCAATCCCAGGTACAGCGGCTATGGGATGGCCACATCCTCTGTCCTTTCACTGCTGGACCCATTGCTGAACCAGGGATATTGTGTGACAACGAACAATTTTTACACCTCTCCGGACCTTTATGAGGTTTTGCTGCTAAACAAAACTGATGGGCATGGTGCTGTTAGGCCAAACCGGCGTGACATGCCATCAATGTTTAGCAGGAAAAAACTAAAAAAAGGAGAGATGGTTGCCTTTCAAAAGGGTAAAATGATGGCAATGCGGTGGCGAGACAAAAAGGACGTGTGTCTCATGAGCACTGTGCACAGCACCTCCACTTCCATGGTCCGCACAAAACACGGAACAGATGTGCTGAGCCGCAAGTCGTGATCGACTATAATCACACAATGGGAGGTGTCGACCAAGCCGATCAGGCAATGACATTTTACCCGGCGATACGGAACAGAAAAAGTACTACAAAAAGATTTTCAGGCATCTCCTTGAACAATGCCTTTGGAACGCCTATATCCTTTATAAAGAAAACACTAGCATACCTCTTGTTCATTCTGACTTTTTCTGGAAGGTGGCTGAGCAGATTTTTGTCAACCACCCGACACCATCAGTATCTGCTAACAGACCCGGACGATGCGCTGTTGACGTTGGCAATCCAGAACTCCTGACAGGCCGTCATTTTGTAGACTTCGTACCGCCAACTGCAAGAAAGTTAGTGCCTACCAGGATGTGCGTGGTTTGCTGTTTCAAGAAGGAGCAATGGAAGAAAAGTCAGAAAGGAAACAAGGTACTATTGTCCTGACTTTGTCTAGTTCCATGCTTCAAACTGTTTCACACTCAGGATGTGTATTGAATTTCTTTGTTTGACACATTTCATTATTTTTCATTGCATTATTGAATAAAATTATATTATTGATTGGATTAGAATTCATGTGTTTGTGTTTCAAATCTATCACATCTGGGATGTCTACTAGAGTCTTGTTTTGGTAAGTTTTAAGTAAGTATTTACTAAGAATTGTAGGCCTTCAATACATAACGCCAAATTTCCATGCAAAAAATCTTACCGCTTTTGGTACATAATTCCTGACATAATCATACCGCCAGGGAGGTTAATATGAATCAACATGCATGTTCATTATATCAATTGACTATATAGACATAATTACTCTTTTATATATATATATATATATATATATATATATATATATATATATATATATATATATACATACATACACACATTTTTTTCATTCACTTAATTCTAATTTAAATTTTTATTCATTATATGAACTTATATGTACACATTTTTGTATGTATGTACACATCAACTTGTACACATATATATATATATTTATAGTTTACTCCCGTGCACCCGCATGGCTTAATGGTGGAAAGAAAGGCTCAGATCTACAGATCGTTATTGACCTGATGTGAGGTCCATTTCTCGCCACGGAACCAAACCATTACAGTGGCTGGTCCAGGCTACACTTTTATGGCCAACCCCTGACTGGGACACTAGGACCTTTTGGGTGGAAAGGCTAGGATCTGGGCCTGCTAACCCATAGGAGCTATTCCATTTCTTGGAGTCCGTTCTAATCTAAACCTGTGTCAAATCCTATCTACAATGTATGCAAAATAGATGAAAAAACTCTCTACTCGTTCCTGATGAAGCAACGTTTAGTTTGTTAACTTGTGAAACGCGTTGAATGAGTGGACCTATTTGTACCAATATTCATCTATGCATTATTGTATGTTACCAACCTTGCACTAGTTGTATTTACGTGTGTCTTGTCTTTTTATGGAATTTTGTAATTTTGCAATAAAACTTGTTTTTATGACATATGCTTACTTTACTATATAACCTACCCGGTAAAGTCCCATCTTATATGACCCTACTGGTAACTGGGACCAGAGGTTCAACTTTCTCTTTTATACGCAATTCAAGGGATGTGGGAATGTTTCAATGGACAGCACTAAATTATACATTGATTATATATATATATATATATATATATATATATATATATACATACATACACACATTTTTTTCATTCACTTATTTCTAATTTTAATTTTTATTCATTATATGAACTTATATGTACACATTTTTGTATGTATGTACACATCAACTTGTACACATATATATATATTTATAGTTCACTTTTTCATGTCTGATAGTTCCATTCTCATGTTCATGCCCAATATACGGGACTTCTTAGAAGTCTGACATCTATATAGTATCGGATCTCGAGATTCTACATTAAACAAAAGAAATCAGTCACATTTTTTTGCACCTTATTTCGCACTTTCTCCATTTTTTTCACATACATTTCATATATTACAATATTATTTTTCTCATCTATGATCTTTTTGAAATTATATGCAGCTATACACATTTGTTTGCTTTTTCCATATATTTTATATGGTTTTAATGTTTTCTATCAAATGTATATTTTCTTCTTGTTGTGTGCAAGATTATGCAATAAATTGTTGTTGTTTCTAAAATGTCTGTGGACTTATACCACAGGGGAAGGGAGTGGCTTTTGCTGATTGCACAATTATCATCAAGTTATTTCAGCTGCTACTCTCCCTTTATCTGTGGCTTCTCCTCAGACATGATTTGTATGGTTATGAGTAAGCGACGTGTTGTGTCGTGAAACGCGTCAACCTTTTACCTGTCCCATGTCTTACCAGTCTTGTATCGATACTTGTGATGAAGAATAAAACTACTCCTACATTTTTATTTCAAATATCGGTGTGCTGTCACCATATCTTGATTATCTATTACCTGTCTAGATGGTGGATCCGACCTGCACCTGCCCACCTTGAGCGGTCCACCTGTGTTGGATTCCTGCAGCTTTTGTGGCTGGACAGGGCAGAGCAGGGCAATGCATTCAGTGGTACATACAATTAGGACAGTACTCTCCCAGAGAGAAATGCCCTGAATGCAGACATCTTGCATACCGGACATTAATCCCTGGGTGTATACTGCACTAAACATAAGTACTGCTGAGTGCACCTTCCACTCACAACAGCTGTAAGCCTTTCATAGAGTTGAAACGCTACCGGCAATAGGACTGGACTGTGCACCTGAGCCCAAATGTAGCTAAATGCTCAGTGTGCATGGGGCCTTGTAATCCTGCCCATTCTATATAAAACTAGAAAGTCGAATTTGTTTGACATACACTTGAAAGTAAGCCTGGGAGTTTGAACATAACCCTTGAAAGCAGCCATTGCTGACTTGAGTACAGGTTCCAGGGCTGTCATCCTAATCCTAGCCTTTTGCATATTTATAAATGAAACACCATTGTCAGCATGATAATGATTGCCGCAGCTCCTGTTTTTTTCAAAAACAAGTTTTTTAAGAAGTTTATGTAACCCTGTGCACTGTTACTATAATGCAAATTTATATTTGACAACAAGATGAAAGTGTTTAGCATCTCTGCTCATCATAGTCCCACTCCCAATACAGGAGTACAGAGACTGCTGGGATTTGTTTGCTGAAAGCAGACCTTTTCCTTCCAAATGAACTGAAACTAAACTAAAAAGTGCAGAGGCAATCACCATGGGGTGGGAGCAGATAAAAGAAAAAGCCCAGGAACACGGGTAAAGGTATGTAGAGAGAGACTGGGCTGGTGAAAGGAGGTGTGTGCAAGAGCTGTGTGGAGTCATGTGGGCCTGGACTAGACCAGGTTAGACCCAGAAGCTGCAACTGACACTGAGGAGCCGGGCATCCTGTGAGAAGAAGACTGGTGGAGACCTGTTTGCTGCAGGATCGCAGAAGTACTCATCATCACAGCCTCATCTTTAAAGAACAAGGGGGCCCCCCAGTTTGACGCTCATCACTTTGACCTGCTATGCACAAGGACCGCGTGAGAGGGTTCTGGACACTCTTAACGCTACTCCTGTTGCAAATGTTTTTTCCACATAAGATCTTTCAAGTTCAATGACACTCTTTAGCATAGGGCTTTGCAAGTTTGTTGAGTTTGCCATTCCTTATTGCATTGCTTTATAAATGCTGCCTGCAGGTTACTTGACTGAGTTATCCCCTGCTTGGCAGAATTCCGTAGCTACTTTTAACCTAAGCCCAAGCCACCCAAGGAATGACTTTGCAGCCCAAGCTTTACTTTGTTACTTAAAGGGTCTTTTCCTTGTGTGACAGCTAGTAGACTCCCTGGCCAGGGTAATTCGGTGATGTCAGCAGGGGTGGGGTTCTGTCTGTTGTCCAGTGGCAAACAGAGTATTCCAAATATGATATCGTCTCCTGCAGGGGTTGTGCTACATCTATATAATATCACAGTCTGTATTGGAGCTTACTGCACTAACCTAGGAAAGAGTATGGTTGTGCTGTCTCCTGCACTAATACAGTTGGTTCAAATTCCAGAGAAAGAAAATCGCCATTAATACATTATATATAAAAAACATATTTTAATAGCTCAAGGTAAGATTTACATACACCTCGAATACTACCATAATAGACAGCTCAATGCAAGGTTTGAATCAGTCAAATATTGCTCCAAGGCAGGCTACTTCTGTCATGTTGTCTCTTTAGCATCAGCATAATGCTTGGGGATCATTTATCGTGTACATTGCATTAAATATCTATTAGTAAGACAATGAATACATACATTAACAAAACATGTATATAACATTTTATTGGAAGATTATAAACTTACAATAAATAAAATGAAGTGAAAACCTTTCTAGAATGCCTACAAAATTCTTGTGTAGTCAGGTGCTTGGTTGTCCAGTGTGTACTAACACTACTGCATGTTGGCAGACTGAGCAGGACCTGGAGTTCTGAGTTTGGGAGTGCTGACAGCCAGAGTCACCTGGGTGATGAGCAGAGGGTAGGCTTATCGCTGTATGTGACTGGATGGTGAGCTGCAATATTGCTGGGACTGTGAGGTGCTGCTTTGGAGATGTACGATCTGCTGCTAGAGAGAGAGACTGAGCCCTTTAGGAACTGACAATACAGCCATATAGTAACCTTATTGCTGCCTGCAGGCTTGACTGGGACACTTCCCACATGCACCAATGGTACAATTGGGCCACAACGCTAGCCAGCTGAAGAGTTAGGTCTAAAGACTGTCCCTTTACAGCTGCTACACAGGGACCTTCACCTATTGCTTAAGCTAAGAGGACACTCTAAGGGGACATTGTACCAAATCCTAGCCGTTCTCCTAGAGTGCACTCTAGATTAGTTATAGTATTATTATTCACGTTGAAGTTAATGTTTATATGCACTACTTAGTGCTGGTCTTGCTGATTTAGGAGTTGATTACAGTCTAGTGGTAAAGACCTCTAATCAAAGTCATTTTGACCTAGAGATCACATTGTTTAGCAGACTGTGTCTGAATCTTTCCTCTATGTGCTTGTTCATGCTCAAACCACCATTTACTGTAACTGATACCAATATATTGAGTTATTTTACCACTAATTGGTCTTGTGTCTGTTTCCTAATACTAATTCACAGTCAAGGTAAAGTTATCCACATTTGTGTTTCCTATAAGTTCATGCAGTAACTCTCACTCATCCTGGTGTACCAGTGGGGCAGAGATCATTCTTGGAGTCAAGACACAATACAGGGAAACCACATTACCAATCAGCAACTTCGGGGGTAGCGTTACACCTGAATAAACTTCAGTAGCACATCTTGTAAGCACCTACCTTTTTAAACCATGAACAGATATTAGCCACTCCTAGTATTCTACACAATGCTAACTTGCATATTGCAAAGTAGCCATTGGTGTCCAAGGTATTTCAGGACCATATCATTTCTCCTGAATACATTAACTGCATTCGTAAAATAGACTTCTATTCATAATAAACACTTTATTTTTGTGCTGAATACAATTACACGACCTTGTCAGGAAATTTTGACAACCTCTCCTTACACTTTCCTTTACACTGTCCCTACCTAACTTTAGTTATATTGGCCCTATTTATTTAAATGGGGAAAACCTCTGACCTTGTCGGTCATACTGTACAGTTGGTCATGTGACCAGAAAAGAGAAAAAGGTGGAGAAGTTTGGTTGGGCATATTTTATCACTACGGCTATAGAGATATTTATTCATTTTTTTTAATGCCATCTCCCCAAATTACCTTCCATCAATATGAAATTATTATTTTAGGTGTCTAGATAAGAATTCTACTATAGTACAAATATCTTGTTGTGCCTGTGTGTAATTCTGTTAACCTTTAAATAAATTCCTGTGTCCCTGTGGAGCATTTTGTGTTCCAGATCCAGTCTGTGCACAAGAACTCCTGTCCTAAATGGTAGAAGCTTTATGCCACTAAGCTCCACTCTTTACCATTCCAATGTCAAATGCCAGAGTATCTGCTGTCTACTGAAAGGTAAATAGAAGGGGCAGAATTTGCACCAGGAGGGGCTTGGCTTAATATGAACTTGGACAGAAGTTGGTATGAGGTTCAGGTTTGCCAGTATCATGGGTTTGTGGTTGATTCAGCTTGTTTGAAATTTGTGTTTCCAGTCAAATAATGGGGTTATTGCCTAGACTAAATTTTTTTGTAACCATAATGCATTTCCTGGCCTTTGAACTAAGGCCAACAGGGGAGCTTTTGGATAAATGTACTCCCTAACTGTAAAAAGGTGAGGTCACAGAAGTACAGTAATATGTTAGGATCCAAATCTGAACCTGATACCGCTTGGGTGCCTTACTGTGATTTTTCTTATTTTGCCACCTGAGATTCTGGACAGCTCCATGCCTGATTCCTTTGACAACTCTGCTTTGTGTCTTGTCTCTAGTGAACCTTGAACCCTTTGCTCCTCCCTTGTACTTCCTGTTTGCTAGGTTATTGTGCTCTTCTCCTGCCAATATCTTGCTCCATTTGCTCCTGCTGTATTTAGTATCTTCACAATCAACACCAACCTTTGGCTTGTTCTTGACGACACTTTCACTTGATCCCAACCTGCACCCACTTGTTTAATGATTATGCTACTGCTTGATCCCTTCCTGCTCTATCTGCCACCAGATCCCTACCTGCCTATCTGCCACCGGAATCCAGCTTGCTCGCCTGCTGGTGAAGCGATCATGAGGGCTGTGACCTAGCACTAGCATGCAGCAAAACCCATCTCCACTATCAGGAACTCTAGTGAAGACCAGTTAGTGCTTAGATCCCACGTCTCAGACGATCCCACCTTATTTGTCAGGGTGCTTGCGTACCTATCCTGCTGGTTGGTGTTACCTTTCTACTGTTATAGCTATTGGTTTCAAGTCTGGCCCCTGACCGTGACACAATATTGACAATGTGCTTTATCTATGATAGGGAATGCATATCGAATGCTGCCGACAAACTGCACAGTGAGAGATTTGTGTAGAGCTTGCGGGCACTGACAGATCTGTTAAAGTAGATGTAGAGAACTGGGAAGAGGGGGTTAAGAGTTTTTACCTCTTTTCATCCTTTGTTACATCCCAGTGCTGGTGATGTCCTGCAGCCTCTTTACAATGTGTACTTGTTCACATGCACTATAGTGATTACAGCCTGCATGTTTTTTTTTCAGGGAGTATTTCTTAATTGTTGCTGACTGCAGTTGTTTTTTCACAAGGCTTTTAAAAAAGTGTTACAACAATGGAATATGCCAGGGCAATGTGCATCATAACAGCAGCTTATAGTTTTTTTTTTTTTTTTTTTGGGGGAGACCCAAAAAATTATACCAAAACCCTGTGCACCCACAAACACTCCACACCCTCCCCCAAGATGCACCACAACTCCCTGCAATATCCCCATTTACTTAGTTTTTCAAAACTATTAAAACTATAGCCTTTAGGCATGGTTTGGTAAAAATTGGCCAGCAGCAAGACAATATGTAAATATGATCTGGTAGAGTAAGCTAAAATGTGTACACATAAAAAACAGGTTTTGCTACACTAAAAAAGGCACTTTTTTGCACTAAAAAGTAAAGTTGGCTGTCCTTGGGAAAATAATAACAAGTAGCAAGATGGCAGCCTAATGTATCCAGGTATAACAGTTTAAATTGTGCAGACACAAGCAGGGCATTTTTTTTCTGCAATAAAAATTAGAGTGTAGTATAATGGATACATTATACTACACTACACCTGTGAAAAACTATTAGGCAGGAGCAGACAGTATGTGATTTGCTCAAACAAGCCATAATGTGTAAACACAATCAGGATTTTTTTGGTCAGCAAAAATTTGGCCAACAAAAAGATGCCAGTTTTAAAATACCAGAGGTCCGCAACCTTAAACCCACTTTTTGGGCAAAGTTTATCACTCTTTGCAGGTTGGCCCCTTAGGCTTTGTGCTGTAGGTTTTGGGCAGATTGGCAACCCTGACACCACATTTTCAAAACAAGCACAGATAGTTGTTAATGGGAACCATCAATGGTGTAAGATGCAAAAAAGTTCCTCGATTGAAAAAATCTTGTTACAAATTCAAATATAGAAATAATCCACCCAGACACCTCATGTAAAACCACACAGACAACGTTGTCTCAGTGAGCAGATTAAAAAGGGCCCCATTCACTCTTTCTCACAGACCACCGGTATGCAACATGTTCATGTTCTTGTAGATGGATAAATGGGGGGTCAATCAATTGTTCCAAGTCAAGGAGCAACCCCTATTATTGTGGAACCTGTTCCCCAAAAAGTCTGTAAATCTAAAAACAAATGAAAAAAAAAACATTTAAGATTAGGTTTTTAATTTAAGTTAAGATTAAATCAATGGCAAAAAAATATACTGTGTATATTAGCGCGCCAGAGAGCTGGTAAATGTAACCTGGTTTAGATTGGTATAATAAATTAACTTTGTGATAATAGATTAGTGATATTAAATTACTTGCAGCTGCTAGTAAAGTGGGGGTGCAGAATTGAAAGAAAAAGTATTCACACTAGTGATACCTCTAGCGCTTGCTGTTCCCTATTGGAATTACATTATTCACAACTGTGTTAAAACTTCATAGTGGAAATAAATAATTCATTTATAATATAATAAATCACTTCAAAATAGTTATAAATGTGATATAAATAATAAAAAATATTAATATTAAAAAAAGTCCATCCAATGTGTAGTGAAAAAAACAATCAACCTTTATAATAAATCTTTAAATGATGAGGTAAAAAATATAAGTAAATAAATAAATAAAAAGTCCAGTGTCAATATGTGCTAAAATTGCTGGTGCTTCTTCCTTAATAACTTGGTGCTTCCTTTCCTATGATAAATAAATAAATTGCCCACTCACCAGATGCTGTGGGTCCTATATGTCTTATGACATTAGAACCAATCGTGCTTATAGGAAAACCTTTCCAGGTTCCGATTCCCCCTCTCTGGATATGGACAGGTACTGCAGTAGGTCCTCCACCATGGAATGAGTCTCCTCCAGCCACGGGCCAAAAAGTATGATGTAACCCTGTAAATCACCTCCAATCACAAGCCGTGATGGGGGAATAAATGGATAGTGTGGTATTGTTTTCCAAATATTTATTACACACACTATAAATAAAACCGCACACTCAACGGTATAAATCCATCCATAAATCCAAAGGTGATAAAAACAGGTGTCATACACTTCCACAGTTCCAATAAATATTGCAGCAAAGTGAGGAAAACGTGCTCAATCCAAACAATGTAAAAACAAACAGAACAGGATCGTCATACACGTGTGCTGGAGAAATGGAGAGCGGTAGTTCCGGTTTGCGTTCCACTCTAGCAACGTATGACGTCACGGCGTGCGTTCCATCTAACGCGTTTCGTCATTGGTTTAGACGTCTTCTTTTTATCCTGTCCAAATTCACCACTGCTGGTTTAAAATCCAAAGACGGCGCTTGATGTGATACGGAACTGGCTGGGGCGGCCGGTGTTAATGATTCATACTCTGAATGGTCTATGCACTTTGGGGCTAGAAACATGAACACATCTTATATACTAGGAGGAGAACAACTGGGTCAGTCAATGGTGGAGAAGGATCTGGGTGTTCTGGTAAATCATTGGCTTAACAGTAGCATTTAACGGCAAGCTGCAGTTTTCAAAGCAAGCAAAATCCTTTCTTGTATTAAGAGAGGCATGGACAGCAGAGAGAGAGATATCATTTTGACCCTGTAAAATTCATTAGTAAGACCTCATCTGGAATATGGGGTTCAGTTTTGGGCCCCAGTTCATAAAAAGGATTTTGGGGAACTGGAGAAAGTGCAGAGAAGGGCAACCAAACTGATAAGTGCTGATAAGAGCTGAACTGAATGTATTCTCTCTTTAGAAGAGGAGATTAAGGGGGGGGGGATATGAGCAACATGTATAAATACATAAGTGGTCTATATAGTTAACTTGTTGTTGAGTTATTCACTTTAAAGTCATCACTGAGGACAAAGCGGCACTCTTTACATCTTTAGGAAAAGAGATTTAATCTCCAAATATGGAAAGGCTTCTTCACAGTAAGAGCTGTGAAAATGTGGAATAGACTCCCTCAAGAGGTGGTTCTGGCCAGCTCAGTAGATTGTTTTAAGAAAGGGCTTGATTCTTTTCCTAGATACACATAGTATAACTGGATACTAATATTTATATGTAAAGTCTAGGGGACATCCAATTGTCTC
The DNA here is from genome assembly GCF_965119305.1 of Pelophylax lessonae. Classification (NCBI taxonomy): domain Eukaryota; kingdom Metazoa; phylum Chordata; class Amphibia; order Anura; family Ranidae; genus Pelophylax; species Pelophylax lessonae. The sequence goes on along the minus strand of NC_138773.1, from coordinate 246,147,866 downwards.
TTGGGGGATCAGGAAGGAATTTCCCCTGTACACACTATAAGAAAATCTGGTGAATGACCGTTGTTTCACAGCAAATCGGAACCGATAAACGAAAATTTGTACGAAAATTCTCATACGACAAAGGCTTTTTTTTTGTCGTTTATTGTTTCTGATCATACGCAGTCTTTTATCTCTGATTTTACTTGTACAAAATCGTACGAAAATGGTACACATTAAAACGAAAATCATTCATTTTGTTTCCGTACGAGAAAATATTTGGGGTTTGTCCCTTTGAGAATTTCCCTATGAAAAATTGGAATCGGCTGTCGAAAGTTGCGTACACACTATATAAAATTATTTGGACGAAAAAGTTCTCCCGATTTTCTTATAGAGTGTACTAGCTTTAAGGGGGAGAAGTTTTTGTTTTTTTTCTATGTAAATGCATATGAACTAAATATATTTTTACTGCATTAACAGTGGGTGTTTTGTAGTTCTATATGATGCAGATCTAATTGAAAAATATAAAAAAGTCAGTCTTCCTATCACAAATTCTCCTTCTAAATTAAATGCGCTCTTTAAATAATTTTTTTTTTTTTGTAGGGGGGGCGGGGGGGCCTGGAGCTCCTCTGTAAAGAAGAACTTAATTAAAATAGTTGAGATCTACTTTTCAACTGGAAACTGTTGAGACAATTAACGTCATGTAATGTATGACATAGCATATGCAGTGCACCAGTCAGTACTATGTGATAAACAATTTAAAGTAGAGAATCCAACAGTCAGTAAGGTACAACATAGCATATAAAAAGAGCAACTAGGACTGTATAACATACAATACATAGGGTTCAGTGGCCAGTACTGTCTAGTGTATACAGTATACCAATCAAAACTATGTAACATACAGGATTGCATATTGAGTAATCAGGACTATGTGCAACAAAGCATATAGAGTGCAGTAGCCAGGACTGTTTAACATACAAAATATTGCATGGGTACAGCGATCAGAACTATATAACATATAATATTATATAATGTATAGTAGGGGAGTTAAACTTGATTTCATCATGGGTCTGCATCAGCAATATGGTCGCCCTCAAAGTATTTGTAAGACTGAATGTCCACAGCACCCCCCACATCAGAATATAAGAGCCCCCCACCCTCCCTTACATCACAGTGCACCCCCCCTTACCATGTGCTGCTATTGGGAATAAACTGGAAGACAACAACAAGAGAAGGGCGCACCGACCTTGTGCATTACCACTAAAAAGTTTATTAAAATCGAAATGGGTAGCCTACATTATACTCACCAACATAGGATGTGTACATGCATGTAGGAAATGGGAACCACTCCCCTGCAGAACACTTCTCTACTGCTGGATGGCGTGATGGTGTCCACAAAGACCTGGTTTTCTTACGCGTTTCGAGGGAGAACCCTCTTCCTCAGAGCCAAAATCGCCACTCTGTCTTTTGGCTCTGAGGAAGAGGGTTCTCCCTCGAAATGTGTAAGCCAAACCAGGTCTTTGTGGACGCCATCACGCCATCTAGCAGTTCTGGGGATGTATAGAAATTGTCTGTGGTGACACAGTACCCCTGATTCAGCAGAGGCTCAATTAGCGTCAGAACTGAAGCGGTTGCCATCCCATAGCTGCTGAACCTTTGGTTGAACTTGGTTCCTCTCCCGTTGTATAGGACCGAATTCCAAATATATCCAGAGCTGGATTCACACAGCATAAATGATTTTGTTCCAAAGCGTGCTCGTTTGGACGCAATATATTGTATCCAGCTGAGTCTCCCTTTATAGGCCATTAGACTTTCGTCTATACAAATGTCTCTTTCTGGGACATAGGACTCCTGGAAATTTTTCAAAATTAGTTGGTAAATATCCCAGATCTTTTTGAGCTTCGGAGCTGGATGAGAAGTCTCATCAAATTTGTCATTATTGGTAAAGTGCAAATACTTCATAATGAGCGAAAATTTGTACTCCGACATAACTGTGCCAAAAAAAGGAGTGGCCAATAATTTGTTGGTGGTCCAATACCACTTCTGCAGGGGTTTCCCCACCACTCCCTGCAGAATAATTGGGCCCAGAAATTTCCAGATGTCCTCTCTTGTCACGGGTTCCCACATCCTGCTTCTTCAAAACCGCCGATGCGCTGCGGCTTGTTGCTCCTGGTACCGATTGGTTTCCACAACAATTTTTTCGATAACCTCATCGGTCAAAAAAAGTTGCAGGTATGCCAAGGGGTTGTCCTCCTCAACATCCACTTTGATACCAGGTGCTCCGGTAAACGGAACCTTGGGGGGGCTACGTGCTCCGTACCGCAGTCGATCACGCACCAAGTCCGCACATCGCTCGGCACAGTCACAGCATCATCACTGAAATCACTTTCTGCGTCGGATGACAAACTTCCCCACAAATCGTTGTCACTCCACTCTGCAAGCGATTCAGTATCACTGTCGCTCTCGCCCAGCAGGTCGTATACCGCTTTTGAGGTTGCGTCACGCTTGTTTGATGCCATGGTCGCTCTGCAGTGTGCAGACACAATGTATAGGAAAAATGCAGGAAGGGCAATGGAGAAAGCACTGGGGGGCAATCAAAGGTCAATTTATTTTAGTTTGGCAATGTAATCCAATAGGATTACAGTGTATCAGTGTGTTTGTGCATATACTTTTTTGAATTTGCCGCCGGTTCCACCCCCTGCGGACATCACGTCGCAGGAGACGGAAGCCGTGGCTCACAGACGATCGGGGGGAAGCTCCGCCGATGCATACCGCCCGCATACATCGCTGGATCCTGGTGACAAGGTAAGTAAAACCTCTACCAGGATCCAGCGATCTTCCTAGCGGTACCCCGAGTGTGGCTCGGGGGTTACCGCTTTTGGCTCTAAAATTTAACCCCGAGTCACGCTCGGGAATAACGCTGGGAAGGTTAAGCAATAAAATGGTTTATAAGGATTAAGCACTATGTCGACCTTTTCTTTTTGCCATCATGCCCTTAGATTCTATGAGGAAGAGGTTTGATATCTATTAAGTTTTCCTGGTTGTGGAATATTGGTTGCACAAATTGTGTCATCAGGATTTGGAACATCTGGTAACACAGGGGCTATGTATAAGGTGAGGAGAATACATTACCGGGTGTCGGATTCACTACGCGGAGCACATTTTACATTTGTGTGCATGATCACATTTCATTCACATTGGGACTTTCTATCATTATGTTTATATCATTGTTTAGAGTGCTGCACTTTTTATTGTTTTATTTATGATCTGGGATTTTGATATATTGACCCTTGGTGTTCAGCAGCTTTGTTTAATCTGTTCAAGTGCGCTGATTTTCTTTTTTTCAAGTCTTTTGTACCTCCCTTTTTAGGTTCAACCTGCTAAGGAGGTAAGAAAATATGAATTTTGAAACCAGATGGCGGATGGTTATGGGAAAAAAAAGAGAGAGATACTTCTGGTGACATGAATATTTGGTGGCAAGGAACAGCTATCTGCATTCTTATTTTATTTATATGTTTCTCTGGATTATACTTACTGGGCATTACAGTGAGTTAATTAAATGGAGCACATGGTCAACCAACTGTGCACTTCAGCTCATGTCCCATATGATATATTCCAGTTTTAAAAAAGGTATAAGCACTGGTTTATTGTTTTGTTTTTTTTGTTTTTTTTAAACAGTGCCGTCCATAGATGTCTATCAGAGGTCTAATCTGTTTTACAAAAATGGAAGTGGGGATCTAAGCTTATTTTTTATATGCAACGTGATTTATTGATAGGAATGCATTTAGGCTTCATACACATGAATAGTTTGGGTTTTGGCTTTAATACTTAGAACCTTACATGTGGAGAGCTTGTGTCATGGTCAGGGGTCAGGGTTAGAGGCTAGTAGCTATAGCAGTAGAGAGGCTCAAACAAACTATTTGGATAAGTACAACAGCAGGTCACCCTGGCAGATGACATGTGACATGGGCTCACCCGAGGAGCGAGGTTTAAGCACTAACCAGTATTCACCAGAGCTCCTGATGGTGGATTTTGCTGTATGTTAATACCAAGTCGTGGTGCTCAGGATCGCTCCATCAGGAGGGGAGCAAGTCAGGGTTCAGTAGCAGTTATTGCAGGCAGGGATCAAGCAGAAGCGTATTTAGTAAACAAGCCAAAGATCTGCAACAAGTGCTTGCAGTTTGGGATCAAGCAGAAGTGTAGTTGAGGAACAAGCCAAAGGTCAGTAGCAAGTAGTATTAGAGATAAGGACAGCTGCAGGTACACAAAGGAGCAAGATATTGGCTGGAGAGAGCACAAAAATTTGGCAAACAGGAGGTGGAAAGGCATGGCTTAAAAAGGAAGTTCATGGGAGGAGCAAGGAGTTCAAAGTTCAGTAGAAACAAGGTACAAAGCAGAATCATCCAAGGGTTCAGACAGGATGCTGCCCAGCATTTCAGGTGGATCAGCAAGTAGAGCCACTGCTGGGCACAAAAGAGGCCATGGGTTCAGTTCCCAGTCCTGGGAAAGCTTGCCAGCAGCTCTTTCCTTACTCCTGCATCTCATTTTAAGCCATTTTGAGCCCTTGTACAGCTATACTCCATTCACTTCAAAGGGAAAACCAATTAAAATGTTGTGTATGGACTTCCCACTCAAGTGAATATAGAACAGGCTGCAAGTGTACTGTTAAAAGTTGCCTTAAAAATGAAAAGTACACTAAAATTAATTTATTCTTTAAAAAAAAAGGAACAAAAGTGGGAAGTAAGCTGTTAATTCAGAGCATAAAGGAACACCATCACTAACATAGTTAGAGGTAGTGACATCAATTAAACCATGTCCGTTGTGAGAGACATCACACCAGATGTTCATCTTAGTAAGGCTACTTTCAAAGCACATTATTTTTGTAAAGATTTTATGATTTAAGAACATGGCAGATTGTGATGATAATTGGACAATTATTTCATATTGTTAAAGTAAAGTAGAAAATACTGTTTGTATTTCAGATGTGATCATGTCAGAACTAGTTAGCTGCATTTTGTTCAATTTACTTTATAATGTAATTGGGTTTTCATGCTTATTCTATTAAATGATTTCAAATACTAAGTTTTGCTGAAATCAAAAACATAAAAATCAACACAAGGAACACTACTTAAAGTTAGTATGATAGGTCCCTTTTACTGATTCTTCTTCTTTTTGGAGACATCTTCCTTCATCCTACCCACCCCACCCCACAACTGTCATAATCTTCAGGTGTGCCAGGAGTTAAAGCAACTAAAGGGCTGTCCAAAGATCTCACCAAGAGAGCTTGACTATGTCTGCCCTTTCCTGCCAGGTCTGCCATTCATAAAAGCTGTACTACAGCTTCTATGAATGACACAGCTTCTATGAATAGAGAATCTAGCAGGAAAGGGCAGACATAGTCAAACTCACTTGATAAGAGCTCCTGACAGCCTATTAGCTGTATTACCCCCACCGAACACAAAGGCTACTGTGGAAGGGGTGGGGTTGAGACATAGGAAGATTTCTCCCAAAATAAGAATCAGCACAAGGGACACATCATACTGTAAGTTTTCTGCCTTGTGCTCATTTTTATAGTTTTGATTTTAGCTAAACTTAGGCTTGAAGACATTTTCATGAAAAGTAAAGAAGTGTCATATTTGTTTGACACTTCTTTGTGTAGTTTTCATGGAATAGAATAGACAATTGGTTGAATGATCAGGCAGGTAGTAACTGGCAAAAAGCATGCATATACTTCAGAAAAATACAAAACAGGCTATGAAAGATAAAATGAATAATTGCGAAACTGCAAAAATAAAGCTGCATGCACCTAAAACAATCGAAAAATTGATAACATATGAACAATGAGCACTGAGAAATTATTAAAATCTGTGAAAAACACCCAAAATATTGTAATATTGTAAAACTCATTGGAAAGATCTACAACATTCCTGGATTGAGTTGACTGCCTGAGGACTTGAGAGATCCTTGTCTCAGCACAATGGCATTAATTTATACTCCTCCCAGACAGCACAGTGTTTTACCATGGCTGGTTGCTATTAAGAAGTGCCTGATTGATTTTCTCATGTAAGTGCAATTTTAAAAGTTTTAAGTAAAGTTTTATTAGGGGTGACCACTATGGTCTGCTTTTTTTCTTTTGCACATGAAATATGAATATCCTTTTTTTGGTAATATGGTGGTGAAGCTGGGTCTTGTAGTCCCTCTGACTTCTAAGCCTTGGTCCAAGTGCCTTTATAGACCCTGGTGTCTGATCATATGCTTGTGTGACCTTTGTCATGAGGGGGTGAGCAGTTGCCCACTGGGGGAAAGTCGAGGTTTCTCACTTGGATGATGAAAAAAAATGGAGCCAGAAAGATTAGCCCAGTTAAATGTTTCTATAGTGTATAATACATGTATGGTCAATATATAATAATCATGACTGAATATATGAAAAGGTCAAAGTATTCCTAAATAATCCAACCTCCAAAAACGAAAGTACGAAAAGAGGTCAAAACTTGCACAGTAAGGGAAAAGTGAGGAAATTGTAAACATATTCAACTCATCCTCACACATTCTGTCAGAATATAGATTTTCCCTTTTGAGCCAGAAGTTGAATTCACTCCCACTACCCAATTCAACCTCTTTACAATTTGCAAAGATTTCATCGTTTGAAAATTTGAAATTTAACTCCTCAACACTATGATAACATTAAATCCTCTAGACCTAGTAGTGAAGTTGAGGCAAATGGGATCATCATTCAAGATGATTCCTATGTTTCTTATGAAGAGTTTGCTATAGAGCAGGGGTGGGGAACCTATGGCTGGGGGGCCATATGCGGCCCTCAAATCATTTGGTCCGGCCTCCCATGCAGCTGAGTCTGCGTCTCTCAGCTGATCTGTCAGAATGGAGCCGATGCTTCCTGTATAGTTTCGACTCCATTCTGACAGTCTGAGTGAGTCACAGGCGGAGTGATATCAAATGCACTCCGTCTGTGACCAATACAGGAAACATCGCCTCTTCCTCCAGCGCGGCGACGCTGCTAGCCAGCATTTCCCACCAGCAGCACACACAGCAGTACCAGCCAGAGCCAGCAGTACTCACAGCAGTACCAGCCAGCTGTACCCACCAGCAGTACCAGCCAGCTATACCCATGAGCAGTACCCACCAGCAGTTCTTTTCAAAACTTACCACCACAAAGAGTCGACTGCGCTCCAGACTAACGGACGTAAACCTGGAAAACAAGTTGCGAGTAGCAACATCATCAATACCAGCTAACATCACACACCTCACCGAAGAGAAGCAGTTGAAGCCATCACATTAGGGGTGAGTTAATTAAATGTTTGACCAAATATAACAGGCACATTTAAGTTGATAATTTTGTATGGCCCCCGAATGATTTTATTTTTACCCAAATGGCCCTTGGCAGAAAAAAGGTTCCCCACCCCTGCTATAGAGGCTCTGGCCAAATTGGAGGATTTGAGAAAATGAGGATATAGATCTGGCTTTACTTTTACACAATCCTTCACACTCTCCCCTTTTTAAACATACCTATTTTAGACTCAATCTGTAATTCATCCAACCCCTGCTAAGGGATACTATTCCACCGACAAAAAGGGGAGCAATAGTACCCTCGGAGAGGGGTCTAATTCCACCCACAGAGGACCCACAGAAAGTTGACACTAGTCCACCAACAGTGGACACACAAAAATACTTCGAGTACACAATATTTTTTTTTTATTAAATCAAAAAGGCATGACGTGCAGTGTTAATTAAATGCTAACATCGGCTGAAATTTAACATCGTGAACTTTAAAAAATAAATACATAAAAAATACTTTTTTTTAAAGTAAACATTTACAAAAGTGCAACAATAGAGTATGTCAACCATGACAATTACTTAAGCTAGAAGTATCCTCTTGAAGTGGCCACTGTAATACATTTGGTTGTATACACCATTACAACAAGTTAAACTTGTATAGGAACATTTAAAAAAAAAAAAAAATGTTTAAAAAAATTATAAAAAAAATATAGTCCAGTTTCCTTTAGTTTCCACAATGTAAACATAGGCAGCAGTACTGAATTGTGCCAAAAATATGCAAAAAGGAAAGCAAGAGGAGTTGGGACTTTGAATGAGGTTACAAAGACTTTTGTATCTCCATCCCTAATATAAATATGAGAAAAAAGGGGGGATTTTTGGGACTTTGAATGAGGTGTGTAATGAAAATGACCATTGACTATACAAAAAATTATAATAAGATATATATGTGTGCATACACATCCAAACAAAAAACATGAATTGATACACATGTAAATTGATTTATTTGTATGCACAGGTTGTGACATCATAGAGACAGTAGATATCATACAATGAATCCCAATGACCAGAGCATATAAAAAGGGTATATAAATACATGCCAAAATGAGTATAAAATCAACCATAAAACACTGTGTAACAAGATAGTACATAATCCATAGAAATTGCATCATAATTGCTCTATGCATTTTGTGTGTGTAACACTTCCTCAGGAGCTGGTGCAAATGATTAACTATAAAGAAGGAAATATCATGAAGTCACAATGTATGTAACAGTATAAATGCCCATTAAGAAAAAGTATTAATTGTATAGGGTTGCTTACAATGAATTGAAGCTGTTGCCTCAAGGAACTCGCCATGGAAGGTCCCCTATACCATCCGCCCCGGGAGCTGAGGGATCAATACCAGGCACGCATGGGGGTGAACAATGGAAGTGCAGTAACAGAATCTTGATAGTTGGAAGAATAGTAAACATCTCAATAATCATCCGATATGATATCTAGGATTGGGTTAAATGTGTATATTATAATAAATTGTACTTAAAATTCTAAATAGTAGTGTAGTAACCAATTATTGAGTTGAAAAAATTAATGAACTCCCAAAGTCAAGAAGAGAAACCGAGTGGCAGACCCAACATGGAGTACCCCCAAAGTGTGTACTCCAGATTTCAGCCATAGAATGCAGTAAGGGCGGAAATGACGTCCGCAGGGGGAGCAGAAAGCAGGAGATGACATAGCGCCGCCGAGAGCAGGAAGAAGGAAAAAAATGTAACTTTAAAAAAAAGGTATTTTTTTTAAGAAGGTTATGATTAAAATATTTTACGTGTAATGTATTAATATTGTAAGTCCTTTTAATACATTCTAAAAGATTGATTTTTATAGCTGAGTTTACTTCCTCTTTAAATTTTCACAACTGATTTATGGAATGCGTTTTTTTTTTACCTCATTTTATTTGCCGTTATTTAACTCTCATTTAATTGACTCCATTTTATTTCTACCTTACCAGTGATAGATCCTGTAGGATCACTAACCCTGATAACAATACACGAGTCAGATTTATAACCCAGTTCCATGGCCAACATTAGAAAAATGGAAAAAATATTAGGCATTGGTCCATTTTCCCTCTGAGACCTTCACCTAAAAACCTTCATCACTGATAAACCCAAAGTGGTATATAGGAAAGCTCCTAACATTAAAAGGCAAGGTGCCCCAAGCAAAATTAAATCTATGAAATGTAATCTAAATCTAAATCCTTGAATTAAAGGTTATGTTTCAGTGCAAGAAATTGAAATGCTTAACTTGCAAACATGTGCAACATGACCAAAAACAGTTTACAGCAAAACTTTAAACTGCAAACATACAACATCAACTACTTCTACAACTGTTCTACACAGTTCGTAGTGTATTGTCTCTGTTGTCCATGTGGGCTATATATAGGCGGGACCATTAGAACCCTTAGAAAAAGATTTGGGGAACATCGCCACTTTGTTGAAGAGGAATACAAAAAACATTGTGTTCCTAGAAATTTCCTGAAGTTTCACAAAAAATTCTTACTGCGCCTCCAAATGTGGGTTATAGAATCTATCTCTAATGAATATCTCCCAGTTGAACATTTTAGGAGATTATGTCAGCAGGAGACCTACTGGATTTATACTTTGGTTACCCTTGCTCCTAGAGGTCTAAATGAAGAGAAAGAGATCAATACAGTTATATAATATCAGAGCATGTTTATAATTTCTCTGCTGATTTTTGTACAGATCTTGTGTTTATACACTAAGGTATGGGGAACTCACTAAATTTAATGGATGCAAATTCAATGGATACATTTCTCTTTCAGTTTTATATCTTTAATGCATTCTTCCATGGATACATATCCCTTATGGATATGTATCATGTTCTCTATTTACAAATTCTATCCCCTCCTCTGTTTTTCATTATGTATGAATTAATAATTTATTCATACTTTTCATTGTTTATTTAGTGAATGACTCCATGTTGAAAAATCTAGAAATTATTTCTTCATTTCCCTCTCTCTTACATTTGAAAGAGAGAGGGAAATGGAGAAAACTTGTGCATGTAATTACCTCAGATTCTTTTACTTTAGATCCCTTTAATTAGTCCTATGATCATAACAGTGTTAAGTAGGCGGGTACGAATTCAGTATGCCAAAAACGAATGCACAATTTGTCTTTCTTTTTATTGTTATTATCATTCTTATTTTTTTATTGTTTTTCTTTATAACTATGAACGCCTATTTTTCATAGTATCATTGTAATTTGCCAACACTTTTTGCTGAGCTCTGTAGTTTGTCTGTTGCTTTGCAAAATAGATAGCATCCCTCCTGTATGCCTTTATGGCTTAAGAAAAAAGCTGGATCATTCCGAAATGCATAGCCATGACCTCCGCTGTTGTTCATCCCAGGTGTGATGTAATTTCTAAGCTTAAACCCTCTATGTGCTCCAAGGTAGTTCTGGGTCTTTCCTGGTTCGGCAGTCAGCATTCTTCCACTCAGTTGGCAACTGCATGAGGTTTTCCATCTTCTATGTGCATACCATTGGGCTATCCAAAAGACGGCATGAGAAAAGCTATTCTTTTGTTTCAAACAAAGTTATTTGCTGTTTTTAACCACTTGAGCCCTATTTCGGGATTCGGCACTGCGTGACTTTAACGGACAATTGCGCGGTCATGCGACGCTGTACCCAAATGAAATTGACGTCCTTTTTTTCCCACAAACAGAGTTTTCTTTTGGTGGTATTTGATCACCTGTGCGATTTTTTGATCATGCGCTATAAACAAAAAAAGAGTTACAATTTTGCAAAAATAACAATATTTTTTACATTTTTTTATATGAAATTCCCCCCAAAAAAATGTAAAAATCAAAATTTTTTAACATTTTAGGCCAATTTGTTTTCTGCTACATATGTTTGGTAAAAAAAATCGCAATAAGCGTATTTTGATTGGTTTGCGCAAAAGTTATTGCATTTACTAACTAAGGGAAATATTTTTGTCATTTTTATTTTTTTTTTAATTAGTAATGGCGGCGATCTGCGATTTTTTTTGCGGGACTGCGACATTGCTGCGGACAGATCAGACCCTTGACTGACATTTTTGACACCTTTGGGGGTACCAGTGACATTACTACAGTAATCAGTGCTATAAATATGCACTGTTACTGTAAAAATGACACTGGCAGGGAAGGGGTTAACTTTACCGGAGAAGGAGGGGTTAAGTGTGTCCCTAGGGGGCGTGCTTCTAACTGTTATGGGATGTGGCTGTTTGTGTAACAACAGAGAAATACGATCCTGCATAGTAGGACCGTATGATCTCTGTTCTTACACAGGGGAGAATGACAGGCGGCTTTCTCCCTCTCCAGCGGGAGATTGTGAGTGACCGGCGGACATCGGGTCCGCTGGTCACACGCGCGGACTGCTTAGGGAACGAGCGGGCCGCTCGCCCCCTATAGGCTCACAGGCTAGTGACGTACCCCTACATCACTTTGCCTGTGAGGGGCTGACCGCCGCCGTAAATAGTCATGCGGTGGTCGGCAAGTGGTTAATAAAAGGTACCTTATATATTTTACTTAGCTGCTGCCCCCTGCCTTTTCTCTTTTACAGTTTTTTTTGGAGCACATTTGTTTTTGAAGAAAACTGATACTTGCACTTTTTGATTTACTTGGGACTATTTGCAATATTTTAACCCATAAATACAGTATTTTTGTGAAGTTTGGTAGATATATGAATTGTTTAGTCATTCTGATCCCCCTATTTGCACATATACACACTTTAATCATAGGTTTCACCATACATTTATGCAAAAAAAATATTTTGGATGTTTTTCACAGATTTTAACATTTTTTTATTGCAGGATGCTGCATTGGCTATGAAAGCTGCAGAAACATGGACTCTTTAAACACAGTTTCTGTGGCTCAATTATTGTAACATTGTAACACCGTCTCTGTGGCTCAAACATTGTGGCAAATGACAGTTTCTTTAAGACTCTATAACAACAAAATAAAACAGTTCAGAACATGAACAGCTATCTTCAAGTATCCTCATAAACAGCAACCTTCTCAATGAAATCCAAGGTAGATCTGGTAACACAAGTAATCAGCTGGAGGGATCCAAGGGAAAAAAAGCCACCCCACTGGAACTGCAGTACTCTGGGAGCAATTGGAAAGTGCTCCCCACAGGGTTTTCTGGAAATGTTGCATGCTATTAGACTCTGGTCTGACTGCCCACACACTAATTCTCACAATGGAATGCCTCTCAAATGATTAGCAATATCTTGCCCAGCTATCTCTGCCATTCAGGAATGGCCCTTCTGAACTGCTAAGGGAGGGAAGCTAAGAAACATATCTTCCCTGAGCATATCCATGAGTTGATCAAAAAGGAGTTCAAGGGCCTGCATCTGAGTATAGTGTGTAATAGGGCACTCTACAACATGAACTGCATCCTACTTAAAAAAACTCAATGCCAGGAAATTGTATTGTATCTCTCAGTTTGGGCAAAACCTAGAAGGGGTGAGAGTCAGTGGTGGTATTCTAAAATCATAATGGGCATTTCCTTTTTTCCAAAGAATCTTCTATAAATTTACTCTTTCATCAGTGGTCTGTAGTCAGTGGCTAGTAAATACATGAACATGTTAGGTGAAGGTGCTTAAACAATATATTTGTGCCTTCAAAAAATTAAAGTGCCAAATAATCTGCAGGAACACACGTAAAATTGCCCATGTTCCTGAAATCAACAAATGCATCTAGCCCTTTTGCAGGCATGTGATCCTGCAATTCATTCTTAATGGCATCCTCCCGCACCTTGCTAACGTACAAGCCAAAATGCATGTTAACATGGTTTATTTGCAAAAAGGATCATGCAATTTTTTGTGTAAATTTCATATGTAGGGCAGCCTATTCAAATTAATAGACCACCGTAACCGCAATGCAAAAAATTGTTCAAAAACAGGCACCTGCATGGGTGTGAATGGAGCTTAAAGTGTAAAATTGTGTAATTGCAAACAAATTGTACAAAAGACATTAAAAGAAAGCTCAGCAAAAGCTACCCCAGAAGTAAAAGTACTGTATATATATATAAACAGTATTATAAAACAAAAATCCCCCTATTCAAGAGATAAATGCTCCCCAAAAAATACAGGGAGAAGAAGGTTTGTTTTATCAGCAGTTTCAGCCTTATATGTCATGGACATTGGTGTCCTTGGAATCCTGCTTGTCCTAAAATTGCTCTATTTTTATCAACAAGAAAATAATTTTATCCTCACCTGAAATTATCCTTTTTTTCACCAGATGACAGGTAAAAATCAGAAGAAAATGTTTTATAACATAGTTGTATATTGGCACAGACAATTTAAATTATATATAAAAAAAAAAAAAAATAGCAAAAGGAAAGTAAAGCAGAAATTTATATTAAATAATTAAATAATACAGTTCAAAATACCATAATGGCATGTTATTCATTAGACCTTCAGTGCCTCATTGATCATATTGTCTGAGCTATGTTGCGTATAACCTCATAGGAAGCCAATTCATTTTTATCCCAGTGTAATATAGGAGAGTTCAATTTAAGGAAGTTTTTATAAAGTATATATATATATATATATATATATATATATATATATATATACAATGCTGATAATTCAAGCCATTCAACTAGTATTTTCCTACTCATTTATAATAATATGTTAGGTGAAATATCAGCCCTGCACCTCTAATTCCCATTTGTTATATAATCCCCAAATTATCTCCAAATAATCCCCAAATCCTAGAATAAAAAGAATTGTATTTTCATGCCTGGTGGGCCAGTAGAATACTGCACCCCTATATTACCAGACAGTATTAACTACCAGTATAACCTGTAGGCTCCTATTATACCTTGTTCTGCGTTGTGTTACTGTGTGAAGGTGGCCATATTGGTGGATGATCGGTATTGAAGAAGGTATTATTAAACTAGCTGCAGAAAATAGGAAGAAACTCAGATCCACAGAATACATTTTTTTACAAGGAATTTAGACTAAAAGGTAGACAGAGTATTATTTAAGTACAATTAACATTTCGTGATTTTTTTACCTGTAAATTAACAAATGTTCACTTTTTTTTAGTTTAGATCAACTTTACATAAGGCAGTAGTGCAACAAAATAATACATGCAGACAAAGGTAGTATAAATGTGGTTTAATTACTGGAAATAAAAAACAAAACCCTAATTTTATTTCAAAAGTTCATTCTGTTATATGCTAGTAAATGTTATAAAGAGCTCATTGTAATAGTTCCTAATAAACTAAAAAGCAGTAGAACTGGAAGCTCCAGTGAAAAGAAATGCTAGAATGTGACACCCCAACTTTCAATTTAGACAACACAGAATATACATGTAAGTAAATTTTTAAAAATAGTTTTACTGTATATTGAAATTGGTAAATAAGTGTCGGGAGTAGGGTATATATTGTATCAGGTAAATACTCTCCTCTTACATATGTTTCTACATGAACACCTTTGTTTAAAGCTGAGGCTCATTAATCAGTTTTTTTTTCTGTTGCTATAAAAAGACTTGAAACCCCCATATATAGTTTATTTTTTTAGCAAAGGCCCTAGAAAATAAAATGGTGGGTTTTGCAATTTTTTATGTCTATGTCACACGGCATTAGCGCACCGGTTTTTCGAACGCAATTTTTAAAAAAAAAATACACTTTAATTAATTTTAATGCACAGAAACACAATACCCAATTTTTTAGATGGTGTTACACCAAGTAAATAGATACCTAACATGTCATGCTTTAAAATTGAGCATGGTTGTGACATGGCAACAAACTACGGTATTTAAAAATTTCCAAAGGCAATGCTTTTGAAGCCTTGACTGGTTACCAGTTTAGAGTTACAGAAGAGGTCTGGTGCTAGAGTTATTGCTCTCGCTCTGACGTTCACGGTAATACCTCACATGTGTGGTGCGATCACTGTTTACATATGCGTGGGAGACCGATGCGTTGATTCACCTTTTCACGTGAGCATGGGGGGATGGTAATAATTAAAAAAAAAACAATTTTTATTATTTACTTCATTTTGTTTTACACTTTCTTTTTTTTTTTTTATCACTTTTACTCTGTCACAAGCATCTGATCACATCAAGATCAGTGTGACCAGATACTGTTCAAATGTAAAAAGCTGTTTACATCTGGGGAGCCAGAAGTGACAAAGATGCTTGCTGCTTGCTGTATCCTATACCATACAGATCATCATCAAAAACCTTCCGGTCCTCCACGAGCTCTATGGTAAGTCAGCCGAAACGTTGATTCTGGGCTCATTGGTGGGACTGGATCCCTATTGCCTTTTGTAATATCCATCCAGCTGTTAATTAGCTGATAGGATGGCTGTTACATAAAAGCCGACCACCAGCTGAAAAAAAAAAACAATAATGGGATGATGCCTGTAGCTGCAGATATCATCCTGGTGTAACCACTTAAAGTCAAATGATGTACATGTAAATGATTTGGCGTTAAGTGGATAAAAAGCAAACCTATCTCTCTTAAGCAAAGGTCCAAGGAGTCTTTCCTATTAACCTATGGATAAGAATACTCAGCTCATAGCTTTCTCCCTCTGTACTGAATGTGAGGAAGCTGCAGCCAAAAGCCAAGGCCATTGCTACGCAAATCTTATTGAATTTTAAAGTAAATATGCAGTGCTCTCACTACTTGTGCCCTAGTAAATAAAGTTGATCCTACAATGCATGGTAATTTGTTCAAAGCTGAAGTACCAGTCTGGGCTGAACAGATTCTTTCACAAACATTTACAAACTTTTTTTTTAAGAGCTAAAGACCAGCATGCTGGAAAATGTATTCCAATTAAGAGATTGTTGTCACTTAAAAGGTGTAAAAACAAACAATCAAAAAAGTTCTAAGCCAGTGAAAACCTTTTCTCCTTTCAATGCAAGAATCTAAAAAAAAATAATTTAGACAGTGAACAGTAGTCAAGAAGATTAAAGCATTCACTTGGAGAACTGCCAAACTCACAGCCTTCATTGTGTGGGATGCAAATCCACTTTGTGTTTGCTTAGTATTACGCTAATTAAATTCTTACATGAAACATCTACATCAGCTATCTTACACCCTCAAGCAAATAATAAAGGGGCCAATGTCCTGAAAAGTTATTGGCAGACAAACATTCTGTTTCTGATGGTCAGCCATAATATTCTATTAGACTTCTGACATTGAAAGATGTCCTTTGGATTCTAAAACTATGGTAGTATGAAGATGTAGTGGTGCGTGTATGTCTATGTTCTCTAGCTGCTTCTATTATTCCCCCATGCAATATGGATACCCTGTATTAATGTGAGATGCCCATGTTTGTCAGATTTGTTCATCACTTAAGATCATCAAATCTATTATGGATCACAATGACTTCCACTCAAGATACATGCCAGACTGCTCAGTGCATTACAGACGGATATATTTTTTGTCAAATTTAATACAAAAATGTATGAGGCAGTGGGCATACCCACAAGTTCTGCTTTCTTAATAATGTTAATATGCACTAATAAGGAAAAAAATAAATGGGATTTTAGGATACCTAGTGACAAGCACTTACATTTGTAAATAAAATCATAACATTTTATTAATTACTTAAAAAAAAACGATTAAAAATTGCTCATGATACAATATTGGTCTTATTAAAGTTTTCAGCTTAAAGTAGATGATGATTCAACATGTTTTGCCATAATTGGCTTCATCAGGGAGACTGTTAACTACAGGAAGCAAAGCTGTACCAAAATGAAAAGTATAGAATTGTCCACATTATTCTGAAAATTATGTAGACATAAGATTGGATGTAGACTGTCTCAAATCCTTCTGTCTCTTCATGTAATCCCAGACTGACTTAATGATGTAGAGCTTAGGACTCCTTGTTTGTCTTTAAACTGAAGATAGTTCTTAATTGACTGTATGTTTTGGGGTCTTTATCCTGCTGCAGAATAAATTTGAAGCCAATCACACACCTTCCTGATGGTATGGCATGATGGATAAGTACATGCCGGTATTTCTCAGGGTTGAGGGCACCACTGATCCTGATCAAATTTCAAACTCCATTTACAGAAATTCAGCCCCAAAGTTGCAAGGAACCTCCACCATGCTTTACTGTTGTCTGCAGACACTCATTATTGGTCCCCTGGTAGGCCATAAGCACCTTCTGTGATCCCTGCCTGTTGACTGCATGATCTTGCAACAGGGAAGCAGAGACACCTACAGTGTGCCGGAAGGTACTAGAGCCAGCCATTGGTTCAACTACAAAGGCAGGACACATGGAGGATAGTGGAGCTTTTGAGGGGAGGAGAAGATAATGTTAGTAGGGGGAGGTGAGGGGGGGGGGTGAGCTGAGGAGTGCCCTGAGACTTGGATAAGGGATGCAGAGGTAAGAATCTGCGAAAGAGAGATGAACTCTGCAATCTGTGTGTAGTGTACCCCTGAACTCTGCAATCTGTGTGTAGTGTACCCCTGAACTCTGCAATCTGTTTGTAGTGTACCCCTGAACTCTGCAATATGTGCATAGTGCACCACTGAACTCTGCACTCTTTGTGTAGTGCATCCCTGAACTATACACTCTGTATGTAACGCACTTCTCGTATTTAATGTACCTTTAAGACCCTCCCACTGGCCACAAAACCCCATTTGATGCAATATGCGGGGGGGGGGGGTTGGAGAGGGATTGTGGTTCCTGCACCTATTGTTTGGGGGAAAAACTATATATATATATATATATATATATATATATATATATATATATATATATACATTTTATATATAAATAATAAGGGTTTGTGAAATATCCCATTCATTATTGCATTTGTGCTGTCCTTCAAAATGCTACTTATATTTTTGAGAATTGTTTACTGGTAGTTTAATATATAAAAATAGATCTTAAGAAAGTAACATTAATGGTTTACTAGACACTGACAACTGACATAGATTGTTTTAGAGGATTAAGAAATAATTTACGGCATCCAATGTATTGATCGCCATCAATGAAAGGTCAATAAGGACATGGCTCACAATGCCTGTCTTTGAAAGGCCAGTGACAGCTCTACATATGCACGACCATTAGGCTGTACTGGTTTAGTGAAATGAACTACTGTTTGCTATCATGGGGCAGTTGAATAAAACATAAGGCTTTTTTCGTCTTTTTTTTTTTTTGTTCACAAACTTTTTATTCTGGGTAAAAATGGGGGTACAAGTAAATGCAACATAGTAAAAGCAATATATTGTAAAATAACAATGTGGGTTGATAAGATATAAAACATTATCAATGTAATACAGCAAGTTTGTAATAAAGGGTTAACATATTTGTATATTACCAGAAACTAGAAATGTATGAGTTCTTATAATTCCATTAAATGACAGGAAAAATGAAACATACGTCACCTAATTGTCTATTGGCTGAAAGAGAATCTCTGAATGATTAAACCAAAGATCCCATTTTTTGTCATAGACATTTATAAAATTACGTATGTAGAGTATGGAAAATGTTTTCCATGAGGTTTGTTGTATTTATTCTTGCTTTCAGTTGTATAATAGGAACAGAGGGGGAGTTCCAATGTGATGCTATTAGCCAAAGTATGGCAACACTGATAGTGTGGATTAGTCTCATTTGTGAAATGGATAACTGTGGGATGGTCCTAAATAATAGACAGTTGGTCAAGGAAAGACTAATCTGATTGCCAGAGATTTTGGAAGCAACATTTCCCAGTTGATGCCAAATGTGAGAAATCTTATCACATTCACAAAAAATGTGGGAAAAGGAGCCTGGTGTAGGGCACCCCCTGAAACATGTTAAGGGAACTGATGGGAATATGGCATGTCATTTGATCTTCACAAGATGGTACAACATAAGGCTTTTTTAATGGACATAGAAGGTCTAGTTTAAAAGAAAAAAAAAACAGCAAATGTACAGGAAGAGAACAATGAAGTAGAAATATTATATGGCCTGGTAACATTAAAATGCAACTCAACTTTTATATACTGTGTATAAACAACAGAACAAAATAAAATTCCAAAATGATCTAAAAGAGAGGAACATTTGACATTAGTGTTCAATACTTTCACACAGCATTAAATTGTTCACAAACCTTTGTAGGTGCACCTTCAGATAATAAAAGGCCTAATGGCACTTTTAAACACCTTTACCAGACTTCGACCTTTAACCACTTAATGACTGCCCCAAGTACATGTACAGCAGCAGGGCGGCCCTTAAGCACAAAATCACATACCGGTAGGGGATTTTTTTATATCGGCTCAGGGGCACGCGGGGCTCTGGGATGCACCAAAAGGAAGCTCTATTTGTGGGGGGAAAAAAATACATACATTTTATTTGGGTACAACGACCGCGCAATTGTCATTTAAAGCATCGCAGTGCCGTATCAAAAAAAATTGTTGAAGTGGTTAAAGGAAGCTTCACTCCAAGACTCCAGGATCCTCGGTCATCACTGTTCCTCCACTACCTATGGTTTCGTAGACTCCATTCCATTTCCTCACTTCCTGCCTGCTTTTTGAATTTCTAAAAAAAATCATCAGATAGCTTAGAGAACTGACACCAAGGCTGAACTCTTAACCCACTTAATGTACAACTATAGGCAAAACTTTTTTTTTTTTTGGGATAAAGTAAGGGAAGGTCAAAACCCCCATCAGTTTATTTTGTCATCTATGTCCCATCTATGTCTCTATGTGATTTCTATTTACTTCCTGTCCCATAGCCAAAAAAGGAAGTGAGAGGAAATCCTTACAAATTAAGGGAATCCCTTGAGGGCTCCCAGGTCACCAGAACTAGTGTTCCCATTGCAAGATTTACCCTCTATTACTTTTGTTTACAAATGTTTTGTTAGGTTTTAAAAGGTGGTGCAGAGAAACTAGCATTAAAAAAAAAAAATCTGAATATCACATCATTACTGAAAATGGCAAGAAGTACAACCCATGGCTAAAATAGCCTAGTCCCTAAAAGTGTGCAATTATTGAGGTGCAAATGTGAATACTAATGCTAATAATGCAATTATTTCAAAAAGGGAAAAAGAGAAGACATTAACATTAAAATATCAATAGATATGCAGTTTCTATACATCGAGAAAGAATCATCCAAAGATGTGCAATGATTAAACCAAGGAAGTAATTTACTCTCATAATAAGGCATATAGTGTGATATGAAGTGTGAAAGAGTTTTTCCACTCTACCTATGGACTCTACATGAAGTTTGACGTTGGAGAGTGGGACAGAAGGAGTTCTCCAATGTAGAATGACTACCCAATAGAGAGCAACACAGATTGTGTGGATTAGTCTCATGTGTAATGTAGTAGCAGTAGTAGGGGTAAGAAAAAGTTGAGCACCAGTTAACGTAGAGGCAAAGGTGACCAGCTTTCTTCTAATAGGAACCACGTGAGAACATTCCCAGAATAGGTTGAGAAATGTGCCTGAAGCATGCCACCCTCTAAAACATAGGGGTACTGTAGGGAATATAGAGTGGACTCTAACCAGGGTTTGGTATCACCTTGCAAGGAGTTTAACAGCTGTTTCCCTGATATTAAAAGATCTTGTGCATTTCTTTAAAGCGGAATTCCGCCTCCCCCTCCACCCCCTCCACCCCCTCCAGAATGTAAAAGTCAACAGCTACACATACTATAGGTGCTGACTTTTAATATTAGGACACTTACCTGTCCTGGAGTCCAGCGATGTCAGCACCGCAGCCAATGTTTCCATCGGCTGTCGGGTGCTGCCTTGCGGCTTTACGGGCGGGTCCTTACTGCGCATGCAGGAAGCGCGCTGCGCATTCCTATTGGCTCAGCGGCGGAGGAGGGGGCCGAACGTCCGAGGGACTGCACCACGGCGCCGTATCCCGGAAGTGGGGAAAGGGTACCTGTCAAAAACAGGTATCCGTTCCCCCCTCCCCCCTGAAAGGTGCCAAATGTGGCACCGGAGGGGGAGAGGAAACAAAAGAGCGGACGTTCCACTTTTGGGTGGAACGCCGCTTTAAGTTGTCCACTCATTCATCCCAATCCAAAACCCTATGCTCCAAAGAGCAATCATTTTCCTATTTTGCCATGTACATAATAGAATCTGTTGAGCTGTGATTTCCCCTCTATTACTTTTCTGGGGACAACCTGAAATTAGGGATTTTTTTTTTATTTTCGCTACTTTCACTTTTAATGATAATAGTAAACAGGATGAATAGAGTGGGTGGCTCTCCATAATGGGGGCACAGACTGAAATAAAAACTGAAAGGTGTTCTAATCCCTCTCTAAAACTAAAAAAAAAAAAAAATGTATACTTTAAGGTAAATGTATGGTGTTTTGCACAGACCAGAGATTTACAGAGAGCTATGAAAGGCTTAGAAATGAAAATACAGAGCAATGGATTTTTATAGAAGAAACTATAAAATGGTGCATGTATTTAAAAAACTTTCATTCAGAGATTAAACTACAGATTGGGAGTCAAAATGAAAAAAAAAAAAAAATACATCTGTGCTCTTTCTCTTTAAAAGCCTACATGATCTGAAAAATCCATGCTGAGTACTGCATTACATGTTTATTTGTAAAATTTTAAATGTTTTATATAAATACATAAGAGTAAACAATTTAAAGTATACCTAAAGGTATTTTTGTTTTATGTAGAGTGCAGAACCCTTGTCAGTTTTATTGCTTCCTGTGCCCCCCCCCCCCCCCCCGTTAAGGTTAAGTTTAATGCTTCAACAAATAAATGTCCAAACAAAGAAAATAATAAACCTTCAGGTAGTGATCAAAAGTGTAACATAAGTCACTGTAAAAACAAAGTCCAAATAGTAAACCGAAAGAAAAATGAACAGTCAGATGACAGCAGGGTTATCCACTGTGTCTGAAAAATCCCTCCAATGGTGAATGTAGAGTGTCAGAACACTCACCAGACAATAGCCAAGAAACAGCAATTAGAACAAAAGGCAATACACTCCAAGTGTTGTCAGATGCTCCCTCACAGTGAACTCCCTCCAGCAATCTATACACTCACCAGAAGATGAAATAAGATGAGCCTCGTTCTGCTGTTAAGCGGGATGGTAGAGATGTGGTTTGCTGTAATGATTCTGTGGTCACTTCCCATGCGATATGCACTGTGTACTGAAGCTGACCAACAGGAGCCAAAGTATTTCTCATATAGTGTAGTATTTGAGGTACAGTTAGACATCGATAAAAAAGGCCATAAAAACTCACAGAGGACGCAGCAGCAATGACATCAGCATGTAGGCTCATGCTGAAACGCGATATCAAGGGATCCGCCTATCGCAGGCGTCTTGTTCCTATCTTGTTTAAATAACCACAGATCCTGAAGTCGTGGAATTTCATACCAGAAATGAAAGAAAAAAAAACCCATTTTATGTACGGCCGGAAGTGGCGTGGCCGCCATATTCCTGAGTACCATAAGTGTATCGGTCCATATATTTAAGAGGTCTTATAACACTGATAATCTAAAGTGTTAGTTGAATATAATAATGGTCACCATTTTTTTTGGAGGGCAACAAAAAATATATAAGGTTTTTAATTCCATACAGAGCAGCCTTAAATATTGCTCCAAGTTCCTAGGTGTAACTGGTCGTCACAAAAAAATTAAATGAACAATATTCGGGGCTGTGATTATTAATTCATGGAAAGCTAAAAATTTATTAGGTAAATACAACCATATATATGGATGATAAAACACTCAGACTGCCTATAAAATATTAAAAAAATATAAAAGGGATAAGTAATACACTGCTAGTAAGTGTAAAACTAGAAGTACAAAAATCTAAAGAAAATTATGATCTTTAAACACAAAAATGATAATCAAAAATATCTCTGCGAAACAATCAACCAATTTGAAAAAATCCCTGTATATGGGTATTATACATACTGTATATTTAAATTGCACTTGAAAAAAAAACAAAAAAAAACTAAATTTCCCAATGGTTAGAAATTGAATGAGGAACAGTATAATACACAACATAGATGTAATGAAAAAAGAAGAACAAACCCCTTATCCCACTGCAAGGGGTAATTAGCTGCTATCTAAAAAACAATTGATATCCAGATCAACATTGAGACTCTTGGGACAAGACAATCAA
Source organism: Pelophylax lessonae (assembly GCF_965119305.1). Classification (NCBI taxonomy): domain Eukaryota; kingdom Metazoa; phylum Chordata; class Amphibia; order Anura; family Ranidae; genus Pelophylax; species Pelophylax lessonae. Next base: position 246,124,504 of record NC_138773.1, on the reverse strand, counting down.
TTTTGTGTACCCATTGCGTCTCCTTTGTTGACACTTTCCTTTTTCTATTGCTCCCTCCCCAATGTGGATTAACTACATTAATCCCTATGAATTTCAGTTGGCTTGCATCTCTCCTATGGACCCCTCTGAAATGTGCTGATAATTGATGTTCTCTGAAACCTCTTTTTATGTTGTATACATGCTCACTAAGTTGGCCGCGGAGTTGTCTGATGGTCCTCCCAATATACTGCTTCTGACATGGGCATGTATACAACATATCTGGTGTTACATGCGATAAAGAGATTCAGATTATACTTTTTCTGTGTAGTATTAGAATGAAATTGTGTACATTTACGATCAGACGTTTTAGTATCCCTGCATATGACACTTTTATTGCATGAGAAGAAACCTTTGATATCACCGAAAAGTGTTGTTTTCTTGAGGGGATCCACTACATTTGGTGCTAGTCTGTCTCCCAAGTTCGGGGCCCTCTTAAATAAGGATGATCGAACTTTTGAAAAGTTCGGTTCGGCCAGAACATCCGAACTTCCCGAAAGTTCGGCCCGGATTTCAGAACCCCATTGAAATCAATGGGACCCGAACTTCGGTAATCAAAAAACACCATTTTGAAGCCCCAAAACCCAATAAATGCCCCTAAAAAGTGCCTAGGGTTCTGGGTCATGCCCCATTAACTATTAATCACACAAAAAAAGTTCTTAAAAATTGTCATTTTTGATAAAAAAGCCAATTATTGAAAAATTAAAAAAAAAAAAAAAGAGATTTTTTTATTTTTACTTTGGATTTAGTATCTGGGGGGTCTAAAAGGTGTGCATGTGAAGTTTCAGCTCTGTAGCATGTCCAGAACCATGAAAAAAAAAGATAAGTTTTCAGTAGAACAGGGATGTGGTTCAGGAGCCTCCTTTAACTTTAACACCTATATGATCTTTTTTTCTGGTTCTGGACATGCTACAGAGCTGAAACTTCACAGGTACACCTTTTAGACCCCCCAGACACAAAATCACACAAAAAAAGTTCTTAAAAATTGTCATTTTTGATAAAAAAGCCAATTATTGAAAAATTAAAAAAAAAAAAGAGATTTTTTGATTTTTACTTTGGATTTAGTATCTGGGGGGGTCTAAAAAGTGTACATGTGAAGTTTCAGCTCTGTAGCATGTCCAGAACCCCCCAAAAATTAGCATTTTCTTATAATTTTTATTAGAACAGGAATACGGCTTCTCTACGGCGCTTTTTCTTGCATTTATCTGGCATTTTTGGAGGCAGGCATGACTTTTTTTGGATTTAGTGTCTGGGGGGGTCTAAAAAGTGTACATGTGAAGTTTCAGCTCTGTAGCATGTCCAGAACCAGAAAAAAGATCATTTTTCAGTAGAGCAGGGATGGTGGGACCCCTCTTTTACACTTATATGATCTTTTTTTTGGGGGTTCTGGACATGCTACAGAGCTGAAACTTCACAGGTACACCTTTTAGACCCCCCAGACACAAAATCACACAAAAAAAGTTCTTAGAAATTGTCATTTTTGATAAAAAAAGCCAATTATTGAAAAATTAAAAAAAATAAATTAAAAAAAAAAGAGATTTTTTGATTTTTACTTTGGATTTCAGATCTGGTGGGTCTAAAAAGTGTACATGTGAAGTTTCAGCTCTGTAGCATGTCCAGAACCATAAAAAAAAAAGATTGTTTGTATTAGAAAACTTTAAGCACAGGAATATGGCTTCTCTGCTGTAACACCTTGCCGGTTTAATAGAAGGCATTTTTTTTGGGTTCTTTGCAGTCAGGAAAAACATCTGAACTTGTGTATAGTGGTACTGTGCACAAGTTCTGATGTTTTGCCTGCCTCCAAAACCCCCCAAAAAAATGCCAGCAAAAACACACCTGGGCATTTTTTTTTGACGCTAGCGTTTTTTTGGCATTTTTTGGGGTTCTTTTGAGGCAGGCAAAACATCTGAACATGTGTATAGGGGGTATATATAGGCATATATGTCTGAATATATACCCCTAGACATATATAGGTGTGATAGTAGCAGAAATATATTACTGTAAATGATTTCATTACTGCAAGCATTTATTTCTGCTACTATCACACCTATATATGTCTAGGGGTATATATTCAGACATATATGTCTATATATACCCCCTATACACATGTTCAGATGTCATGTCTGACATCAAACATGTCCTCAAAAAAGCACTGGCAGTGGCAGCCCCTGCAGCATAAAAAATGCTTGCTGGTGAGAAGCCATAATCCTGTCCCGAAGCAACTCAGAGAAATGATCATTTCTCTATAGCGATCACCCTGCTATGGAAGGGTTTTGTCACCCTGCCATAGCAGTCACTGCCAGTTAACCCTACACTACACTACGGTCCCCTGACACTTAACACTTTCCCTACAGAAACTAAATTTTTGAAGCTAACTTAAGTGTAAAGGAGCACTCTAACTACACTAGATATCCCTTTCCTCACACTAAAAATAGCTAAATGACACTTTTAAAGTAAAATTAACAGAACTGCTTCCACTCTCTTCCATGTCCAGTATAACAATGCTGGGAATATGGCGGGGGCGATCTTATATACTGGGGGGCGTATCCACTAATGATTGGTCTAGGGACCCCCTAGTCACTCCAATCACATTCCTAGCATCCTTTTTCTGCCCCCTCAATTGGCTTTTGATAATGGTTCTGGTCCAATCACGGGCTTTTAAAGCCCATTTCCTGAAGCATTGCATTTTGGGCGGTTCTGGTTGCCGAATTCCGAACTTTTTGGGCAAAAAGTTCTAAATTCGGTCGAACCTCGAACACCCAAAGGTGGACCCGAACCGTTCGATCATCCCTACTCTTAAATACAACTTGAGGTTGTGTAGGCAAGATAGAATTCAGGACCGGGTCTCTCATTAGTATTCACTGGTGTTTTTGTTATGATCCTTCTCACCTGGATATGTTGGGATGAAAAGCTTGTAATAAACGGGCAAAAATCATCCATTTGTTGTTCTTTAGATTTCTCTGTGAGTAAAATTTCTCCATTTATATTGGCTGCTTTCTGTATAACAGGGGTCTTCAAGCTATGACCCTCCAGTTGTTCAGGAACTACAATTCCCATCATGCCTAGTCATGTCTGTGAATGTCAGAGTTTTACAATGCCTCATGGGATGTGTAGTTCCGCAACAGCTGGAGGCCCCGTAGTTTGAGGATCACTGCTGTATAATATTTCCTAACTCACTTGTATCATACCCTTTTTCCATAAATCTCCCTTTCAATACCTCAGATTGAGCATAAAAGTCAGTTAGGTTGGAACAATTTTGTCTCAATTTTAAAAATTGACCCTTAGGTATGTTCTTTAGCCAACTGTTTAGTGGAATGTATTTATTCCTATCTGTATATAACATAAATAGAGGTTTCAGAGAACATAATTTATCAGCATGTTTCAGAAGGTTCCATAGGAGAGATGCCAGGCAACTGAAATTTATAGGGATTAATGTAGTTAATCCACATTGGAAAGGGAGCAATACAAAGAGGGAACTGTCAAGAAAGTCGCAAATGGGTACAAAAAATTGATTGTCTGGTCCCCAGGGGTCTCAATGTTGATCTGGATATCAACTGTTTTTTTAGATAACAGCTATTTACCCCTTAGAGTTGGATAAGGGTTTGTTCTTCTTTTTTCATTACATCTATGTTGTGTATTATACTGTTCCTCATTCAATTTCTAACCATTGGGGAATTTATTTTTTTATTTTTTCAAGTGCCGTTCATGTATACTGTATGCATAATAACCACATACAGGGATTTTGTCAACTTGACAAATTTTTTCGCAGAGATATTTTTAATGAATTTTTTTGTGTTTAAAGATGTATTTTACATCATAATTTTATTTTGATTTATGTACTTCCAGTTCCACACTTACCAGCAGTGTAATACTCATCCCTTTTATAGTTTTTTTATTATTTTATAGGTGGTCTGTTAGTATTGGCTGGTTTTATCATCCATATATATAATGGTATTTAACTAATTAATTTTTAGCATTCCATTAATAAATAATCACAGTCCCGCTTATTGTTCATAGAATTTTTTTGGTGACGACCAGTTACTCCTAGGAATTTGGAGCAATATTTAAGGCTGCTCTGTATGGAATTAAGGTCCTTATACATTTTTTGTCGTCCTCCATTAAAATGGCGAACATTATTATATTCAACTAACACATTCGATTATCAGTGTCGTAAGACCTCGTAAGTATACAGACCCGTACACTTCCGGTCCTCGGGAATATGGGGGCTGCGCCACTTCCGGCCGTTCACAAAATATTTTCTCCATTTCCGGTATGAAATTCCATGACTTTTGGGTCTGTGGTTATTTAAACAAGTTAGGAACAAGACATCAGTGATAGGCAGATCCCTTGATAACAGGTTTGAGCACGAAACACGTCAGGAGGGGCCTACATGCAGACATAATTGCCGCTGCATCCTCGTGGTAGGAGCAGCGGTTCTTTCTGTTCGTTTTTATGGCCATTTTTATCTATATGTACATGTACCTTCATTTTATCTAATAAATACTACATTATATGAGCAATTCTTTGGCTCCTGTTGGTGAGCTTCATTACACAGTGCATATCGCATGGGAAGTGACCGCAGAACCATTACAGCGAACCACATCTCTACCATACTGCCTAACAGCAGTACAAGGCTCATCTTATTTCATCTTCCGGTGAGTGTATAGATTGGTGGAGGGAGATCACTGTGAAGGAGCATCTGACAACACTTGGGGTGTATTGCCTTTTGTTCTAATTGCTGTTTCTTGGCTATTGTGAGGTGAGTGTTCTGACACTCTACGTTCACCATTGGAGGCATTTTTTAGCCACAGTGGATAACCCAGATGTCATCTGACTGTTCATTTTTATTTGGGCTCACTTTTTGGACTGTGTGTGTTACCGTGACTTGTGTAACAATTATGATCACTATCCGAAGGTTTGTTTTCTTTGTTTGGACATTTATTTGTTGAAGCACTAAATGTATCACTCACTAGTGCTGCACACATTTTATTTTGTATTGTTTTCTGAGGATTGGATATTCCCCTTTTTTGTGCCAGCTGCCATATACATTATTTTATCTAGCGCTCACTTTATTTCAGTTTTTACATAGGCACAGAAGTGCCTTGGCACTCTAACATACTGGAAAGAGTATTGTTAATTTTCAGGAGGAATAATAAAAAATAATAAGAATAATTAAAGAATAAATAAAAATAAAAAAGTAACAGTTTGAGGATACTACCTAGGCACCACTAACATTTTTGAATGTTCCCTATAACATAGGAAATTTCCACTTTTTTCGTTCAGGTCCAATTTTAAGTGCTCTCCCTGAAAGCTTATATAGCAATTACCCTCCCACTGCAAGCCTCAGTTTAACTTTTAAGCATAATTTACATGGGTGCAAGGCCTAAAGAATGAGTGCTGCGTGCAAGAGACCCATATAATGCAATGTAAGTATATGGGGATGCAGAGGCTGAAGGGACACAGCCGCTCATCCCAATTTGGCAGACAGAGTTTGTTTGGGGCCACTCAACGCAATTCCACATGCTTATAAAATTGATATGATTGGTTGTGTTTTGCCGCCGCTGCCTCGCCATACACTTACATTGACTTTCTGCATGCAGCACCTTGTTACCCAAGCTGCATAAACACGTGGCCCATGGCCTCAGAGTCTTTGTGAATGAGGCCTTAGGTGGAGTGTGTCATTTGAAAGCCAGATTTAAGTTAATTACACTGGCTGACTTGAAAAGTGATTTAATACCATCTAAAAAACGCATACATAAACTAAGCATGTTATTGTATATTTGCTTTGAATTATTTTAAAATGCATGCTTACCATCACAGAGTATTTACTACCGATCAGTGGAAACAGTTACAAGTCCTTACAACTTTCACTGAAATTAACTAAAATATATTTTTAGTGCAAGTCAAGCTTTGTTGTCTTGCAGCAAAGTTGATGTTATTCTTATCTGGCCAATTAATAATGTTATATTATCAGCGAAGGACAGTCTTGTTAGAATCTTCAAGAGCATTTTTTCGCCTCTCAACAGGCTGCTGTAAGTTGCTGTTTTAAGTATGTTTACACCACACAGATACTAAATTGACTTGCTAATGGTAAGTTTTATTCAGTATCCATTGGTTACAGTGTCATGTGATTTGACATTGAAAGCAGACAGACAGTGCTGATTAGAAGCATCCAGTTCTGTCCATCTCTGTGCATCACTGAACCATCTGGTCATTTATTCACTAATAAGCCCCTAATGGGCCAAATATTCACCAGGCTGTCATTGTGACATGACATAAAATGCCTACATCTTTCAACTTGCTTTGACATGTTGCTTGTTTCACATCAAAACTCGTCATTTACAGGAAAAGAGCTCAGAGGGGTAAAATTTTGACCTAATCTGCAGTGTTAACATAGAGACAAAGGCTTTGTTATCTGTAGCCTGTTGGAGAGCATGTAAATGGCTATGAATTCATTTTGTACATATTTTCCTCACACACCATAATACATTTTATCAAATCAAACTATTTTTTCCCTAATGTGATGTATTTTTATACGCCATTCCACATTAACCCTAATGTTAACAGGTTATTCAGCAGTATACTGTTTTTAGCTCAAAATCCACAGAATATTATTTAATTTGGCAAGCAATTTGCTTCACCTATATATCTATCAAGTTCCCCTTTAATAGTTTAAAAGAAAAGGGTGATTCATTTTTCACCATTATTGCATACTCTGAGAAAGGGCCAGATCTAATGGATTGCTAGGGTGGGCTACACCCCCCCCCCAGATATCATCTGTGCCCCCACCCCAGGATCAGTGATATCAATGCAGTGTTGGCCCCTATCTGCCACACTGCATTATTTCTTTCCATGGTGCAGAGGGGAGGAACTCGGATGTGATTGGGGTTCTCTGATTTGACTGAGGGGACTCCAATATGAAGATGGGACTCTGATGTGAAGTAGGCTGACTCTGTGTAATGAAGGGATTCTGATGTGAAGAGGGTGACTTGGCTGGGAAAGAGGGGGGGGGGACTCTGATATGAAGGACTCCCCCATGTGTCAGTGGTGTCACTGGAAGGAAAAAAATATCCCTGCATCAGCGCTGTTCACCAAAGTGGTATTTTAGGTATTGGTGGAATCTGGTGAGCTGAGTCACAACTGGCTTGCTTCTTTTGGGTTTTGAAGGGGTTATTTCTCCATAGTTTCCAATTATAAAATAAATAAACAATCCTGCAAAGAGAGTGTGACCTTCTCAGTAAACATGACAACCTTAGCACATATATCTCATCACTGGAGAGCCCAAAAGAGTTTGGGAAATATTCCCTTAGAGTTGTACCAGGGTGGCAGCTCTGCGTAGGATCTTGTATATCCTGCACGACCGCTTGCAGGGGACAGTGATTATTCACAGTGGAAGCCGACCTCTGGGTGATGGGCACTCAATGTCCGCCGGCACCTATCGATCATCAGGCAGAAACTCAGAACAGAGCTCTGCCTATGTAAACAAGGCAGATCTCCATTCTTACAGAGGGGAAGGGATAGATTTTGTGTTCCTGCTAAGCAGGGACTAAAATCCATCTCTTCCCTTAGTAAAAGCAGCACACACATGTCACAAAAACATTTACTAGGCACACAGTTAACGCTTTGAGAGCCCTAGATGTTTAACCCCTTCAGGGGCAATGTCATTAGAACAGTGATAGTGCATGTTTTTAGCACTGATCGCTGTATTAGTGTCACTGGTTCCCGCAAAGTGTCAAAAATGTCAATCCCTCCACTGACTTCCACTCACCCAATGAATACAATTCAAAGTACTAACAATGACTTACAAAGTCATCCACAACTCTGCCTCCAGCCACATCACTAGCCTGATCTCAAAATATCAACCAAGCCGCACTCTTCAGTCTTCCCAAGACCCCCTGCTCTCTAGCTCCCTTGTCACCTCCTCCCATGCTTGCCTCCAGGATTTCTCCAGAGCTTCTCCCATCCTTTGGAACTCCCTATCCCTATCTGTCCGACTGTCCCCTAATCTATCCATCTTTAGAGGATCCCTGAAAACCCTTCTCTTTACAGAAGCCTATCTTGATTCAAATTAATATACTGTTTTACTCTCTCCATCAGCTTATCCCCCACAGCAATTACCTTTTGTATTAATTGACCCTCCCTCTTAGATTGTAAGCTCTAACGAGCAGGGCCCTCTGATTCCTCTTGTACCAAATTGTATTGTAACAGTATTGTCTATGTCTACCTTTATTTTGTAAAGCGCTGCGCAAACTGTTGGAGCTATATAAATCCTATATAATAATAATAAAATTGTCAGTTAGTGTTCAATTGTCTGCCGCAATATTCTTTCAAGTAACACCACCAGCACAGGGTAATTGTCACGGAACCATGAACCAGACGTACAACAACAGATAAGTGAAAATAAGAAAGCTTTATTGAAAAACAAGCTATAAAGCAAAAGTCCAAACGGATGGCGAAACCGATGCAGAGTCTTTGCGAAGCCAGGGGACAGGAACCAGCAGGGTAGTCAGACGAAGCCAGGATCAGGAACCAGCAGGGTAGTCAGACGAAGCCAGGATCAGGAACCAGCAGGGTAGTCAGACGAAGCCAGGAACAGGAACCAGAAGTAGCAGCAGTCTTAGTAGCATGTGAACACAGGAGGACCAAGCAGGGAACTGAAGCCACAGACCTCCTATATATGAGCTAGGCATCCAGCTCCTCCCAGTGGGAAGGAGGAGCCGCAGGGTGGGAGGCTACAAGAAACCCAGAAACCAAGATGGCCGCCAGCACATGTCAAACGAAGGAGAACAGCAAGAAGGTAAGACCATGACAGTACCTCCCCCTCAAGGGCCCCTCCTCCGCGGAGTAAAGAACGGTTTCTGAGGAAAGCGTGCGTGGAAGGCTCGGAGCAAGGCAGGAGCATGGACATCTGCGGAGGGAACCCAGGAACGCTCCTCTGGACCATAACCACGCCAATGAACCAAAAACTGCACCCGACCGCGGACCAGGCGTGAGTCCAGGATATTGCTCACCTCATACTCCTCACGATTGCCCACTCGGACCGGACGAGGCCGAGGAACGGAGGAAGTGAAACGATTACACACCAGAGGCTTCAACAGGGAGACATGAAACACGTTGGAGATCCGCATGCCAGGGGGAAGCGCAAGGGCATAGGCTACCGGGTTTACCCTGCGAAGCACTCGGAAGGGACCAACAAAGCGAGGCGCCAGCTTGGGAATGGGCACTTGAAGGTTGAGGTTGCGGGTGGACAACCATACACGGTCTCCGGCCTGGTAGGAAGGAGCAGGCGCTCGTCTGCGATCAGCCTGGAGTCTCTGGCGCTGCGCAGAGACCTCAAGGGACTTCTTGATCTGTACCCAAGAAGCACGTAGGACGGAAAGGTGATCCACCACAGCCGGAATATCCTGGGGAGAGAATACCTCCGGTAACACGGCAGGTTGGAACCCATAGTTGGCCATGAAGGGAGACATCCCAGAGGAAGAGTTCACCGCCGTGTTCCTGGCAAACTCAGCCCAAGGCAGGAGGTCAACCCAATTGTCTTGGTGATCGGAGACATAGCAACGAAGGAACTGCTCCAAGGCCTGATTGGATCGTTCTGCGGCCCCATTGGACTGAGGGTGGTAGGCCGAGGAGAAGGAGAGATGAATCCCCAACTGGGAGCAAAAGGCGCGCCAGAACCTGGACACAAACTGACTCCCCCGATCCGACACAATCTCCTTGGGCAAACCGTGCAACCGGAAGACCTCCCTGGCAAAAATCGTGGCCAACTCCTGTGCAGAGGGTAACCTCTTGAGAGGAACACAGTGACACATTTTGGAAAACCGATCCACAATCATGAGAATGACCGTATGGCCTCGGGATGCAGGGAGGTCCACAATGAAATCCATCCCCAGGTGTGACCATGGGCGCTCCCCGGTGGCTAAGGGTTGCAGAAGGCCCAACGGAAGGTGCCGAGGGGACTTACTCTGGGCACAAACGGAGCATGCCGCTACATATGCGGCGATGTCGGAACGTAGGGAAGGCCACCAGAACAGACGTGAAACAGCCCAGGACAGCTGATTCTTTCCAGGATGCCCCGCGGTCTTGGAGTTATGGTAGGTTCGCAACAACCGAGTGCGCAACTCCTCAGGCACAAAACATCTGCCGTTGGGTCTCCCAGAGGGAGCACCAGATTGAGCCGCCAAAATCTGCTCACCCAGGGGAGAGGTCAGGCTGGTGCGAATGGCAGCCAGGATCTGATTCGGAGGTATGACCGAAGTCGGAATCGACTCCTCCCTGGACAGGTCGGAGTACTACCGTGATAAGGCATCAGCCCTGATGTTCTTGGAACCGGGTAGGTAGGAGACCACGTAATTAAAACGTGACAAGAACAGAGCCCATCTGGCCTGACGTGGTGTCAATCTCTTGGCCTCAGAGAGGTAGGTCAGATTCTTGTGGTCCGTCAGGATGAGGACCGGAACCACCGAACCCTCGAGCAAGTGCCTCCATTCTTTAAGAGCCTGCACGATGGCCAATAACTCCCTGTCACCAATCTGGTAGTTGCACTCCGCGGAAGACAGTTTCCGGGAGTAAAACCCACAAGGAAGCAGAGGACCCTCTGGTGTTCTACGCTGAGACAGAAGGGCGCCTACTCCCGTCTCAGACGCGTCCACCTCGAGGACAAAGGGCAACCCAGGGTTGGGATGCGACAGAATCGGAGCCGACACAAAGGCGGACTTTAGAGCCTCAAAAGCTCGGATGGCCTCGGGCGGCCAGACCTGGGAATTACTGCCCTTCCTGGTCAGATCCGTGAGAGGCTTGGCTAGCATGGAAAAGTCCCTGATGAACTTCCGATAATAATTGGCGAAGCCCAAAAAGCGCTGCAGGGAGCGAAGACCACTGGGCTGGGGCCACTGTAAGACAGCCGAAACCTTCTCAGGATCCATGGAGAACCCCTCAGCGGAAATGATGTAACCTAAGAAGGTTACCTGGGATCGGTGAAATTCGCATTTCTCAAGCTTACCGAACAGCTTGTTCTCTCGTAACCGTTGCAACACACGTTTGACATCCAGAATGTGGGTCTCCATGGACTCAGAATATACCAAGATGTCATCCAGGTAGACCACCACACACTGCTGCAACAGGTCACGGAAAACATCGTTGATGAATTCCTGAAAGACTGCGGGCGCATTGCACAGCCCAAAGGGCATAACCAAGGATTCATAATGACCGGTCCTGGTGTTAAACGCGGTCTTCCACTCATCGCCCGCCTTGATCCTTACGAGGTTATATGCCGCCCTCAGGTCGAGTTTGGTAAAGACCGTGGCCCCTTTAAGGCGATCGAACAGCTCGGAAATCAAGGGTATCGGGTAAGCGTTCTTGATCGTGATGCGATTGAGACCCCTGTAATCGATGCAAGGCCTCAACTCACCGCCCTTCTTTTTCACAAAGAAAAATCCAGCCCCTGCCGGGGACGAGGATTTGCGAATGTGTCCGCGTGAAAGCGCCTCCTTCACGTACTCCTCCATGGCCTCATTCTCCGCTACCGACAGTGGATAGACTTTGCCACGAGGAGGAACGGCACCAGATTGTAACTCGATGGCACAATCGTATGGGCGGTGCGGAGGTAGGGCAACCGCGCGCACCTTATCGAATACATCCCGGTACTCCTCGTATTCAGGGGGCAACAGAGAGTCCGAGGAAGTACACAGCAACTTGACAGGCCCATGGATGCAACTAGCCCCACACTGCGGTGACCACGAGAGGATCTCGGCCGATCTCCAATCGAAAATCGGATTATGCTTCTGGAGCCAGGGGTACCCCAAGACCACCGAGTAGTGTGGAGACGAAATAACCTGGAAGCAGACCGACTCTCTGTGGACGGCACCAATGGCTAACCCCACTGGAAGGGTCTCATGAGTCACGTGTGGCGGCAGAAGGGGTCTGCCGTCTATCGCCTCAAGAGCCAGAGGAGAACCTCGAGCCTGCAGAGGAATGGAATTGGCGGCAGCGAACACACTATCAATGAACAAACCACCAGCACCAGAGTCCACCAACGCCTGGGTCGTCACCGAGCCCCCGACCCAGGAAAGGACAACAGTGATCAGTGGTTTGTCAACACGGGAAACCGGGGACGAGGAGACTCCACCCAAGATCTGCCCCCGACAGGATCTCAGGTGCAAGCGTTTCCCTGGACGGTTCGGACATGCCAACCGAAAATGCCCACCGAGACCACAGTACATGCATCGGCCCTCGCGTCTCCGGAGTACCCTCTCCCCCTCGGACAGGCGAGCAAACCCCAGCTGCATGGGTTCACCCCCAGACAAGTCATCCCCAGGAGGCGTGGGAGGAGAGGGAGGCACGGGTGGGACAACAAAGGTAGGCGCCAATCTGTTAGGAGGCCTCCGCAGACTCTCCTTAAAGGAAGGTCTCTCCCTGAGTCTGGTGTCAATCAAAATCAGGAAAGAAATAAGAGACTCGAGCTCCACTGGTAGGTCCTTAGCTGCAACCTCATCCTTCAAGGCATCCGAGAGACCATGAGAGAAAGCAGCGACCAGAGCCTCATTATTCCAGCCCACCTCTGCTGCCAGGGTACGAAACTCAATGGCGTATTCAGCTACGGATCGTGAACCCTGTCTGATGGACATAAGGAGCTTCGCAGCAGAGGCAGCACGAGCCGGCACATCGAATACCTTCCGAAGAGAAGCAACAAAACCGGAAAACTCGGCAACCACCGGATTGTTGTTCTCCCATAAAGGGCTGGCCCAGGCCAAGGCCTTGTCCGAGAGCAGCGAGATTAAGAAGCCCACCTTTGATCTCTCAGTAGGAAAGGCATGTGGCAGCAACTCGAAATAAATGCCCACCTGGTTAAGGAAACCTCGGCACTGAGTTGGCTCTCCCCCAAAGCGCTGTGGAAGGGGGGCAGAACCGGACATACCCCGAAACACCGCAGGCGCAACAACAGGTGTCGGGGTAGACTCTGGCGCAACAACCGGAGCGGCAGTAGGAGCGGACCCAGGAGCGACAACCGACCCATCGGCAACGGGAGCGAAATGAACCGTGCGTTCAAGCAGGGTTTGCAACACCACGGCGAACTGACCCAACAGGTGATCCTGCTGATCAAGTCTGGCAACCAGCGTGGGTAGTGAGGATGGCCCTGTACCGTCAGAATTCGTGGCCTGTGGTACCGTGCGTTCAAGCAGGGTTTGCAACGCCACGGCGAACCGACCCAACAGGTGATCCTGCTGATCAAGTCTGGCAACCAGCGTGGGTAGCGAGGATGGCCCTGTACCGTCAGAATTCATGGCTTGGTCCTAATGTCACGGAACCATGAACCAGACGTACAACAACAGATAAGTGAAAATAAGAAAGCTTTATTGAAAAACAAGCTATAAAGCAAAAGTCCAAACGGATGGCGAAACCGATGCAGAGTCTTTGCGAAGCCAGGGGACAGGAACCAGCAGGGTAGTCAGACGAAGCCAGGATCAGGAACCAGCAGGGTAGTCAGACGAAGCCAGGATCAGGAACCAGCAGGGTAGTCAGACGAAGCCAGGAACAGGAACCAGAAGTAGCAGCAGTCTTAGTAGCATGTGAACACAGGAGGACCAAGCAGGGAACTGAAGCCACAGACCTCCTATATATGAGCTAGGCATCCAGCTCCTCCCAGTGGGAAGGAGGAGCCGCAGGGTGGGAGGCTACAAGAAACCCAGAAACCAAGATGGCCGCCAGCACATGTCAAACGAAGGAGAACAGCAAGAAGGTAAGACCATGACAGTAATCTATACCATCCAGTGACACCATTAATGCAGGGGGCTATTCTACCTTCCAATGACACCAAAGGCAAAGGGACATTTTTTTTCTTGCAGTGACACCACCAAAAAGGGACACTTTTCCTTCCAGTGACACCACTGATGCATGAACATGTTTTCCTTCCAGTGACACCACCAACACAGGGACATTTTTTCCTTCACATGACACCACTAACATGTGTAAATTGTTTCTTTCCAGTGACACGACAGACATAGGAACATTTCTTCCTTTACCACTCTTAGTTCCATATTTTCTACGGGACAGTATATGCACTGCTATTAAACTCCTCAGTTTGCTGTGGTGTGCCACAACTATTGGCACTATTTTAGCGCATGCCACAACAATTGAATATGTTTCAGCTCAGTGCTGTGAGCAGTGGTATTAGCTCCGCCCTCTACTTCATGGGGGGGGGGGGGGTGCAATTTGGCATCTTCCTCCTGGGCACTAGATGACCATATCCCAGCACTATTTGGGAACCTTGTTCTTGTGAGCCCATGAGAAGCTCCCCCTGCTTTTAAGCAGAGGTTAGTATCTATTTTAGGGAAATCCTTGCAGTGGGTTGATGCTTTGATTTGGGCTAGCCTAGTCCCTTATACTCTAGGGCAAGAAGAGCTTGGGGCAGAGGTTTATGGAAAGAGGTTACCTTTAGCATACTACCATGTAAGCTTGTAGAATACAGATGTTAGCCCTTTGAAATAGGTCCTGGTATAGGCCCTGAGGAAGAACCCACCTAGGGGGACCTACAGTGACGGTACTGGAAGTGCATCCCTGTTTAAGTTGGAAGTGAACTTCACACCCTGTTACTGCTACAGTGAAAGGTTAAAAAGTCTAAAAGTGTGGATATTCCTTCATTTTTGGAGGTAGGCCTTGGGCCTGGAGAATGTGAGTGAACAAAATGGTGGAGCTCCCCCACGTCACAGGTGCGTTGTGGCCTTGATCCTGTTGCAGGAGGATGGTGGGAAGCTCCCTCAGCCAGCATGACTGTTGCTGGTGGTGAATCAAGCTGACCTTCTGTAGTTACAGTTTAAGTGGTTATGGTACAAAGTTTAGATGCAGACACAGCTTAGAAGACCTATTTTTATCAATTTTAAAAGTCACATTTGGCAACCATTTATTACACTGACAATAAAATTATTTTTATCATACCATGTGCATTTTGATATTCTCTTTTTATCATGCACTGTAAATGTAGAGGAACTCATAGACCACACAGTTTTGTTCTTACTATTGATCACTGCACTGTAGCATAGTTAAATTATCAATATATTGTTATAAAAAGTTATGGAAAATAATTTAGTTTTATGTGAGAAAAGGGCTTAACATGCATTGACTACATACAGTTTTCAGATCCCTATACTAAAAGATTAAAGTAGCCACAATTAAATATGCATTCATTGAAAATAAAATGTAAAAAGCTTGTGTTTTTATGTAACCTTTAAAATTTGGTTGTAGAAAAGCAATAAATACATTTTCATTTAAAGCATAATAATTACATAAACATTTTTAGTAAGGCGCACATTACATTATTACTATTTATAACTAATTTGGGGCTGCAGCCAAGCTAAAATCATGCACCAAGGTTTATACCTAGAAATGAGCAAACATCTGAAATGGTTAGTCAGTTGTGATTTGGTTGAACTTTTTAAAAATTCGGGAACCTCAAAAATTCAGAACTTCCAAACTATATGTTTTATTGAAGTCAAAATAAATCAGAATCAAGCTCCAAAAAGTGTGTATTATGTAAAACTGTAAAAAATGGTTTGGGAAGCCCCTGGCAGTCCTGCCTGATAAGACAAGCCTCCTAGTACACACAATGGTATTGGATGAATGATCGTCCTTTTTGCATTCTAGTCTCATTTCAAAAACAAATAGGTTACTAAAGTTATGAATATTCACGTAAGACAGAATACAACTTTGTAAATGATGTAACGTGTTGCATTGTATTGTAATTTATTCTTTCATTTCTGTGCATGCTTGGCCACTCAATTTTTTTTGTAGAAATACTATACTAAATACATGAAAATTGTTACTTCTGTTATCTTACGGGAAATTTTTGGTGCTTGTCCCTTTGGATATTTTCACATGAGCTGTCATGAATGGCTCATGAATGCGTTTTTTTTCTGTCCGATAATCTCATTGTGTGCATTGCATATGAGCCACTTACTTTAAATACCCAACAGAGGATACTAAGAAATGTGGTACCTGGTGGCACTGGCAGCTAAGGGCAATCATAGAAGCAGTAGCAGCCTTTGGTCTTTTTCCTCCAGAAGTCTTTAGAAATCCAAACCACCAACAATAACACAAAAATTTGGATTTCACCATCCAAAGATAAGCTTCAACATATTTTCAATAAGAATATATATTAAGCTATTTTTATGTTATATTTAAGCTGGCCGTACACACACACAGATTTCTTTCCTGTGGACTGAATGAAAGAAACCTAAAAGATTCTTCCATTCATGATAAATGGCACAATTGTGACGACTATTGTATTCTGACAGCCAGCACCCGCAGCTGCCAAAATACCCAAACAGTGGCTGCATCTGATTGGATGCAGGTGTTGTTCGGCTGACCATTTTTCACCTAGCAGGCCCACTCTCAGCTCAAACTTCAACTGATTCATCAGGATTTAGACTAAATTCAAGCCATGTAGCCTTTAGAAATAAACATTGGATGTTTACAATAATCTGATAATCAGTGCCAGGACAAGGTCATCTGTTGCCCAGGGCAAAAAAAGACCCCCTTATTCAGTGGTGGGATTAAAAATTTTTAGTAACCAGTTCCGACTTTTTAAGCCTGGTGTAATTTTTTTTATCTAATGTCAGTTAGGGGTCCGATCTGTCCGCCGCAATGTTGCAGTCCCGCTAAAAATTGCAGATCGCCGCCATTACTAGAAAAAAAAAATATAGAAATTACATCAATCTTTCCCCTAGTTTGTAGACACGATAACTTTTGTGCAAACCAATCAGAATACGCTTATTGGGATTTTTTTTTCCAAAAATATGTAGCAGAATACAAATTGGCCTAAAATGATCAAAACATTTGATTTTTAATTTTTTTTTTTAAAGGGAATGTTATATAGCAGAATGTGAAAAATATTGTTTTTTTTTTCAGAATTGTCGCTCTTTTTTTTCTTTATGGCGTAAAAAATAAAAATCGCACAGGTGGTCAAATATCACCAAAAGAAAGCTCTATTTGTGGGAAAAAAGGACATTAATTTTATTTGGGTACAACGTCGCACAACCACGCAATTGTCTGTTAAAGTAACACAGCGCCAAAACGCAAAAAATGGCCTGGTCATTAAGGGGGAAAATCTTCCGGTCCAGAAGTGGTTAAGTACAGTCACTTCTTAAAGGTCAAGGGGACCTAGGTATTTAAAAACGATGACGCATTGTAATACATTTACCATGACTCCTATACCATGTGTGTTATACTTCCCAGGTGTCAGGAACAAATCCTCCTGAAGAGCGAATACATTAGCAGAGCTAATAATGTGTTCGCTCTTTAGGAGGATTTGTTCTTGACACCTGGGAAGTGTAACACATATGGTATAGGAATCTTTGTTTCAAATAATAACAGCAGCTGTGCCAGAACAAAGGGTTGGCATTTTACTATTACATGCAAAGTGATATTTTACTTTATTTTATGTATATGAATAATTTTGAGCACTGGGTGAGTGAGTAGAAGTAGTCACTCTATCTATATTATTTCACTCCTTTTGAATAAAGACATTTGCCATATTGTCAGACAGTGACTCATACCTGAAGGCTGAAGACATTTACTTGGGCCCCTCCAGAATCTTCTTAGTGTTTGCGGCCACGGGCCACCATGCTGCTACCTCACGTGCTTCAGCCTGCAGTGCTAAACCGCACTGAATGAACTTGGGTGGAGGCGGAGCCAAATTGGAGTAGGCGGCGAGGAGGAGGAAGAAGTGATGTAACTGGTTGCTAGACGCCAAGTGGCTCTAGCAACCAGTGCTGTGTGTGGGCTCCTGCCCACCTCCCGCAGCAGAGAGAGAGAGAGGCCACAGCCAGAGCGGGGTCGTATCGGGTCTGCTGAACACTGAACAGTAAGTCTGACTACACAGACTCACAGTGACACAATCTGAGTCAGCTTTCAGCTTCGGTTCGTGCGAACTTGTAAATATTTAGTAACAGGTACCAGCTGCCTTTTCCCAGTTTATTGCAAACTAGTCAGTGTATTTTCAAGGCAAGAACAAATTTATAACATTTTAAAATTAAATTAGGTTTAATTAATTCAAAACAAAATATGCTCACATTTTAACAGTAATTATTTTAGTAATTCCAGTGCTCTGACAAATTTTTTTTAAATCCTGTTCTACTTGTGTGGATGCATAATACACTGTAAAATATTATTACTGTTATATTTTGTACCACAAGGCACACTTAAAAGAAAGCAGGAGTAAAATAAGCTCTGCTGTTGCTGCAATAGTAACCCCCAGCATTGATGTCAGTGGATGCAATAATTAAGTCTGCACTGGTGTCAGTAGCAGCAGAAAAACCCCGCACTGGTGCCAGTTTCCCTAATAACAACCCCCATCATTGGTGTCAGTTTTGCTGATAATAAATTGGTGACGATTTCCATAGAATTACCTCCCTGCATTAGTGAAAATTTTGCACTAATAACTTCCAGAATTAGGGCCAGTTTGAGCAGGAATATTCCCCTCCATTGGCGCCAGTGCGTGCTGTATTAACCCCCAGCATAGGTACCCCTTTACGCCGTAATAACCCTCAACATTTCACTCAATAATAACCCCAACATTGGTGCCAGTGCATGCTGTAATAACCCCCAGCATCGGTACCAGTTTGCGCAGTAATAACACCCAGCCTTGATGCCAATTCATACAGTAATAACCCCCTACATTGGTGTAAGTTTGGGCATAAATAAACCCTAGCATTGGTGCCACTGCATGCTGAAATAGCCTTAGTATTGGTACCAGTTTACACAGTAATAACCCCCAGCATTGGTGCCAGTTTATGCAGTAATAACCCCCTTCATTGGTGACAATTTGTGCAGAAATAATGCCCAGCATTGGTGTCAGTTTACACAGTAATAATCCCCACATTGGTGCCGGTTTATGCAATAATAATCTCCCACATTGGTGTCAGTTTACGTAATAATAATCCAAGTGTTGGTGTCAGTAATCACAATATTAACCTCCAGCATTGGTACTAGTGACTGCAATAATAACATTTACATTATTGGACAGTGGTGTTATCCTATATAAACCCCTTATGTTCATAACCAAAAAGCTCTGTCCCCAATATAATTAACATCCCCCCCTGGCTGGCATCCACCACATCTAATGCAAGGTGTTAATAAACACTGCACTGGCCATTATTGCAGAAATGGCCAGTGGTAGTATTAATTAACCCCTTGCATTACTGGCAATGTTAATGATCCCACTCACTCCCCAGGGGTTATTACTTGTTTGTGCAGTGCTGCATTTATCCTCAGCTGCTTCACTCATGTTTGTGCTTCAACTGCCTGGCTCCATCCCACTTGGAGCTATTTCTGGCCTGGAAATTATGTAATCTCAGAGCAGGAGGACTAACCTTCTCCTGTCGGATTAAGATCACTCTGCCAGACAGTTTCCTGTGCCCAGTGTAGGGCATTATCCGGGAAGACATTAGCAGCAGTTTGATAGTAACCGCTTCAGGTCACACTGCGCCCCTCTCTCCCCTCTCGAACCCAGGCGCCCAGTGTCCTTGACTTCCTGCTCCCCCCCCCCCCTATTCCCGTGTACTACAATATCTGTCCAGATTATCCCTGAAGTTTTGTCCACTTCTACTGTTCCCCAGCCCTCATGCTTACTTAACCTTCAACATTGCTTTTTTAACTTACTCTAATTTAGGAATAGCTTGCAATTAAGCATTATTTTACAATAGTTTATTTTAGGGTTTCTCATACTGCTCCTCACTATCTCCATTTCATAGTTGCAAGTAAAAATGAACAAACTGATGCAGAAAATTCAGGATTTAACCCAGGTTAAGTTGATTCACATAAGGTGGAAATTTGCAGATGTGAACGGAGCTACTACTGATCCATTGGTATTTAATATGGTCTAGTTTCCACACTGTCATTGTTAATTAGTTCCATTCATTTAACAGAAATTGCTGTGGTTACAGTAGATTCTTTGTAATGGCAACATTTGCTATTAAATAAATGAGGTAAATAACCCACCAGAGCATGAAAACAGGACAACAAGATAATCAACTTTGTTAAAAATATTTGTTATCTATTATGTTCTATTATTCTTGTATCAAAGAACAGGGGGTGTGATCTGGATCGACCAACTGAGTAGCGTGCCTCCATCCCAAAAAGTATGCATAATACAAACAGAAAAAGATTTGCCCAGGGGACTTTAAATGAGGCTACGCACTCACACACATACCATAAAGTTCAAATAATTTATTTGACAATGATGAAAATAGTAAATACATACAATAAAAACATGTTGGACTGATCAGTGGTGTCCATTGCAACAAATACAGACAGTATTATAAAATATGCAATAGCAGTGTGGACCTGCATTCAATGCGTATATGCATATATATATGCATATACATATGTTGAGCATGACAGATTGTAGTAACCTTGTACTGTACTGACGCGTTACGCGAAATATGATTCGCTTCTTCAGAGTAGGTTTCTATCATGTATCTACAAAGTAAAAAATGTTCTCAATAATATGACATGTGTTTGTATGGAATATTCAATGTGAAAAGGAGCAAACATAAAGGCTCCATACACACACTGAGTCAGTGAGTCTCAACATGAAAGCGTTGGATACGCTGGTCCATATAGATGTCTAACCCGGGAGCTGTGGGGGAGACTCCAGTGGGCGCAGGGATCGTATGGGGAGCAGGATGAAGAGTGCCAGGGTGTATAACCGTATACCTGTATTAGGTTGGAGAAATCAACCCAAAGAACCAATCAGTGATGTGAATAGGGGGTAGTGTATATAAAATTTTGAATATATATTTATATATATTAGTGTAAAAATTCTATTTAAATATATTAAAATATAATGAGAATGGTGATTGGACATGGGTAATCCAAAATGGTCTAAAAAATGCACAAAAGTTGGTATGGGTTGGGGCAATCCGCAGCCCACCAGAGCATGAAAACAGGACAACAAGATAATCAACTTTGTTAAAAATATTTGTTATCTATTATGTTCTATTATTCTTGTAGGGGGTGATAATGTTTCCAATATGCCTCATCAAGAATGGTAATGTATTGTTTTGTCTATATGGATGTTTCATAGTAAAATATTTGGGGGAGTCTGGATCACCAGCCAGCCATGTTGGTAAAAGCAAACAGTCTTTATTTTTTAAAAGGCAAATGAAAACAACGTATATTTCAGTATGAAACCAAACAAAACAGGCCATCACCCTCTGGAATAAAGTAAAACTTTGACTCACCACAAGCAAAAACCTTGTCTCATAACAGGGTTTATAGTCTTCATCTGCTCCAGGGGGTCCAAAGAAAAGGTCACCACAGTTCAGCAGCATCTCAGTAGCCCAAACAGTACACAGCTTCTCTCACAAGCGTTTCCTACTGTAGCTACTGACTTTGTCTTTTAACCACTTAAGCCCCGGAGGATTTGGCTGCTAAACGACCAGGGGGTATTTTGCGATTCGGCACTGCGTGACTTTAACGGACAATTGCGCGGTCATACAACGCTGTACCTAAACGAATTTGATGTCCTTTTTTTCCCACAAACAGAGCTTTCTTTTGGTGGTATTTGATCACCTGTGCGATTTTTTGATCACGCGCTATAAACAAAAAAAGAGCGTAAATTTTGCAAAAATAGCAATATTTTTCACATTTTTTTATATGGAATTCCCCCCCAAAAAAAATGTAAAAATCAAAATTTTTTAACATTTTCAGCCAATTTGTTTTATGCTACCTATGTTTGGTAAAAAAAATCGCAAAAAGCCTATTTTGATTGGTTTGCGCAAAAGTTATCGCGTTTACTAACAAAGGGAAAGATTTTTGTCATTTTTGTTGTTTTTTTTTAACGCGTAATGGCGGCGATCTGCGATTTTTTTTGCGGTACTGCAACATTGCGGCGGACAGATCGGACCCTTGACTGAAATTTTTGACACTTTTGGGGTTACCAGTGACATTTCTACAGTAATCAGTGCTATACATATGCACTGTTACTGTAAAAATACACTGGCAGTGAAGGGGTTAACTTTTTTTGAAAGGGAGGGGCTATGTGTGTCCCTAGGGGCGTGCTTTCTACTGTGATTGGCTGTGGCTTCAGATGTATGAAGAGTGATCAACGGTTCTACATAGTAGAACCGTATGATCATCCTTCATACACAGGGGAGAATGACAGGCAGCTTGTTCACACAAGCCGCCTGGCTTTCTCCCTCTCCCCCGCCGATCACAGAGTGACCGGCGAACATCGGGTCCGCCGGTCACACGCGCGGGGGGGTCCGTGACCACGCGGGAGTGGGAGCGCGATCGCCGCCATTACGCGTTAAAAAAAAACAACAAAAATGACAAAAATCTTTCCCTTTGTTAGTAAACGCAATAACTTTTGCGCAAACCAATCAAAATATGCTTTTTGCGATTTTTTTTACCAAACATAGGTAGCATAAAACAAATTGGCCGAAAATGTTAAAAAATTTTGATTTTTACATTTTTTTGGGGGGGAATTTCATATAAAAAATGTGAAAAATATTGCTATTTTTGCAAAATTTACGCTCTTTTTTTGTTTATAGCGCGTGATAAAAAAATCGCACAGGTGATCAAACACCACCAAAAGAAAGCTCTGTTTGTGGGAAAAAAAGGACGCCAAATTCATTTAGATACAGCGTTGCACGACCGCGCAATTGTCCGTTAAAGTCACGCAGTGCCGAATCGCAAAATACCCCCTGGTCAGGAAGGGGGTAAAGTCTTCCGGGGGCTTAAGTGGTTAAGTTTATTATTTTGCTGATACTTTTTTTTGTATCCGAATATCTTCTGCACTTGAAGCCCTTGTACACTAGCTGTATATGTGCAAAGGTGTGGCTATAGGGGTGTGACAGGCTTGCATTTAAA